>NW_021605455.1:1953605-2059929 GCF_004785775.1 Grammomys surdaster | reverse complement strand
GATAGATAGATAGATAGATAGATAGATAGATAGATAGATAGATAGATGGATGGATGGATGGATGGATGGATGGATAGATAGATAGATGAATGCACACCAACTCACATCGCCTGCTTCCTGTTGTAGCAACTTCACCTAACATCACTAGACAACTGTACCATCCTTTTGCCTCTGCTGTAGGCTTCAGAATACTCTGAGCCGTGCTCCCACTTCTGAGAGGCCATGAGCAAACCTCCAGTGTCTCTCCCTCTCCGAGCCTTCCTGTGCAATATCCAGATAGCCTTCCTTTCCAAGCATTTTTAAAAAGTTACTACCCTCCTCAAGGACCACGTGTGTCTCCCCATGACCTATGAACCAAGCTCAGTGTGTCCTCAACCTTTGGAGCACTGCAGTGAGCACTAAGCACTGCTGTCTGACACGACCCTGTGCCTCTTACACCGTGGGAACCATCTTTTCATTATGTCCCTTCCAATGACTACACCTAAGTATAAATCCATGCGTGCATTCACACACAGGCACACACACACACACACACACACTGGCACGTGCGCACACACAGAGCTGCTCCAACCTTCAATCATTTGTTCGTTATCCATATTTACTAACGACTTCTTTATGTCAAACACATGTGTGACACGTGCAGCCTCAAGCAAACCATAATCCCTCCCTCAGAGCTTCTGACCAAGTGCAGTTTTCAACCTCAGCACCGCTAACATTTGGGGCTGAAATACTTTTGTTATGCAGGCAATCTGGGCCTAGTGGAGTTTTTGGGCATCCTCACCCACTCCCTCCTGGATGTCAGAAGCATCTCCTCTCCCCATGTGGTAACCAAGGACGTGGCTACTCTAATGTCTAAGGGCAAAATTGACCTGACAGAGATCTACTGACCTATGGCATCAAGTGGAGCTTGTTACTGGTCCCTCAAGGGAACTGCTCGAGAGGCAGCTAGGAGACAGCCTAGAAGTTGTTCAGTCCTGGAAGGGAGTTCAACCCAAGGGCCCAGGAGGCTGCATCCCAGGCCCCTCCCAGGGAACTCCAGTGCAGATCTTTGCTGTTTCCAGATAGACATAAAACATGCACTCCCCTGGAGCCAACTCAGAGCAACTCTGATGTGTGAGGAGACAGGACACAGAAGCAAATGAGTCAGTCACAAGACACAGGACCAGGGAAGCCTGGTGACAGACGGAGGCGAGCTTGGCAGTGCAGGTGGGGTCAGGTGCCAAAGAGGTGGGGGGGGAGGGCGGGGCCATGCCTGTATCCTGTGTCAGGGTTGCTGCTGCTTCCTCCCTTTGGTTACAGGTGTGAATGTCCCCACCCCTGTCCAGATCTTACCTGCCTTTGGGGCCCACGAGAGTTCTGCCTCCCGTAGGCATTCTCCCTAGCCTCTTCCACCCACCACTCTTCTCAGCCTGTACTTCTCACTTGTGGCCATTCGTTTCCCTAGAGAGATTTTAATCCCGCTGAGCACCAGGATTCCATCATAGGCTTCTTTATAGCACCCTCCTTGACTCCCTTCCCAGATGGAACATATACCAGTCTTGACTGTTTGGTTGAGTTAAGCAGGATTCCTGGAGTAAGGACTGCAGGGTTTTATCTACCATTTAGGGGTCAGGGTCTCTGAGAAATAGAGAATGGGAAGCAACCAATTCACAGGCTGGGCTCTGGGCAACTAGCCCATCCATCCAAACCTAGGCAGGGTTTGCCGGAACAATCAGGCAGTAGTGTGGTTGGCACCCACTGTGGCCCTGATGCCTCTCTCCTTTTTGTCCCACCAGAAGCTCTAGGAGCCCAGGCAGTTCTGGGGAATTACCAACAGGGGCAGAAACTGAGAGCTGCCCTACCAAGATGCAGGTTCCAAGATCCAGCATGGCTGCAAGGCAGACAGTTCAGGAATATCTCTGAGGGTCTAATCAAATCCAGCAGGTCAGGAGACTGCAGAGTGGTTTTAAAGCCAGTAGTGTCATACAGAGCATATGATGCCAACTAGGGAAGAAAGATGTCTAGGGAAGACCGGAGCAGTGTGTGACTGGAAATGAATGTATGAAGCAAGGGGCTACATAGGCCTTAGTTCTGGAGAGACAGGAGGAAGGAACAGCCGGACTGCTTAGCTCTCCTGTTGAGAGCAAATCACCAGCAGCAACCCTCACCCACAGCACTCTTTGGGCATCCCAGAATGGGGGCATATATGACGGATGATGCAGATCCCAAGGCTGAGAAGAGAAAGGGCAGTATTCTGTTACTGGGACAGTTCTGAAGAGAAATTTTCATTCCTATCCATTTGAGTGGAAGGCAGTCAGCTTAGATGGGCTCTGGTGGTGGAGGGGCCTCCAGCAGAGAGGAGAAGAGATCTTTCTACCAGAGACTCTAGCATGGGAGCATCCAGAGCTGAACTCCCGCCTCCAGTCAGGAGTTGGCCGCAGCTTCACCAGAGCCTCCAGAACCTGGCGTATCCCTGTCCCTGTATGTTGCTCACACAGAGACAGAGGCCGTGCCTGAATTTTGAGCGACGTGTACTGCCCTTTCCCTTCAAGGAGTTTGGCTGTGGGTGGTGAAGGGGTGAGAGAGTCCAGCGCCTGCCGCCTTTGATGCTAAGGATGCAAAAGAACCATCTGTTCCGGAGGCAATCAGGTTGTTCCACAGATCTGTAGAAGTCACTGTACCTGTGTGTGGCCAGACCCACTACCACCCCACCTAGTTGGGAGTTCCTGGGGAGAAAGAGCCTATATACCTCCGAGGTCCCCTACAAAAATTTAGACCTTGCCAAACTAAGAAGAAGAAGGAAAAACTATCTTTTTCCCCCTTTTGTCTGCTGCAAATGGCCACGGAAATGTAGGTTTGGGGGACAGTTCTGGGCATTCACATGTATTTATGGTCAGCTTTGCTGCTTGGCATTCCAATCTGCTGCCCACGTTCATACACACACACACACACATACACACACACACACATCTCCACATAACTGCACCAGGACAACGCAGCTGGCTCTGTCCTCTGGCTGGCAGCAGAGATGTCATAGGGGCACACCACGGAGGTGTCGCGGCTAAGGGCAGACCTCAGGAAGGTTACCGCCGGACTCGGTGTATCCCACCCCCTCAGACTTTCTTACCTCTTGATGTAGCTCTTGCTGTACAGGATCTGCTGAAGCAAGGTCACCAAGGCGAAGGCGCAGATGAAGATGAAGAGCAAAGTTCGATTCCCCAACAAATCCCTGTTGGCAGAGGGGTCTGCGTAGCGCATCCTGGCGGCCCGGCGCCGTGGACGCACTGTGCGGGGCGGGGCGGCAATCACGCGCGCTGTGCGGGGCCCCGGGGGCCGCTAGGTGAACTATCACGGCGTGGCCAGGAGGGCAGAGGACTTGGCGGGGCAAAGTTTCCCGCGGGCGCAGTCGCGGCGGTGGCAGCAAAAGGACAGGGCCGGCCGCGTGGAGATCGGCTGAGCCCCAGGCCTGGCCTCTCGTGCTGCGGCTTCTGGGCGCCGGTGTCCCGCAGCCGCCGATTTGCCCGTGGAGGGGCGACCGCAGGTGCGGGACTGAACCGCCCTCCCGCCGAGGTGACGACCAATGGGGATCCAGGCCGGCGAGGCTGGGCCGAGACTCAGCCCGAGGCGCCGCCCACCCTGGGCTGGCTCGGGATTCGGGGCGCCTGGCGCGTGGGGCCGGCTGGGGGACAGCGCGTCTGGTCCCCCGCGCCCGCAGCCCGGGAGTGCGAAGGTTGGCCTTCGATGCTGCGGAGGCGAGGTGGACGACGCAACCTCAGGACGTGGGGCCGTGGGGAGGGGAGGGGAGCAGCGTAAAGGGCCAGGTTGGAATCGTGGGGTTCAGAGGAGCGCAGACCTCAGAGGCAACCTCTTCGAGACGAGCATTTGCATGCGGTGCGCAGGTCACTGAGTCACCGCGGCAGCCGCGTCCTCGTGCGCTGCTGGAGAATCCTCCGTGAAAGCAGAGCAAGGTCAGCCGGGCAGCCCTTCAAGGACGGCGCGCGCGGCCCCTGCATGCTAATGGACTGAGGGACTGTCCCTGGGGCCTTGACTCCCAACTCTGGCCGAGCAGAAATTCAGGGTCTGACGTCCAGTTCCCCACTCCACCGCGCACCCCCCCCCCCCCCCCCCGCCTCTACCCCCTCAACATCCCATCATCTGCAGCTCGCGGCCTTTTGTCAATAACCCTGTTGTCACCCAGACACTGGGACTTTGTCTCATCCTTGGAACTATTCACAGACCGTAGGTCAACAGCAGGCCGCCTTCGGGTACTACGGTTGCCTAAAGCTGTAAGAAGTCACTGAGTCCAGCAGTGAGCACTCAGTGCTTCAGGGTAAGCTGGGGGAAACGTCCCGAGATGCAACGGGAAGCCGTGCTGTCACAGAGATTCTTACCTGAAGAATGCCACCCCTAAAGGGTTCCTGGCTCGCGACAGCCATCCCGACACTGACACTGAACAGGTTTAGAAGCGGTCATGTGCAGCGATCCACTACTAGAATGCCCTTCTCAGGACCTCCTAGAACATTCCAGGGATTCAGAGTCAGGGCTGCTTCGCACTTCGAATTTGACAAAATTCGAATTGCAGCAAGAAAAAGAATTTTTGTGGGAAATTCCCATACTCCAACCCCTTCAGCCTTGGCATTTAGCAATTATTATAATTAGGGAGCCAGCAATAATTGCAATTTGTGTACGTTCACGGGGCTGAAGCACTAAGTACCATCTTTGAAGAATCTGTGAAGCTTTCTAGCCAATGTATCTATCTGTGAGTCGTGAGTCGGCTTTTTTAGCCAGTTAGTGGGATAATCCAGACCCGAGGGCTCACCATTGTATGATTAGCATAGAATCTACTGGCTGGATTTGTCGCATATGCTAATGAGCATTCACCTCCTACCTTCTAAGACAGCTCTGCAGTGGGAAGGGCCGATGTACAAGCTGCTTAGAGGGGTTCACCTAGCAAGAAAATGCTTGAACTTCTGACAACAGCACTGGTTCGGTGTGTCACTCTCCATTTCCTCAATTCCTGGGGTTTTGATTGTTTGTTTTCTTTTCGACATAGGGTCTTGCTCTGCAGCTCAGGCTGGCCTCCAACCTGTGGTCATCCTCCTGCCTCAACTTCCTCAATGCTGTGGTTAAAGGCGTTGTGCCACCACACCATGCTCAGCTGTCTTCAGACTTTAACAGGGGTTCCTGCATATAGCTTTCCACGGATCCCCCATATGTTATGTTGCAGCTCCCACACTCAAGTTCTAAGCTGATAGAAAGGAATTCTTACCTAGTTAATACCAACTGTCAAGCTGGCTCCTTGTGCCTTCGTCCTGTAAGGTTAGAGAGGACAGACAGAGCCAAGAATGCGCCTCTCAATGACTATGCACGCTTCTTAGCCGGCTGTGGAGGGTGTCTCTATTCTAGAAACCAGAGCCCACTGCTTTCAAACTGGAGACAGTTAGTAGACAGCAAAAAGGGGAAGAGAAAGAAGGGTTAAAAATTTACCATTTTTGGCCCATGGCTGGCCCTCTGTATGCATAACCAGGGCGAGGTGCATTCAAGAATGTTAGGTTGTGGGAGGGGTGACCAGGAGGGGACAGTGAGTGGGATGTAAAGTGAGTAAATAAAAAACTGTCAGGTGGTAGATAAACATCTCTTCAGGCATACTCCTGGGGTCAAATCGGTGGGATGGGCAAACACTCAGAGAATCGGGGTACACTCTAGTTCCAGGAAACGAAATTGGCTTTCAGATGGGTTCCACCATAAGGAGGAGCCATACAAAACGAGGTGGCTAACTAAGCCTGGGGTAACCCTCCCGCCAATACTGTCACCTTGTTTCTTTTCTTGTCCTGTTCATCCTCCCTCACCAGTAAGTACCATTCTGAGAACTGTCTTTGAATGCAAGCTTCCCTGGAGAAATGAACAAACCCATTTTACAGTAATGAATCCAAATTATTCCATGAGCCATAAAAGTGTAAGACATTTACCAAAAAAGTATGGACCATCGATGTATAACTTGCTGCATTCTCATAAGCTGAGCACAGTGATGTGACCAGAATATGGATCAGAACTCTTCATCGCCCCCTGGGATCTCCTCATGCTCCTTTATGGCCTCTGCACACCCAATGGTTCTGAGGGTCACTCTATAGGCAACCAGGCTTGCATAGCCAGGGCTTTTACCCACTAAGTCACCTCACAGAGCCTCCTCTGACTTCCAATACCAAACTAACATATTTGCTGTTCGTGCATTTCTTGTAAATGTAAATGTGTTTGGTTTCCCTTGCTCACGGTCAACTGTGAAGTCCACCCATGTCACTGTTTATGGCAGGAGGACTCACACGCTCTGGGACACACACCTTTCCCCAGTCATTCAGCTTGAGTGTTAGCACAGGTGCTGTTGTGCATAGGGCTTCCGTACATGATCAGCCTGAAATCAGCTGGCTCTCTCTCTGGGATCAGTAGGTCATTCTCTATGGCCCTGATCACTGGTCCTTGAAGAGAACTGGGCTCTTCCTTGGAGTTGACTTGAATCATTAAAGGGATTGATTCAAGAGAGTGCTTGCTGATGGCTTTGAAGATAGAGGAAAGCTCTTGCCAAAGGACTCAGATGTCCTCTCGGAGAAGAGATTGGCTCCTGGCCAAGAGCCAACAACCACACAAAAAGAGTGAATTCTCACAGCAACCTGAAGAAGCTTCAAAGAGGGTCCTGACCTCCAGCTGTCTCGACCTTGATTTCAGTCTTTGAGACTCATAAAAAATGAAACAGCATGGGGCTGGAGAGATGGCTCAGTGGTTAAGAATACTGGCTGCTTTTCCAGGGGGACATGGGTTCAATTCCCAGCACCCACATGGCAGACCACAGGATTCCAGGGGATCCAACAGTCTCACACAGATATGCATGCAGTCAAAACACCAATGGACATGAATCATTTACAAAAAAAAACATTTAAGAGAGAGACCTCTGCTACACAGCTTGAAGCTACATATGTGCTCCTCATGATACTAAATATGTGGTCCTTTTGCAGAGGAACAAAACCAGTATATAGTATAAAGCTAGAGTATGTGCAATCTTTCTGATGTACAGTATTGCAGCATATCGTTTTGCTCTCTGTTTTTAGGACCGCGATAGGACCCACTGTGCCTGTTAGGCAAGCATTACACTATCATACTACTACATGGCCATCGCTAGCACTACTATATGGCCAACACTATCATCTCTACTGTTGATGGACATCTGGCAGCTGCTGCCATGATCTGTTCCAAACCTTCTCTTTGATGGATGTGTGCATGTGTGTCTATTGGGCATCTGCATTCGGAAGAGAAGTTGTTCACTCACACAGTGTGTGTGTGTTCAGCTGTAGTGACTACTGCCAAATGGCTTGCCAAAGGGGACCTATTTTTAAGTAGATATTTATTTTGTCTTGCCACCACCAAATCAGGTGACATGAGCATCAACCTTCTAACCTAACAGGAAAAAGAAGAGTACCAGGATTACTGAGAGACAACAGCAGCCCCAGAGGTCCTACTCTCTGTTACTTGCATGGATCTGCAGGAAATAAGACTGACGCAGGTGATGGGCACAGTTGGGGCTTTGTGACGACACATAAGGGGTGGGTCTCCACCACTTGATACTCTGCGAAAGACCAGAAATAATCTAGTACATGTCTGCTGACAGTGCTCATGTAGCCCAATGGCATTTGAAATCCGATTTCTTCAAATCAAAGAGTTATATTTAACCCACTAGACTTTGCAAGTCTAGTGGAATCAGAGACCTAAGGTCATGAAATGAACAAGTTTGAAATTGTCGATGCTACTAGCAATTCAGAGCCGAACGATACCTTAGGCCAAATTTATGCTCTGATTGTAGACTTGCAGCTAACAGTCAGAAGGACTTAACAAACAAAAGAGTGAACACGTGGCCAAGTGATCACAATGCTAGATTCCGCGGACGCCATTTTAAATTGTAATTGCCAGGGATGGGGACAGCTGCATCATTGTTTAAAACACACATGCATGCACAATTAAGCCAGAAACAAATGTCAACACTGGCACAATCTGCTAAATTACTGATAACTGATGGGAATTACTCATGCTGTGAGCATTGTCTCCAGTAGAAAATAGAACAGCTTGAAAAGAGGAAGACACTTAGCAGTTTCTGTGGGCTTCTAGAAGCTGGCTTTTATTTCATGTGGTCCAACCACAGCCTGCCAGGTTATGTAAGTGACATTCCACGCATGTGCTCAAGGAATGTGTGATACATGTGCGCGATTCCTGTGCCTCTCTGCATTTGTGTTAACAAGTCAGGCCTTGGAGGGCTGCTCCCAGCTTTGGGACAGTGTTTGTGACGAAAGCATCTGTTACCATGAGCACAAATGCTCCAGTTACAGTGTCAGAATCTACAGAGCTGGGCTAACAAGCCGAGTTCACTGCAGGTGCTGGGTTTTCTATCATCCATCCTGCTATTTCATCACTTAGCGTTGTATACTGGAGCGATGACTTCTGCCCTTGTTCATTGCCCCTATGAAGTATCTAAACCTCACTTCTGATCCTGAACCTTCCTGTTGTGCCACTTCCAACCCCAGAAGCTCCTCCTTCCCACCTTCCAGCAGACAACCAACACATCGGAGTGCAGAAAGGTTCTGCCCACCTCAAGTCTGCCATATTCCCATAGCTAGCTAGGCACAGCTCACTGTGGATAAGGTCATTTGGGTCCCACTTAGATGACATGGGAGCTAAATTGAATGCCAGACCTCCTTCACTCATCTTAAAGATGGAGTCCCGGAAAGGAAAGATGACATTAGTTTGTGCCTTCACAGGAGACTAGCATCCAGTGAGGAAGTCAGGTGAACAAGCCTTATAGGATAAACCAGTGGGAGTGGCTGAGAGGAGTGGTGGGATGGACAGCAAAGAAGGTGTTTAGAGGAAGTGACTGGGGCCTTCATGGGATGCAAAAGAATGGTCAGTCAGGTGCAAGCAATGGGCCTAGATGCTCTAGGGGAGTGCATAAGGTTGGTCAGTCAGGTGAAGACAATGGGCCTAGATGCTCTAGGGGAGAGCATAAGGTGAGCAGAGGCCCCAACAGGAGCTGAGGCATTGCTGGCTCCATGCACCTTAGAGACAAGGTGGGTAGGTGGGCCAGAGGCAGAGCCTTGGGAGCTGGGACTTCATCCATGGACCACTGCAAAACTGCATCTTAGCTATTCATGCTTCGAGCTGATGGAACCATGTCCGAGACATGGAAGGCTCTTAGCTAGGCTCTACAGGTATTGGGCTCCACTCCTGGCATTCAGTCCCTCTCCCTATCAGCAGGCAGCACTATGAAACCTAAGACTCAATCTTTTGCCTTCTTCCATGGAAACAGGAGAAGAGTAGTGAACTATGATCACTGTTTTGTAAAAGCTGTCACTGTATTAAGTGTCTCATCATTCAGTTCCTTTAAGATTCATTGCAGTAAGTTAAGCATGGCTAGGGATGGTCTCTGAAGAATAGTGCAGTTGGTAACGCTTGTGTATGCTGTGTACTGTCCCTGCCTTCTGGGACTCTGTCCTCTGTGTATCTCTGGCTGTCCTGGAACTCACTCTGTAGACCAGGCTGGCCTCGAACTCAGAAATCCACCTGCCTCTGTCTCCCAAGTGCTGGGACTAAAGGCGTGTGCTACCACTGCCCAGCTCACCTCAAACATTTTCAACTCAGTCTACTGAGGCTGGTTTTCCCATAGAACATTTATACTTGGTTTTCTAACAGAATTAACAGGAACGGGAATAGAATTTGTTCAGAAAAGTTCTTGCCTCTTACAAGCCAATACTTGATACTGATGTTCTCTGCCTGAGAACCTGAGCAGAAGCCCCTGTCCGTGATGTGTGTAGTCATCAGTTTGACAGTCCGGTTATGATATGAGTTTACCCTGACTCATTCTCACAAACCAAGTGAACAATGAAGAATACCAGGAACCAGCAAGATCTCAGAAAGACCAGACTGTGTCACACGTTTCATGAAATCTAGTTTCTATAGCCAATGTTCCACTAAGTTGCTGTAATGCGGAAGCATGGTCAACCCACACATGGAGCTGGCCCACTGGCTGTGTTGCTGACTCCACTCCACAGTGGGATATGAAGAACCTGTGCAGAGTCCCAGCCTGGACCATACAAAAGGCCTTCCCTTGGTTTATACATTGTCTCCACAAAGGCTTGATAAATCATAACATATGAACCTATTACCTACTACCAACCCATCAGATTTATTCACCCCTGTGTTGATCCTGGAGCTCACAGTGTGACATTTATATGCATAAACGACCCTCTGACTGTGACCTAAAGTCTCATAATACTTGTCTCTGGTCATCATGGGTCACAGAGCAGGTATTCATTAGGTTGTTTGATTTGACTCCACCTTCTCCCTTGGAGACAATAGAGTCTTGGGTCCTGAAGGCCAGTGTCAAGCAGCAGAGCAGGAGCCACAGGGAAATTAATTAGCACATTAGGTGTGGTGTACACGTGTGATTCTGGGAAGTCAATTGAGGAGGTGCTGAAAGAGACTGAGAGACTCTGGAGTGTGTGGTTATAATCATCAAGCTCACAGTGAGGTAATAACCCAGGGTAGCCTCGTTGGACTGCAAGCAAATTCTTTGTTGACTGAATGCCTTGATGTTTGACTCCAAAGGCTGTGACGAGGCTGAAGGAAGTGGCCGGTGGTGTCCCAGAGCCTGAGAAGCATTGAAGTCTGTGGTGCAGGAACAAAAGGAGTTTGTCAGGATCAAATGTAAAACTCTAAGTGCTTTTTAAGTGAGGCCTCTTCTCTGAGTGAGCCAGTCTTTGCTGCGACATTAGATGGGGAAGTCCTCTCACTAGTGTACACTCAGGAAACATGTGACATTGGCCAGGTGTCCACTGCTCTTCCCTGTCCCCGCCAGCTTCACGTTCAAGCTCTCTGATCTCTGTCTGACTCTGTGTTCTTCCCTGCCATGAGTCTTGCCATCCCACCTTTCCAACCAGGTCAGAAGCCTGCTGTGGCATATGGGCAGTGAGCAGGATGTAGGCTCAAGTGCCAAGTCTGACACTGCCACTGACTGGCTGTCTGTATGAATCAGTTAACACTAGACTAGAGGAACTTTGGAATTTTACCTGAATATCTTCAGATTCTTAGCAGATATCATTTACATAGATGCAAATGAGAGCTGCACAGTTGAGTGAAAATTTAAAATACATTTGGACTCATAATCAGATGCTCAAAATTACAGTAGGACTCAATGATTCTTTTCTTTGTAACCTTTGTAAAAATTAGAACATATGTTCCAAAGAGCACATTAATTATGATGTGCAGCTCTCTGTGAAAAATCAAAACATGAAGAAGGCCATGTAGGAAAAAACAATGAAGGAGACAAACCACCAGCACCTGAAGCCCCTTGTCTTCCTTCAGGCTCAGGTGCCATATTGAATCCTTTCATCTCTAGTACCTTTCCAGATTCTGTGTGTTCTGTGGTGCACCCTGGGCTACCTCAGGAAACACACAGTGGAAAGAGTATGCACTTTGGAGCCTACCTCCAAAAGTCTCTCTCACCTCTATCACTCACTAGTTTTGAAGTTCTGATAAGGTGTACTATCTCCCTAATGGTCTCTGAGCACAGTCCTGGGGAACCACTGTACTGTCCACTTCTCACAGGACAGGGAGGAAGGCTGGTGCTCAGCACACAGTGCTTCACGTGCAGCTGCCGAAGTTTCACATAATGCTCTGAGGGCCTCTAAATCCCTGTGTGGGAAGTCACTGGGTTTGGTTGACAGGTTGCCTCTGTGGTTCCCACAAAACAGGGATGACTAGTCTTGTCTCAAACCCCAGTCATGACAGATTGGAAGCTGTTTTGGGCTCTGGTGCTGTTGAGTGTGACCCAGAGGTGACGAGACCAAGGAAGGGATTCAGAATTACCTACAGTTCTATGGACATCTGATTGCAAGTTTGGGCCAGAGTGCTGGTCCTTTTAAGATATTATCTTCACTAGTATTTATCTCAGCCTTGCTAGAATGTTTCCTAAACAGACATATAAACGCCAGCCTTATGACACTTGCTAATAAAAACCAAATTTTTTGGTTTGATTGGGTTGCAGTGGTGCCTAATAATAGCTGCAGAGGCAGATGAGTGCTTAGTTGGCCATGTAGAGACTATGTGGGACACTCAGAGACAAGAGAATGTAGAGCAGCCAGAGCCAAAGGCAGCATCAGCTGTTAGGGCAGGGGGCAGTCTGGCCTGGGGCTGAAAGCAGCATTTGTGGAGTGTGGAGGGCCAGAAACCAGTCAGTCCCATCCTGGCCACATCAGCAATACCAGGGAAGATCAGGATGTCACAAAATGAACATACTGGGCAGGGACTCTGGAACAGAAACATACAGGTGTATTCTGAAGGTTCAGAGGAAAGCTCCTTACTCCTTTCCAAGATGTTTGAATATTTGTTTAGATGGAGGTCAGGTCTCTGCTTGTGTTAGAAATACAAATCAACAATTTCTTAACTCTGGGCAGAGAGACTGGAAGAATACATCCAGAACAGAAGGTTCCTTGCACTCTTTACAGAAGGCTGGCTAAGGAAAGGGAGACACAGCCTGAGTCTGCTTGTCCACGAGGCAGGCTCTTCAGCTGCCATGGAATCTTCCTCCCATCACAACTCCAGGTCTTGTTCATGAGGTGTGATGTGTTCCTCGCAGAGTTGAGGTTTCCCTCCCTCTGCATAGAGAATGGCTGAGTGTTCCCTGGTTTCCCTCCCTCTGCATAGAGAACGGCTGAGTGTTCCCTGGGTGAATCTGTTTAGTCATGCTAATCTCACGAACATAGAGCTGTGACTGTATCTGACACATGAAGACTCCAGGGTCACTTCTGGCCTAGGACTCAGTAACAGCTACACAACAGAGGAAAGACAACACAAAGGTGAGCTCCTTCTGCCAGTTCCCCTTCCTGTTCAGGAGACCTTCACTCAATGTCTCCCTTTTCCATCTCACTCCAGAGCTCAGACACATGGCCATCCTGCTTTTGCTCTCTTACTGGCCCATATTAAAGGAAAGCAGAGGCTACACTAAGCATTGAACTGGCATGGCCAGTCTGCATCCACGACTTTACCGTGAGCGCTGCTCCTGTGTTGCTCCCAGCTAGAGGCAAGCAACTCGGCACCTCCCTGATAGTCCGGGCCCAAGCCCTCATAACTCTTTTGGATGCAACACAGCTGTCCATCCAGGCATCCCATTGCTTTCCTGCACTGCCGTTCAGGGAATGCCAGGAATCTTGTCTCTTTCCCTCCTGCCTCTAGCCTTGGATTTCCCTTTCATTCATCAAAGCTCCATCCCTGCTAGGGTGAGCAAAGGCAGGCTGTTTCTACAGCAGCACAGAGCCACCATGAGGCCAGCAAAAAGGACCCAGAGCTTCATACATTCTCATGAAAGCCTGGTTCTAAACCAGAGCCTTCTCTAGGGGAACTCAAGGCCCCAGGCAAGAAGGCAGCCCTGGTCCCCATCAGCTCCACACCTTTCCGCAGATGGGCGCCTGAACTAAGAGTTTTCCCTGAAGAAAGCTTAGCTTGGCCCCCTTGGGTGACAGGTCAGTCCCCATGTTTAGTCCCCAGGCTTGCAGGAGTGCCATACTGGCAAGCAGTCCACCTCCAAGAAAGGAAAGCTACTCTTTGAAGAATGTCACCGGGCAGTGGTGGAGCATGCCTTTAACCCCAGCACTTGGGAGGCAGAGGCAGGCAGATTTCTGAGTTCGAGGCCAGCCTGGTCTATAGAGTGAGTTCCAGGACAGCCAGGGCTACACAGAGAAACCCTGTCTCAAAAAACAAAAACAAAAAACAAAACAAAAAAGAATGTCAATACGTCTTGAGCTGAGGGGACAGTGTCTACATTCTTACTGGGTGCCCCTGGCATTCCTAGCTGTTGCCTAGATCTGGAGGTTCCTGACTGAGGTGTGTAGGTGATTAGTAGAAAGGAGGGGAAAGGACACTGGGCATCTGAAGTCCACTCAAGCCTTCTGCACAGTCTCTGGCACTGCTTACCAGAAGGCTGTTCACCTTGGCCCCCAGGCCTAGCATTCTCTGTTCCCCTTGCTCCCACTGGATCTAATGAGGCCATGGATCAGGAAACCACTAGGAGCCGTGTGTGAAAAGTCAGACTTGAAGGTAGCTATAAAAAGAAGCAGAAGTAACAAATGTGACTTTTCACTTGTCTTTTACTCCATCATTAGCAGCTTCTAACAGCTTCTTTCACGTTTGCAGTCACTTCCTCCAATGTACTTGATTAAAATAACGCTTCTCAGGGTCAGCCTTGCAGCCACATGAAGAAGGTAACTGCTCCAGGCCTAGGGCTGAGCACAGACAAAGTGTCCAGCTTGGCTCATCATGTCCTGCTCACTTTCAAGCAGTCTGAGGTAGCACTGAGTGAGGAGACCTGGGGATCCCACCTGGGTGATACTGGACACTCATGAGGTCAAGCTGAGCTATGAGCACAAGAGAAAAATGCATGGAGAGAGCCCCTAACCAGAAACAGCACCTACATTCTGATGGACAAGTTGTCAGCATGCTGTGTGGCATAGGCAAGTTGCTTTCCCTTTCTGAGCTTCAGATCCCTTATCTGTAAAGTAGGGTATTTGAGGGCCTTTCCATTGCTGGCTTCATGGCTAAGGCTCTTCAAATTCATGACTATCTTAAATAGTTTCCTTTGCCTCCTCCCACACCAACTTAACACGGCTTGCCCCTGACTTAGCTGCCAATTAGCCTGATGTCTGGCCTTATCTAAGAACTCTGGACTTCTTCCAGGGCCAATACCTGCCCTGAAGTATGTTCTCCACCCAGACCTCAAGCTCTCCTAAATGCCAATCTCACCTCTTTAAGTCCTTCATTGCGGAACTGGAGAGATGAATCAGAGTGGGCGCTACTCTTACAGAGAACTTGAGTTCTGTTCCCAGCACCCATTCTGGCAGCTCACAGCCACCTTTAACTCCAGCTGCAAGGGATCCAAGGGCTCTTCTGGATTTCCCAGTCACCGTAGCTACATAAGCACCCCACCCCCGCATGCACGCGCATAAACACACACACACACACCTACCTATTTAGTGTTTCTCAGAGAACCCTAACACACGGTAATTCCACTCCCTCATTTATGTAATCCAGTGGCTGAGGAATCTGTGAGGAAGAGGGACTTATAGAGCACGCACATGCTCAGCACATTCCTGCATTCCCCTTTAGGAGACGTCTGAGCACTTTTCCAACTCCTGGTACCACTAGTTCTCTTACATTACTGATTTGTAGATAGATGACAGGGGATGAAAAGACAGATAGCAGATGATATATACATTAGATGATAGATTGCTGATAGCTGATTGGTGGTCAGGGCACTTTTATCAAATATGTGACTTGTAAAATTTCCTTTCAGAATATGGTACATAGCTTAATTTTTAATGCTGTTTTTAATTATAAGAAAATTTTAATTTTGATAAAATCAAGTCTATCTTTTTTATTATTATTCCTTGGAACTTTTGTATCCTAAGAGATTCCTAAAGTATTACGAACACATCTCTAGTATTTTCTTTGAGAAGCTTTACATACTTACCTTTTGCAGATATATGATGTATGGTATGAGACAGAGGTTGGAGCTCACTTCTCTCCATTAAGAATATCCACCTTCTACCTTCTCCAAAACAGACCAAATAATTGGGCACAAGACAGGCCTCAACAGATATAAAAAAACTGAAATAATTCCCTGCATCCTATCAGATCACAATGGTATAAGGCTGGTCTTCAAAAATGACAAAGACAATGGAAAGCCCACATTCACATGGAAACTGAACAACACCCTACTCCTTGATAATCAAGTAAGGGAAGAAATAAAGAAAGAAATTAAAAACTTTTTAGAATTTAATGAAAATGATGACACATCATACCAAAATCTATGGGATACAATGAAAGCAGTGCTAAGAGGAGAATTCATAGCTCTAAGTGCCTACAAAAAGAAACTGGAGGGAGCATACACTAGCAGCTTGACAACGCACCTGAAAGACCTAGAACAAAAAGAAGCTAATACACCCAAGAGGAGTAGATGGCAGGAAATAATCAAACTCGGGGCTGAAATCAACCAAATAGAAACAAAACGAGCTATCCAAAGAATCAATAAAACCAGGAGCTGGTTCTTTGAGAAAATCAACAAGATAGATAAACCCTTAGCTAGACTAATCAGAGGGCAGAGAGACAGTATCCAAATTAATAAAATCAGAACTGAAAAGGGTGACATAACAACAGAAACCGAGGAAATTTTAAAAATCATCAGATCCTACTACAAAAGCCTATACTCAACAAAATTGGAAAATTTGGATGAAATGGGTAATTTTCTAGACAAATACCAGTTACCAATGTTAAATCAGGACCAGATAAACCATCTAAACAGTCCCATAACCCCAAAAGAAATAGAAGCAGTCATTAAAAGTCTCCCTACAAAGAAAAGCCCGGGACCAGACGGTTTTAGTGCAGAATTCTATCAGACCTTCAAGGAAGACCTAATTCCAATTCTTTTCAAACTATTCCACAAAATAGAAACAGAAGGTACACTACCCAATTCATTCTATGAAGCCACAATTACGGTCATACCTAAACCACACAAAGACCCAACAAAGAAAGAGAACTTCAAGCCAATCTCCCCCTCCCCATTCCATCCCCCATCCTCAGCCTCACCCAAAATTACTCAATTAAATTCTATCGAACCGAATCCAAGAACACATCAAAACAATCATCCATCATGATCAAGTAGGCTTTATCCCAGGAATGCAGGGATGGTTCAATATTCGGAAATCCATCAATGTAATCCATTATATAAACAAACTCAAAGAAAAAAAACACATGATCATATCACTAGATGCTGAGAAAGCATTTGACAAAATTCAACACCCCTTCATGATAAAAGTCTTGGAAAGGTCAGGAATTCAAGGTCCATACCTAAACATAGTAAAAGCAATATACAGCAAACCATTATCCAGCATCAAACTAAATGGAGAGAAACTTGAAGCAATCCCACTAAAATCAGGGACTAGGCAAGACTGCCCACTCTCCCCCTACTTATTTAATATAGTATTGGAAGTCCTAGCCAGAGCAATTAGGCAACACAAGGAGGTCAAAGGGATACAAATTGGAAAGGAAGAAGTAAAAATCTCACTATTTGCAGATGATATGATAGTATACTTAAGTGACCCCAAATCTTCTACCAGAGAACTCCTAAACCTGATAAACAACTTTAGCAAAGAGGCTGGATATAAAATTAACTCAAGCAAATCAGTAGCCTTCCTCTACTCAAAAGATAAAATGGCTGAGAAAGAAATTATGGAAATGACACCCTTCACAATAGTCACAGATAATATAAAATACCTTGGTGTGAACCTAACCAAGCAAGTAAAAGACCTGTATGACAAGAACTTCATGCCCCTGAAGAAAGAAATCGAAGCAGATCTCAGAAGATGGAAAGATCTCCCATGCTCATGGATTGGAAGGATTAATATAGTAAAAATGGCTATTTTGCCAAAAGCTATCTACAGATTTAATGCAATCCCCATCAAAATTCCCACTCAATTCTTCACAGAGATAGAAAGACAAATCTTAAAATTCATTTGGAATAACAAAAAACCCAGGATTTCGAAAACTACTCTCAGCAATAAAAGAACTTCTGGAGGAATCACCATCCCAGACTTCAAGCTGTACTACAAAGCAATAGTGATAAAAACTGCATGGTATTGGAACAGAGACAGGCAGGAGGATCAATGGAATAGAATAGAAGAACCAGAAATGAACCCCCATAACTATGGTCACTTGATCTTTGACAAAGGGGCTAAA
This sequence comes from Grammomys surdaster, assembly GCF_004785775.1. Classification (NCBI taxonomy): domain Eukaryota; kingdom Metazoa; phylum Chordata; class Mammalia; order Rodentia; family Muridae; genus Grammomys; species Grammomys surdaster. The sequence goes on along the minus strand of NW_021605455.1, from coordinate 2,042,130 downwards.
ACCATCAAGTGGAAAAAATATAGCATTTTCAACAAATGGTGTTGCTCCAACTGGTGGTCAGCATGTAGAAAAATGCAAATTGATCCATACTTATCTCCTTGTACAAAGCTCAATTCCACGTGGATTAAGGACCTCCACCTAAAACCAGCCACACTGAAACTAATAGAAGAGAAACTGGGGAAAAGCCTGGAACATATAGGCACAGGAAAAAAGTGCCTGAACAGAACACCAATGGCCTGTGCTCTAAGACCAAGAATTGACAAATGGGACCTCATAAAGCTGCAAAGCTTCTGTAAAGCAAAGGACACAGTCAATAGGACAGAGGGGCAACCAACAGATTGGGAAAAGATCTTCACCAACCCTACATCTGATAAAGGGCTAATATCCAAGGTATACAAAGAACTGAAGAAATTAGACTCTAGACAATCAAAGAACCCTATTAAAAAATGGAGCACAGAGCTGAACAAAGAATTTTCAACTGAGGAAGCTCGAATGGTTGAGAAGCACCTAAAGAAGTGTTCAGCATCTCTAGTCATCAGGGAAATGCAAATGAAAACAACACTGAGATTCCACCTTACACCAGTCAGAATGGCTAAGATCAAAAACACAGGTGACAGCACATGTTGGCGAGGATGTGGAGAAAGAGGAACACTCCACCACTGTTGGTGGGATTGTAAACTGGTACAACCACTATGGAAGGCAGTCTGGCGGTATCTCAGAAAATTGAACATAGTGTTACCTGAGGACCCAGCTATACCACTCCTGGGCATATACCCAAAAGATGTTTCAACATACAACAGGTACACATGCTCCACCATGTTCATAGCAGCCTTATTTATAGTAGCCAGAAATTGGAAAGAACCCAGATGTCCTTCAAGAGAAGAATGGATGCAGAAAATGTGGTACATTTATACAATGGAGTACTGCTCAGCTATTGAAAACAATGAATTCACGAAATTCCTAGGCAAATGGATGGAGCTGGAAAATATCTTGAGTGAGGTGACCCAATCTCAAAAGAACATACATGGTATGCACTCACTGATAAGTGGATATTAGCCCAAAAGCTCACAATTTCTTAGAAACTACGTATAGACCACATAAAACTCACATAGAAGGAAGACCAAAGTGTGGATGCTTTGGTCCTTTCTAGAAGGAGTATCAAAAGTTTCAACCAGAGCTCCCAAAGTCTAAACCGCCAGCCAGAGAGCACAAAGGGAGAGACTCATGCACCTGTATAGGGAATTGAGGGTGACCTTGTTAGAATTCAGTGAAAGTGGAGGACCATGGTCCCCAAAAGTTTGGATCCCCTACTGTGTGGGAATTTGAGAGCAGGGAGATGGGACTGGGAGGATGTTTGGAGCACACCCTCACAAAAATTAGGAGGAGGGGGTATGGGATAAGAGGTTTTGGGGGAGAATGGGAGAGGAGATAACATTGCAAGGTAAATACATATATTATCCAATAAAAAAAAAACCACACAGATAAAGGGTCTAAAAAAAAAGAGAGGGAGAGAGTTTACTGATTTTAAATTATTTTCAAAAGTTTCTAGGAGTTGCTAATTGGCTAAGATCCTATTTTAAGCTCTCCACAAAAGAATTTAAGTCTCTGTTCAATAGTCTCAAGAGGGATGTAAACCCTAATTTTCCTCAACAATTAATTGACAAAAGAGAGGTAATCTCACAAAGAGTAGAAGAAGCTATTACTAATCGATATATTATATAGTCTGATTAGTTGTCAGCGGTGCTATACAGTTCTTTGACAAAAGAGTATTAATATAGATTTATATATCCTTAAATAGGGTCTTCATGACTCTCTGAGTGTGGAAGGAGCGACTGTTGGCCTGATTTTACAAGAACTCTGAAAAATTGGCTTTAAAAACAAAAGAGGGGGAACGGTACCCCCTCAGAAGGAGTCCCCCTGAAATACTCTCCATCATGCCTTGTTCACTTTTATCTCTCTAAACCTGAAAGCTCATGGCAAATCTGCTGCCGACTGCCTCTGGCACCACCAAGACCAACAAAACTTTGCCACGGATATGGGGAAAGACCCTCTTACCCTTAAAGGGAATGGCCCAGACCCAGTTCCCTTATGGGGCCAAGGACTGATAAGCCTGTCCGATACCACAGAAGGCACAGCTAACCGGCTACCAAAAAGATTAATGAAATAAATAGATACCCCCACAAAACCGGGCCCAACCATAAATAAGATGAATAACAATTTACATACAGGGAAGAGAAATCTCCCTGAGAATTACCTTCTTTTTCCTTTCTAGGTAGAAATGAATCACCCGTGATGTCTGCTGTTAGAAGTTCTAATCCAGATGCTGGCCTCTGAACTTATACTACTCAGGGCCACTGACAAGAACATCAAACAGCTAGAGATTGATATCACTAATCCGAAGAAATCCCTCGTTTCGCTGTCTGAAGAAACCTCCTAAAATCGCAAAGACCTTATTGGACTTGATTTACTCTATTACAATAGAAAAGGCTGTGTACAGCTCTTGACTGTGTACAGCTCTTAAAGAAGAAGGTTGCCTTTACATAGACAAGACAAGGAGGGTCAAGAGAGCATGAAATAGGTCAGTGAAGGCCCTAAGAAAAATCAGAGACAGAAAGAGACAGGTGAGAGCTGGTACAAGAATTGGTTTTCAGCCTCTCCAAAGTTGTCAACCCTATTTCCTCCCATCTTGGGACCATTATTTGGGTTCTTTTTGCTTATTTCTGCTGGTCCCTGGGTCTCAAATAACTCTGTGAAACAACAGATAAAAATTTGTTAGCAAAACCTATTCAGATACATTAGCTATGGAGGACCACGAGACTCAAGATGAGGTTGTTTCTTTATACAGGGTGTTCCCAAAACCCATCTCCACCCAACCTAAAAGGGGAGACTTCTGCCCCTAGACCAAGCAGAGAGGGGACACACAGAACCCCCTCTGACTGGCAATCTGAATTCTTGCTTAGGCTGCGAGGCTAAGCACTGCAAGGGAATATAAATAAAAGATAAAAATATCTCTCTGGGTTCCCTGAGAGACAAGTGTGACTGCATAGGAATTGTTGTCAAAAGTATCCCCTCTCCAGGAAAAAGACATCAGGACGGGTATGGCCCTCATGCCTCACTGGACAACGACAGGGGGACTGGAGCCATTACAAGGTCCCCTTCAAGTACTAGAGGTCAGGCCTCTATCCCCGCCTTCGCGAGATTAGAATTGCCACAGCCCTTCTATATACTTAGAGAAGGGAGGAGATGTCAGGGGCAGCCCTGCTTACACACTGAAGGCCTAAAATCAGCCATAGGCCTAAAATCACCAATAGGCCTGTCATACATGTATACTAACACCAAGTCTTGGGTCTCAGTGGAAAAACATTGAAACAGATGGCTATAAGCTAATGTAAACAGGCAGCTTTTGTGGACATTTATAAGCCTGAGTAGTCATAGACCTTGTAAATAGGTAGCCTTGGCAGACAATACCAACTTAGATAAGGACAAGCAAGTCACAGGCAGAGTCATAGTGACCTGTCCCCTGAACCTTCACCCAGCCGATACCCGGTTCTGAAAGATATCTGTACTCCCCCTGAACACCCACACTCCACTGTCATACCCTTCCCCACATCCTGCCTTTCTGTGTTTATAACCCCAGTGTGAATTAATTACGATTTGAGAAAAAATAAAATAAAATAAAAATTAAAAAAAAGAATATCCGCCTTCTTCCAATACCATCTACTGATATTCCCCCACCACCACCACCACTAAATTGGCACTTTTGTTGAAAACCATGGTTACTACATATATGGATTAATTCTGAATTTGAAATTGTATTCAACTGATCTACTCAACTACTGTTATGCAATAATAGTTTCTAAATATAGCTTTCTAGTGTGTCTTAAAATCTGGAAGTAAATATACATCCTTGAACTTTAGCCTTTGAAATTATTTTGAGATAACTTTATGAATTTGTAGAGTCTGATAGAATTCTAGGAATTTCATTTAACAATGTCAAGTCTTATCCATATTGTCTTTAAAATGATGGGATTAGAATGTGTATATCTAGTTATCTGCCCATCTACCTACCTACCTATCTATCCATCCATCCATTTGTTGATATCTTCTCTAATTTCTCTCAAATAATGGCTTCTTATTTATTCATTCACTTGTATCTCAGGCTGGCTTCAAACTCAAAATGTAAGTGAAGACAGCCTTGAATTCTAAGTCTCAAGCTTCAATATCTAGAGTGCTGGAATTGCAAGTATTCACAATCACAGCTGATTTATCCAGTGCGGGGATCAAGCTCAGGGCTTCATGCATACTAGACAAGCACTCTATCAACTGAGATACATCCCTGGCCTAATTCTTTGAACAGTTTTGTATAAAATATTAAAAAGTTCAGGTAGTTCCCACATTTTCTGCACTTAAGTTGCCCTATCACAAACAACTCAGATTCATATGCTGTACCTGTCAAAATGAATGAACCAACATTAACACGCTGCTGTCATCTAGAGTTCAGAATTTACTCAACACTGACCTCAAGTTCTGAGATCTCATGTAAGACTCATTAGTCATCATGTCTCCTCAAGAGCCTCTTGACTTGCCCTGTTGGATGACTTCAAAACACTGGAGGAGCACTGGGCAGGCATCGTGGAAGAGAAGACTTCTCAGATGCTTTTTTCATGATTCTGCAGGGCATTTAGTGGAATAAAATGCTGCTTTCATCATATCAAGGGCATGTAAGAGCAACACTATTAATTACTGTTAATTTTGACCTTGGTCACCTGGTAAAGCTTTCCTATAGACCTTCTTCCTATCCTTCCATACTATATCCTTGGGAAGGAAGTCACTATGCACAATCTGCTTAAAGAATTTATATGTTCTACATCTTTCAGGGCTTTATAACTACGTAAACTATCTGGAAGTCTGCATGGAAGAATTGTCTCATCTTCCATTTACTGATTCATTAATTTCATTGTTTATGTAGCTCAGTAGAGACTCCCAGTGCTTATAAAATTTAAGTTATAGCCTAATACTAACTTATAGATCTTCCTGTAATTACTCTAGCTTATGCCTGTATGTGTCAGGGTTAAAAGGAGGAGGAGCCTCCTACGTCACTTTGCATACCTTCATCAACACACTTTTCCATTTTGTTTTGGCACTCCCTTTCATTTTGTTTTAAGACAGAGTCATAAACTCCTGATCCTCCTGCCTCTGCATCCTCAGTGCTAGGACAATAGGTGTGTGCCACTTGTCTTTTCAGTGCTGAGATGCTTCTAGCTCATTTATTTCCTGCTTCCTTTCTAGAACTGCCATATTCCCAAAGAGCTCCTGTTATTGGAGAATACTTTAGAAACCCAAATCTCACCACTCTGTATGCTTACTAGTAATGCAAAGCTGATCATTAATAAAAGTGCTATAAATGCATGTGTATACATTTTAGTGGTGGAAATGCTCCTTTCTTAGAGGTAAGCTACTGTGTCCTACTGTGACTATAAGCCTGGGTGGTGGTCCACACCACACCCAAAATCCCAACATTCCAGAGGCTGAACCAGGACTGTGCCTGAAGAGTGACATGCTACCTCAGAACACCAGATTTAGATCCTTTAGACATTATTTCTAGGTGTGTATGTGTGTGTGCGACCACATGCTGGTGTGCATGTGAATGTATGCGCAAGCCTGTGCACAAATGTGCCTGGTACCCACAGAGGTCAGAATTGACATCGGGTCCCCAGGAAATAGAATTAAAGATGGTTTTAACTGCCATGTGTGATCTGAGAACTGACCCTGGCTGGGTGTTTTGCAGAAGTAGCCAGTAATCTTAACTGCTGAGCCACCTCTCCAGTGCCACCAAAAAGATCCAAGTACAACAAAGCAAACAAACAAACAAACAAACAAACCCCTCAACCCTTATCTGTTTTCTGAGGTTGAAGTACCACTTCATATTCACTTCAGGAATGCGCCAGTGCTGCAACTGCCAGCCCTGCTGCTGCCAGGTTACCCTTAGCTACTCTAACAGGCTAGTAACTACATATGGACGGATGTAGCTTTTGTTGTAGTGGTTTAGTTAAGGTTTTGAACATTTTTTTGTTGTTGGTTTTTGTTTTAATATTTATTTTTATGTATGTGAGTACACTGTCACTGTCTACACACACACACACACACAGACACACACACACACACACCAGAAGAGAGCATCGGATCCCATTACAGATGCTTGTGAGCCACCATGTGGTTGCTGGGAATGAAACTCAGGACCTCTGGAATTGCAGCCAGTGCTCTTAACCTCTGAGCCATCTCTCCAGCCCCTTGAACATTTCTAAAATTAAATAATTCTCATAGTTTAAGGTGATGATTAGATTCAAGGCCCCATGCAGGGCAAGCCTTTTACCAGTGAGTGGTATCCACAGTTCCCCAGTGAGTGGTATCCATAGTTCCCCAGTGAGTGGTATCCACAGTCCCTCAGTGAGTGGTATCCACAGTCCCTCAGTGAGTGGTATCCACAGTTCCTCAGTGTAGTTTCAATTTGCATTTGCCTGATAAGTAATGGCATTGAACATACATTTTTTTGAATGGATGAATGTGTATTTATTATACAACATGTATACCAAGAAATCTGTTGAGATGTCAAAGGCTTTAAAATACAAAAAAATAGAAATATACCACATTTGCCTAGAATTTTTTGATAGATGACGTTATGCCCAACTTCTTCATAAATGTTCTTATAAAAATACTATCTTTGTTCCTAGAAGTTAACATTACCAATTTGTGTTGGTTAATATTGTATATAATGCAAAGACTAAAAGTCAACAAAGATTATAAGGGAGTAAGACAAAATATATCAGAATGATAAAAAAAAACAAAACTATGTGTGTACAAGAGAAGAGGAAGAACAGAGAAAGCTTCTGCCACTGGGTCACTGTCGTCTAAAACTTAAGCAACTGTGTTCTTACTTGGTCACATACAACCTAGGTTAAAGACATGTCTACAATCTACAAGTGAAGGCACATGTCTGTAATCCCAGTGCTTGGAAGATGGAGACAAGAGGGTTAAAAGTTCAAGTTCACCTTCAGCTACACAGTAAGTTTGAGGCCAGCCTGGGCTACAAGAGACCTTAATCTTAAAAAACAAAACAAAACAGGTTAGATGTGGAACATGACCATAATCCCAGTACCTAACAGGAGAGTTGAGGCCAGCCCGGACTATAGTGAGTACCCTATAGTCATGAGTTGCAGTATAGGCCTGAGCTACAGTAAAACTTTTTAAAAAGATAAGGAGGCAGCTCTAGAAAGTTCAAAGACCTTTGATGCTCTTCACTTAGCCTGACTCTTGGGTCCCATGCTAAATGAAAAGAATGAAAGAGAAGAATGAAAAAAACAGAATGAAAGCTGTGCCTCAGATTTAACTTGAGTTTGAATGTTGTCAGTCAGTCGTCCAACTGCTTAGAATTAGCTTAAGAGCTGCAAGGCAAACAATGCCTCTAAAATGTGACTAGGTTAGGGGCTTTACTCCATAAGAAGAAAAATACAGAATGAATCCCAGTCATTACTTGAGACTCAGTGGGTGAGCAGATATCAATCCAAAACATATAACTTCCTGTTTTCCGGAGGTTAGAATACAATATCACAAAGGTGTATTAAATAAACCACTGTCGATGATTTGAGCTCCCGTGGATGTTCGTCTACGGTAACTGTTCTGCTATTCTGTAACAGTCCTCATGGGATAGAACCTAAATCTCACTTGAAGATTATGGATTTGTACTTAATCAAAGTCTTTTCTTTCTTTAATTCTTTATTTCTTTTTCTGATAATCCAAATATTCCCCATGGCTTTTTTTGTATTATTTGATCTTTTGGGGTTGCTATTTTATCTCATATATCTGAGCACTTCAAGTTTTATTCACCCATGACTTCTGAACTGTTATAGTTCACAGCCACGATCTCAATCTGACCCTTCATTTGGAGGCTGCTCTGCTCTACACCACCCTACTTTCTTCTTTCCCTCCTTACATTCCTATATTACTTTTTTTTTTTTTTTGATCTTTCGCATCCACCTTCCCAATGCTAAGATTTCAGGCGTTGCACTATGTGCTGAGACTACAGGCATGCACTGTCACACTCAGTGCTGGGACTACAGGTGTGAACTGTCACACTCAGTAGTGGGACTACAGGCATGCACTCCAAACTCAGTTTGCACAGTGCTGGGGATGAAACCCAGTTTTGTGCATGCTTGGCAAGCACTCTGTTAGCAGCTGAGCTACATCCCTGGCCCCACTTTACATTCTCAACTTTCTATGTCATCTCAGAGCGACTGGCTTCCAGTTTGCATCATTTACTTCAGTAGTTCTCATGCTCCAAGCTTGCTTTGCCCAGCTTGTCTTGTGTTGCCATTTAAAGTCCAAATAATGCCACAAATGCCAATGGATTTCTCTTTTAACCTTCTATATCAATGTTTATATTCCCATCCCTTGAAAACTCAATGGAACAGGAAGGATTAAATTGGAGTTAGAGAGGAGAGGGCACAGGGCAAAAGAGGCAACATAGGAGGGGACAAATAGCATTAACCTTCTTTCAAAAAGTCATATGGAAATCTATCACTGTAGAAGCTTCCTTTAAAATACACACAAACATACACAAAGTTAAAATTGAGTTACCATATAATAGGGTAGCAGTACCCCTTCTAGATATCACAGGTTATTTAAAAGCCCAGTGCCAAGAATGGATTACTTCTTTTGGTGTTGCTGGTCTGTAAAGTCTCACACAGTCTTACAAACCTACAAACATTACAGGCTACTGCTAACACTCCTGGTTAACCTCTTGAACTTGATGGTAAGACTGTTGCTGACGATATCACATATTTTGAGTTACAGATCATGGGAAATCAAGTTGGTATGGACCTAGAAGCTTTATCACTACTGGTTAGCTTCCATAGAGCTAGAAGTTGCTATATAATCTACCAGAGGAGAAAAAAAAATCATCTTTCTTATCTGGCTATGGACCCTGGAAGCAATAAAAATAACAGATCTGACAAGACATGCCTGCTAGTCACATGAATAACATGGGAGTAAGCAACAACTTTCTGGTTAAAGTCCTGCTTCACAATATGAAACCTATATCTGGCACTATTATTTGGAAAGAAAAAAAACCCTATGGTTAGACATAGGCCCTATGGGAGAACCTATTACTATTATTCTACTAACTGTACATAGTATTAAACTGCATCCTAATGACTTAGCTATAATCTTACAGCATCTCAACCCTCATCAGAGACAATTTTATTTGCAGTAGATGGTGATTAACAGGGACACTCAGAACTAGCCAAAAATGCTGGAAATGAGACTGTGGAATGCTCAGCCCTAAGTGGAACACAATACACACACACATACACACACACATACACACACACACACAAACACACACAGACACACACTTTCACCCAAGGTTAAGAGGTCACTGTGGAAGAGGCCAAAAAGAGTTAAGCATGAGGCCATGGTTGTCAGACCAGGAAATTGTTTTCTGGACACAGGACACCAAGACGAGTTCAGAGGTATAACTGCATGCAAAAGACCTGTCAAACTCAAGATAGACCAAATCTCAGCACAGTGATGTGTGTTGGGGACAGAGTCCCAACCCTAGCCAAAGAGCTATCAAAATGGATAGCTGCCAGTAGGGAGAGTCAGTTTTCTCTAAGAGTCCAAATCCCTACTGAATTAACCACACTCTAGTGGAAGACCACATATCGAAGAATATTTGGGAAGCACAAACTGGTCTTGATGGGGTTTAAAAGAAAAAGAATAGAAAGTTGGATAGGTAGAAAAAGGGATGTTGATTTGAGAAGAGTTGGGGGGAATATTATCAAAATATGTTAAACAAGATTCTCAAAGAATAATATATATACCAGACTTTGTTGTGTTTCAAGGCACAGCTTCACACTGGGGATTTGCACTGGGTAGCTTGTAGGCTCAGTTAGGTTTAGGTTTTGAAAGGGTACGTGGGCAACAAGAGTATATTGTCCCAGAAGGGTTGGTTGGCAAATGTGCCTTCATAGAACAGCTCGAACTGGCCAAGTTTATACACTCAAAAGACAGGGCTCTTTGAGTAAAACTGGCTGAGGCAGTATCTTTTCAACTTTTTTTCCCCCAATTTCTCCTTTTCCATGGAGTATTTTAGTTTGAAGCTCAGCTTTTTTTTGTGAGATATCTGATCTTGTCCTCATTTGCTTGTTGAGCTGTTGTCAGTTGTAAAAGTCCTCTAGGACATTGAGTATTCTGAGTTTTGTACACAGCTTCATGGGATTGTTCCCTTTCCCTTTGAAGCTGGGCCTGTCCCAGGCTTTCCTTTCCTTGCTCCACACTGAGACTCATCCTCTTTGTATATTCTACTTGCTCCTCCAGAGTCCAAGACTGGCCTAAGTTTAACTACCTGTTCTTGTTGGACCAGACTTCTCCCGTTTTTTTTTTTTTTAAACCTCCAATGTTGTTTGTTTTTTCCTTTAGCGCTATTTCTCTGGAAAGAATGTTTCAGATAATATTCAGCTTGTACTCAAACAAGAATCTTTCATTAAAGAGTTTTTTAAGGTTAAAAGAAGCACTTGGCTACTTTGGGTCATTAAGTATGAGGACAGGTGGCTTCTAAGTTCACAGGGTGTTGACTCCAAGATGACTCACCTGGAGGCTTCAGATAGCTTCCCGGTAAGAGTGCACATTCCTCAGAATCGATTATTTGGTTGAGAGAAGTGATAATGGATCCTTACAGAAAAATAATTTATCCACCTGAAAAGAAAATGTAAGCACTGCTTTCAAAAGAACACGCAGTCCTGAATATATTTGGGTTTGGAGCGTGTGTGTGGACATGTGTCTGTGTCTGTGTGTTTCTAAGTGATGGGATTCAAACATAGGTAGGCCCAAATGGTTGTGTAGCAAGTATACTTAAACACTTTGCTATTTCTCTAGAGAATGATGATGCTCCTTTTCTTTTTTGAAAGAACAATACTCTGTCCAGACATACCATTTACTTATCCATTCACCTTGGTTGCTTTCAAATGTTGACAATTTCTAGCAAAGCTTCTGTAAATCACATGAAGTTTTTGCAACATGTACTTTTAAAACTAATTTGCATAAACACTAAGGAAAGTGGTGGCTATGTCATATGGTAAAAATATGCTCAATTTTCAAAGAAACTACCAAACCAAAGTGACTATACCACCTTGCTTTCACACAAGTGAATAACATTTCTGTTGGGCCACATTCCTCCAGCATTTGGTGCTTTAAGAGAGGGAGGGTAAGAGGAGAAGTGGGAAAGAGAAAAGTTATAATGCTTGTGCAGTAAAGAGAAAGACAAATATAATGACAATTATGTAGCCTGTATAACTGCAGTAAATGAGAAGACTTGAAATTTTATCAAATTATCATGCACTAAAATAACAAGGCCAAAATTCTGGTTTTTACACCTTGCTACCAGCCACAGGTTTCTGTTGCAATGCTCCACAAGGCAAATTCTGGGCTCTCTACATGGGCCTCTTTTCCTATCTACTTACAAGGTCTTAATTGAAATAACAAATGTCACCAAAGACAAAAGACACAACACAAGAAATTACAAGCAAAAGCAAGGTGGAAAGGAATTTTCAGCTACTGATGAGTAATGGAAGTCACAGTAAACTTGTTATAATTTTATTTTTTTTAAATCCCATATTTGAAAAGAACTGACAGAGGGCATAGCTCGACCAGATGCTAAACCATGTTGTAGAAGTAAGTGTCAGCAGCAGTGGGAAGTCATAAGCAAACACATTCTTCCTTTTTTGGGCCCTCCACCCAGCTATAGCCAGATCCTCAACTATACAGAAGAAAAGGATTTCAGTATGAACCAAAATCAGTAATTACTGTACATGGGGACTAAAAGCTAATATATGGCTTAGATTCAAGCACAGGCATTAGAGAACACAGCCACTGGGTATTTCCAGAGGTCATACACAATTCTGGCCAAGCTACCTTCCCCAAAGACTCAATTTACAAGGTTTAAAAGATTCAACAAAGTTTAATTTTTAAGTTTTAAAATTAAAGGAAAAGTACCATTGGTTAACTTAATTTTTCTTAAAGAACTTCCTTGTGTAAGTAAATTGCAGGGTTTATTTCTGAGGTGCACTGTAGACTTATGGACATAAGCTGAGAAGTGGCATGGCCACAAACGCTACAGCCTTAAGTAAGCTGCTTTAGCATCCACACTGAGGTGTCTACAAGCACTGTCTCTTAGGCAATTGTAATTTTATCAGCTGTGTTAAAACTGCAGCTTCTCGGCCAGATTCCAGGATAAGGGTTTCTTTCCCTTTGCATGCATGTTGCTTTAATTTTTTTCTACCTTACTTGAAAACCACAATAGTAAGTATAGTAGTGGAATGTGAACTGTATTGATTTCTAATGAAACACAAGAGAACACACACAAACAGATTACTATGAACGCAGATTTATTTCAAAGGGACAAAGATTGTTTATGAAACAGTTGAACTGCTTGAACCTCTCTGGATCTGAAGGCTTTCCAACTTGAGATATTAAAATGTATTTAATTTGTCCGAACTGTTAAACTTACCTGAATCTTTTAATAGTTCTGAGTTTTATTTGTTTAGTTGTCAGTGAAGTAAATTACTTTATCCATAAACAACAATTACCAAGATTAACTCAAGAAAGAGTAGGGAGTCTAACTAGACAAAACTAAAAATTGCTAAAGAACCCAACATGAGTCTGAAGCCTCTAATCGCCATGTTAAATTCAGTAATAATGAAAGTGACCATCCCACTTTTAGTTAGCAGGGGCCCAGTTCTCAAAACCAAGGCTCACGTCATCCTCGGCTGTCATAGTTAGGGTGTCCATGGCTTTGAAGAAACACCATGACCATAGCAACTCTTTTAAAGGAAAACATTTCATCGGGGCTTGCTTACAGTTCAGAGATTTGTCTATAATCATCATGGTGAAAAGTATGGCAGCTTGCAGGTAAAGATGGTACTAGAGATGTAGCTGAGAGATCTACATCCAGATCCACAGGCAGCAGGAAGAAACATGCTGGGCCTACCTTGAGCATCTGAAATCCAAAACCCACCCTGCAGTGACACTTAGTCCAATAAGACTTCACCTTCTACGGCTGGAGAGATGGCTCAGTGACTAAAAGCACTTGCTGCTCTTCCAGCGGTCCTGAGTTCAATTCCCAGCAACCACATGGTTGCTTACAACCATATGTAATGGAATCCAATGACCTCTTCTGGTGTGTCTGAAGACAGCTACAGTATACTTACATATACAAAATAAATAAAATCTTTACTTAAAAAAAAAAAAGACTTTATCTCCTAATGCCAATCCTAAGCATTCAAATATGAGTCTTTGTGGGACATTCTTACTCCAACTACCAAATGGACAAGATGTAGGTTTCACACCCATTTATCTCTATGAAACCCCAATGGACAAACACTGGAGGTACCAGTTTGTGTTCTGCCTACATGTCCATTATGTCCCTTTTGCAAGTATAACCTTTGCATAAAGTCTGGCTGTTGAATACTCTCTGCGAGCTTTTGGTTCTTTTTTTAGGTGGACCCATACAAGGACCAAGGTGATTCTCAGGTCTCCCAGAAAACACAAGCTAACACTAACTAGGTTTTGAAAGGACATTTTTTTCTGTTTTTTTTTTTTTAAAAACACTTAGCTGTTCACCAGTCATAAGACCCCCTTTAAATTTGTTTTGTAACTGAACTTACTATACTGTAATTTTTCCATACTGTATATTTTCAAGAAATTAAGCTTGTTTTATATGTATGCAGTTCCAGCCTTTTTTGCTTTCTTGTAATGTCTCAATTTGATACTTCTTTCACTGGTTTGTCCTTTTTTCTTTTTGAGACTGGATTGTTATGGAGCCAAACTGTCCTCAAACTCATGACAATAACCCTGCCTCCATCTCTTGAATATTGGGATTAAACGTTTAAGACACTATGCCCAGCTATTTTTTTAAATTTTTTATTTTGAAAAGCATGAATTTAGCTGGCTATGGTGGCAAGTATCTATAATTCTAGCACTGGAAGGGCACAGGCAGTAGGATCATAAATACATAGCTACATAGAGGGATCTTACCTCAAAAATAAAAATGAAGGTACTAGTTTAAGCTGTATACCACAAGTATTAATGTATCTTGAGTATCACCCAAGATATTTTCTAACTTTCTACATGATTTCATTTGCTGTTAAAAAAAAAATTTAAAGAATTTTTAATTTTATAATGACTATTTTCCTTGCATATATGTATACTATGTGCATGCTTGGTGTCCAAAGGACAGAAGGTGGCAGCCTGAAACTGGAGTTACAGATAGTTGTGAGCCTATATGTGCTGCAGGAAATTAAACCTGAGCCCTGTTAGGGCAGCAAATGCTTGAGACTGCTAAGCTAGCTCTCTGGCCCTCATGTTATTTTATTTTCAACCCATGGAATTAGAACTCTAGTGTCTAAGTTTTAAATAACTAGGGACTCTGCAATTCTTTTTACTAGCTTGTTGATTCCACCATAAAAGAGATTATCATGGGTTTTGTTTGTGTTACTGCTACAGCTATGATCAATTCTGGAAAATACTTCAAGAATAATTAAAACGAGAGTCAGGCTGGGGAGACTGACTGGGGAGGCTGTTATTGACGTGCCTGCCTGCCATACAAACATGAGGACCGAAGTTCAATCTCCATCACCCACATAAAGAGTGTAGTATGGTGGCATGTATCTATAATCCCAGAGCTGGGGAGGCAGATCCTTGTGGCTTGCTTGTCCATCTAGTTGAGTCCATAAGCTTTAGGTGCAATAACCAACTGTCTCAAGAACAGGGAGGAAAGGGCTGGAGAGATGGCTCAGTGTTTAAGAGCACTGACTGCCTCTTACAGAGATCCTGAGTTCAATTCCCAGCAACCACACGGTGGCTCACAACCATCTGCAATAGGATTCAATGTCCTCTTCTGGTGTGTCTAAAGACAGCTACAGTGTACTCATACACATAAAATAAATAAATCTTAAAAAAAATAGAGAGGAAAGATATTGAGGCCACCTGACATAGACGTTTGGCTACCACATGCACCCACACATGAAGATACAAAAAAGAAGGGGTATTTTGCTGAAAAAGTGTGCAGTATTCAGCTAAGCACGGTGGCACAAACCTGGAATCTCAACACTTGGTATAGGCAGGCAGGATTATCAGGAGCTCAAGGTTAGCATCAGCTACTTAGTGAGTTCAATGTCAGTTTGGGCTACATGAGATTCTGTGTAAAGAGTGAGAGGAGCTGGCAATGGCCCAGTAGTTAAAAGCACTTGCTTCTCTTGCAGAGGACCTATAGTTCCTAACAATCACATGACAGATATAACCAACCAGCTGTAACTCCAGTTCCAGGGGATCTGGTGCTCTTTTATGACTTCCTTGACCACCATACACATAAGTAATGCACAAACACACATAGACATACAAACACACATGGCATTATTTAAACTAAACTAGGTTGGATGGTAACTGCTCAAAATTTCTCCTTATCAACTTTAGAAATAAGTGGTTAAAATATTTTCCCCAAATAAAACTCCACAATGTATCAATAGAAAAGGCATTTTATGCTTGTCTTTACTAGTTCACTTACCAACTGTTAAGTACTCTGAATTCTCTAATTGTCTTGCATAAACTTTTGTGTAAACACCTCACTAAATTTGTTTTTTTTTTTCCTTTTAGAAAAGTTAGAGCAACTTAAGGAAGTAAGATTTATTCTGGCTCTAATTTCCAGAGGTATGTTGTTATTATCAGAGTATAGAGTGTGCATGTATTGGGAGCAGAAAGCGGCTATCGTCTTTGCAGCCATCTCGAGCCATATACCCTGACAAGAGACTTGTTTTCAACAGCCCGCAACAGCTGAGCACACTCTGATAAACATCTTGTTTTTCTCACATATCTTGTTTTGCTGTTTAGTGCCCCCAGCTGCAAGGTGCACGTGGTAAAGCATCTTCAGCTGCATTCCCCTGCTTGTGCTTATATACACCCATGATTTCCTTTCAATAAACGAGACTTGATCAGACTCTCTGTCTTGTCTCTTGTCCCTCCATCCCCTCTCTCTTGCTAGACCCTGTTGACTGACCCGAATGGACCGGATCACTTGGCCCCCAAATGTGGGGCAGAACGGACTGGGTCATATGGTCCCAAACGTGGGGTTCGGACCAGGGCAGGCATGGAGGCCAAACCAATTGCTGGTCATACTGCATCAACAACCAGGAAACGAAGGGTGATGAGCGAATGCCATTTTCAGCTTGCTTGCTCCTTTTCACTTGGTCTGGGATCTCAGCACACGGAATGGACTAGCTAAATAATTCCTAAGAAATGCCACTAGCACTGTGACTTGTTTGCATGGTAATTCTAAATCATATCTTTCACTCCTAAGCATATGGGTAAGGAAAAGCAATTGGTGGGGTTAATGTCAAGTTACTAAAGGAATTAAAGTGAAACCTGGTTAAAATAAAAATTAGTAAAATGTAGTAAGTTTATTACCTGAAAAACATAAATTTATATTGCATCACATCAATAAGCAGTTTAAAATCAGGTTGCTTTTAAATTTCAGGTCCAAATGAATACAACTGACATATACTTTGGTACATTAGATCTGTCATCAGCTTTTGCTGTCTCATTACTCTTATCAGTTCAGATGCATTCATAGTCCTCATGAAAGTTGAAAATAATATTTGGGCTAAATTGAAGGCCAGGTAAATGAGCGCCATTTATTACAACTCAGACTTTATAATCCATTATTTGTTGGCCACTTCTCCAAGTTAAAAGAATAGCTTTTAATAGTTGCTGAATACTAACTTAATATCTTTACATGTGTTTACATTTTATTCTTAAAAATGACAAGGCCCCTTGTGCTGGATAGTTTTATGTCAGCTTGATAAAAGCCATTGTCATGTGAGAAGAGGGAATCCCAATTAAGAAAATGCCTCCATAAGATCAGGCTGTAGGCAAGTCTGTAGGTTATTTTCTTAATTTGTGACTGATGAGGGAGAGCCCAGGCCATTGTAAATGCTGCCACCTCTGGGCTGTTAGTCCTGTGTCCTATAAGCAAGCAGGCTGAGCAAGCCATGAGGAACAAGCCAGTAAGCAGCATCCCTCCATGACCTCTTCTGCATCAGCTCCTGCCTCCAGGTTCTTGCCCTGCTTGAATTTCTGTCCTGACTTCCTTTGATGTACTGTGATGTGAAAGTTTAAGTCAAATAAACCCTTTCCTCCCCACAAGTTTCTTAATTTTGGTTTTCTTTGGTGTTTCATCATAGCAACAGTAACCCTAACCAGAAAATAAAGATTCTATAAACCCCACTTGACACAACGAACCTGAGTCACAGGTTAACTAACTTTTGCAAAAGTCTCAAGTGACAGAGGCATCCTTCAAACCCAGATAAGCTGGCAAAAAAAGTATACACCATACCAATACCATATATTTTGAGTTATAGAACATATACTTTCAGTTTAGTTTATGAGTGGGTCTCTGCCTCTTGTGCCTGTTCTTCGAGTTCTTTTTCTTCTGTTGGGTTGCTTTGTCTAGACTCGATGTGATAGTTTTTGTTTTATACTATGTTTTATTCTGTTGTGTTTGGTTGTTATTGCATAGAAGTTTGTTCTTCTCATGAGACAGAAAAGGAGTAGATCCAGGGGAGGGGAGAAGTAAGGAGAGCGAATATAGAGAGTGAGGAGTAAAGGGGAAACTGTAATCAAGATATAGAAGAATCTACTTTCAATAAACTAAAAAATTGAAAAAAGGTACCTCATGATGAATCAACTGCAAATTTAAGTTAAAATTATAAAATTCTTTCAAAAAATACAAATAACTTCATTATTGTACTACTTAGGGTTTTGATTGCTATGATAAACACTAATGATCAAAGGCAACTTGGGGAACCAGGTAACAAACCATTACCAAGGGTACAGGACAGGAAATCAAGGCAGGAACCTAGACACAGAAACTGAAACAGAATCCAAGAAGGAATGCTGCTACTGACATGCTATCCATGGTTTGCACAGCCTGTTTTCTTATGAAACCAAGAACTACCTGCCCAGGAGTGACACCACTCACAATGGGGCCAGAGTAGCCCACATAAATCACCAATCCCCACCAAAAAAAAAAAAAAAAAAAAAAAAAAAAAAAGTTCAACAGACTTGCCTACAAACCAATCACATTGAGAAATTTTCTTGATTAAGGTTCCTTCATCTCAGATAACACTACCTTGTGTTAACATAAGAGCTAGCCAAGAAAACTACCTTGGATTTGGTAATGGAATCTTAGTCATGAAGCCAAAAACATAAGCAGCATGGGAAAGAAATAAACTAGACCCTATCAAAATAACATGTATTTCAAGAGTATCAAGGAACTGAAAAGATACTCCTCAGACAGGAAAAACGTATATGCAAATAAACAGTCTATTAAGGACTTGTTTCAACAAACAACAGAACTTTTACAATTCAGTAAGACAAATAGCCCAATAAAAATGTGGGCAAACGATCTGAATACATTTTCTCCAAACGTATTCATACATAACAACTGACTGGCTTATTAGACCTGAGTTCAATTCCCAGCATCCATGTAAAAAGCAAGGTATGACAGTGTGTGCTTGTAATTACAACACTGGAGAGATGGCAGAAATGCAGGTCCCAGTGGAAGACCTTGTATCAGAAAGGAAGGGAGAGGGGAAGAAAGAAGGGAAGAGAAGACAAGAGGAAGGGAGGAAAAGAAAAGAAAACAAGGTACATTGCTCCTATCCTCTGGTCTCCACAGATATATGCACATATCAACCCAGTAAAATATGTCCACAATATCGTGTACATGAATGAGCATAACGTTATTCATAACAGCAAGCACAGGAGATAGCTTGAATGTCTATGATGAGAACATAGGGAAACAAATGCATTTACATTTAAGAAAGGAACAAAGCGGTCTGGGAACTTGAAGTCACAGGCAGCCTGGCTTGGATAGAAAGCTCTCTGTCCCATCTGATGCTTCTCCAGGATCTTTACCCCTGAAGAACCACCTGAGCAGCAAGCCTCTATTCACTCTTCAGGAGCTGGCAGGACAGAACCTTCTGAGGAATGAGGCCTAGGCCCTCACTGCTTTGGAGGACTTACCCATACTATTCTTACAACTGTTGAAGCAAGCCTATGATGGCAGTTATTTTAAGGTCCTGAGGTCAATAGTCTTCCTGGGCTTTCCCCCTACTCCCGCTTGGAGTTCTACTTGGAGACTCAATTACAGGTTGTCTTAAAGGAGATTGATAAGCTGCTTATCCAGGTTTGCCCCAGGAAGTACAAACTAAGAGTGATGGATTTGTGGTCCGTGGGACAACACTATTTGGATGTGTGGCCTGGGTCCATGGATGACTGGCTACCCAAGACCACTCAAGCAGATCCTTGCTGTTCTAACACAGTAGTAGCACATCCCTTGAATGTAGTAGTGGACTTGTATCTCAAAGATAGGAGGCCAGAGTAGGCTGTTCTCCTACCTTGTTCAGTGGTCTGATAGGAGGAAAGGGTTGTTACAGCTGTACTGTATTGAGTTTCAGATTTGGACACCATCCCATCAAAACTACAGAAAGCTCTCACAACAGGTGAACCTGGAGCATGTAGAAACACTGGGCCTGCATTCCTCCTACAGTCCATCCTTCTTGATTAACTTGGCTCCTTATCTGCGCCAAATGAGGAACCTTCGTAAACTTGCTCTAACATCCATGAAGAGAACTTTATCTCCCCAGAGAAGAAGAGGTGTATCATCACCAGGTTCACCTTGCAGATCCTTAAGCTGGAGAGACTCCAGAAGCTGCATCTAGATGTTGTCTGCTTCCTTGAGGGATACCTGGACCAACTGCTTGGGTCCGTGAAGACCTCCTTGGATGACTTGGCAGTGACTCACTGTAATCTCTCAGTATCAGAATGGAACCATCTTTCTGAGTTCCCATGTGCCAGTCAATTGCAACAACTGAATTTGGAAAACATCAGATTGACTGGTTTAAGTCCTGAATCCCTCTGAGTTCTGGCAGTAAAAAGCTGGACCCACCCTGCTGGCCTTGGATTTGGAGGGCTGTTACCTTGAGGATAGCCAGCTCTATGCCATCCTACCTGCCCTGAGCAGGTGCTCCCAGCTCACCAAGTTCAGTTTCTATGGGAACCAAATCTCCATGCCTGCCATGAAGGATCTACTATACCACACTGCCAGATTGATACACCTTAGGCTGGAGTTGTACCCTGTCCCTCAGGACAGCTATGACTACAATGGTACTCTCGACATGCAAAGGATGCAACAATATTGTGATGAGTTTATGAATCTACTGAAAACCATTAGGGAGCCAGGCAGGGTCTTCTTTAGTACTGACAGCTGTGGTCAGTGCTACAATTGATATATCTATAACAAAACCATTATGTGTAACTGTCGGAGCTCTTACTAGCTGTAGACAAATATCAAAAACTTTGGTGGACAGTGGGAGATGAAAGGCAAGGCATAGGTGTCTAGTAAGGGGACACACAGCATATGGTTTCAGGTTGCTTGTTTACTTGTTGAGAGTCTTGAGAATGGATTTGGGCAAGATGGATATATGAGGGCAATACCCCAGTATAGTGATTATAAATGTCATATTTGGAACTGGGAATGTGTATCTTTCCTATCTGTATAATTAACATGGTTTATATTTGTAAAGCTAAGAAAGTTGTGTGGACAGCCACTTGAAATAAAATATTGAAGTTGCTTTCAAAAAAAGAAAAAAAAAGAAAGGAAGGAACAAAGCACGTAATTTACTACGGCTAGGGTGATCCATGAAGACCTAGGCTAAATTAAAGCTGTCAACAAACACCACATATTCTGATTCAATGTACACAAAAAGTTGAAACAGACATCTGAGACAGGAGGTTAACAAGTTGGTTGCCTAGAGCTTGGTGAGGGTATGTATAGTATGATGGAGAAATCAGGAGGGGTGCTATTGAGTATGGTGTCCTTTCAGCTTGTTGTATGACAACATGTCTATATCTTGTCTAAAAATATCTAAGGTTATCAGGTTAACTTATTCTTGTTTCTATTTAAAGTCCTGAGTCTAACAGTGGGTCAGTTTGCCAGCCTCAGGACTAAAAATAAATTATATTTATACATGCTACCTTCTTCCTTCCAACTAACCACACCTCTAACGCCCACTCTAAATGTTTACCTCTTGAGTTATTTTTTTTCTTTTAGCACTTTTTTCTCCTGGTAAATGTCTGCTGCTACACGAATATTCAACAAGTATTAAACTTCCATATTCAACACAAGTCAAATGCAAATGGTTATCATTGTTTCTTCATTAACAAATATGGAATTCCACCATGCATGACATACTATTACTGTAAAATACAAGCAAAACTACCATGCTGTCATGGAGCTTACAGTTTAGCAGAGGCTAACCAATAGCACAACCACCATTGGCAGAATATAAACAGGATAAAGATACTAAGGACGTGCTTACTTATTATGAGGAAATAGGAGTGTAGCTCAGCACTGAAGCAAATGCTCATAGGCCCTGGGGTTTAAATTTATGCACTGGTGAGGGGGAAAAAAAAAAAAACCAACCAACCAACCAACCAAAATATCTAGCAAGGCCCCTGAACAGATGGATAAAATCCAACTCAGTACCTAGATATATGATATTGGACAAGTTTTGACTGTTTCCCTACTGTTTCCCTATTTGTAATGTAGAGAAAATGACATAAGTTTACAATGAATTATTACTGTTCACTGTAATTTCAAAAACTGTCTCTCACCAGGTGGTGGTGGCACACGCCTTTAATCCATCCCAGCACTTGGGAGGCAGAGGCAGGCAGATTTCTGAGTTCAAGGCTAGCCTGGTCTACAGAGTGAGTTCCAGGACAGCCAGGACTCCAGAGAAACCCTGTCTCGAAAAACTAAAAAGAAAAAAACAAAACAAAAAAAACAACAACAACAAAAAAAACAACTGTCTCTCATAGGCTCACCTATTTGGATTTTAGTCTTCTGCTATTGATGCTGGTGGGAAAGGTTAGAGAAGCCTTGAAGTGGAGCACTGCTGGAAAAAGAGCAATCATTGCCAGCTTTGAGGTTTCATACGTAGCCCAGCCCTATTTCCTGTGCTCATGATGACTGTATTTCTTATGTAACTTTAAAGTTTGGAGGTATTTAACAAAACAACAGAAATGAACTAATATACTCCTCATAGGAAGCTCTTCAGTGCTATTTCACAAGGCCATTCAGTTATCCCTCCTGGAGGCAGACTTTACAACAGCGGGTCAACAACTACCTCTTGAGTAAGCAGAATAGAAGACACTAGTGAATAAACTGTGGGGTTGAAGAGCTCTAGGTGGAACTGCTTGGTACCATAAAACAGTGAAGTGATTACAGGAAAGAGATAAGATGTAGCAAGGCTGGTTAAGGAGAGAATGGGCAACTGTGACGACTAGACCGAACATAGTACAGAGGAAAAAGGCAATGTTTAACAAGGCAGTTCACACTGAACTGTCTCCTATAAATGACATGCACTGTGCCTGTCAATAGCAGCAAACATAATCCTCTCAATGACCAGAGAAGAATAAAACCTGACGTGTGATTACTACAGTCATCATCTGAAACTAGTTCTTGTCTACAGTTCCACTCTAGTTTCCTAAACACTACAAATTAGTGTCTCTTAATTGAGAGGATTTTTTCTTCAGTTGGTTTACATCAGACACCCTAGGTCAGTATTCACTGTGTGTCAAAAAGCATACTGATATTTGTCTTATTTGTCGAAGAATAAGATACTAGTTTAACTACTCAACACAACTACTATTATTAAGAATTCTTGATTTTTCAAAACTGGGTAATAAATTCTTTCAAGCTAGAGACTAGGTGTCTCAAAAAACTTTATGCCAAGTACACTTTATGACGATCAAAATAAAAGGAGTACATCACTCCAAATCAGCACTTTAAGAGTTCCGTTTTAGGAAAAAAAAAAGGAAGCTATAAAAGCCATTAACCAAAACACAGTCTGAGAAGTAAAGTGCATGCCTATTAAAATGCTATACCTTGACCATCTGAACACATTAGCCTATTTGGTTTTAGTTCCATCACTATGTAGTTTGGGGCTGGCCTCAAACTTGAGATTCACCTGCCTTTGCCTGGAGAGTGTAAGGATTACAGACATACCACATTGGGCCAGCATTATTCTTCTCCCCTGTAGACAGAGGCTGTTGTTGGTCTTCTATCAGGATTTGAATTGCAACAGAAAAAAAACATTGAGAGCTCACAAGTAAAAGATGTTTGAGATCCAACAAAACACCCTGAGTTTGAGACCTGGTACTCACATAGCAGCAAGAAAACTGCCTCCTGTAGGTCATTCTGACCTCCACACACCTATGGTGGCAGAGTAAGCAAATAAGTACTTTTAAAATGCAAAGTGAAAGGCAGTTGGTTCTACTGTTTTAGCATTACCATCTTCCAGTTTATGTTGGACTGCCTTTGTCCCAGCAAATCTTGTTGGCATTAGTTCAGAAAGGAGAATGGAACCTACAAGAGCAGAAGGCAGCTTAAGGGCTGGCCTTAGCACAAATGGTTTAGAACAAAACAAAAATCAAAATTTAGTATGACAAGATAATGATATCTTCATAGGGCTGAATAAAACCATGTAAATAGCCAGATGGGTATCCGTCCACATACAAAAGCTTCAAGAACACGTCAGACAAGTGAGGCCAACTCTCCGTGTCCATTTATCTTGTATCCATGGATCCAATTAACTGCAGAGGTCAACTGCCAGCGGGAGGGCTGAGACTGTAACTTTGAGAACAGAGTTCTATTCCCAAAATAGTACAGTGTACCATCTATTTACAAAACACTTGTATTTATGATGTAGCCTTGTACATCTTATCTCTTAAGATAAAACTACTATGTCATTTTATAAAACTCAGGCATTTGTGAATTTTTGTATTGGAGGGGAATTCTAAAACCTCTCTCCCACACATACTGAGGCAACTCTGTATTTAATACTGAAAGGTTGGGTTGGAAAGATAGCTCAGAGGTTAAGAGCAAATATTACTCTACAAGAGTAATATATAAGTAATATGTAAGTATAGAAGACCTATATTCAGTTCAGTTACTACCGCCCACATTAGCTGACTCAACACTGCTCAGTAGCCCCTAACACAAGAGAATCCAAGGCCCTCTTCTGGTCTTCACACAAGTATGCATACAACCACACAAAGACATGATTAACCTTTTCTTTTCTTTCCTTTTTTTTAAATTTCAGGAAGCTTGAGGAATTCTCTATTAATTATTGCCTCATAGTCCAATTCACTGGGATCAGGGAATCTTAATGCCAATATCCACAGAAACAAATGTATTCTTGGGGAAAAAAGTAGCTATACAACCTTTTCAATGGTATCTGCTGGTGTGTATAATGTGTGTCCGAGAAATATTAGAGGTGGTTGTTATTTTTCTTTGGTTTTCTCCTTTGTCTCAATTCTTGGCAATTAACATACATTACTGACAAATAAAAAACAAACAACAAAAATATTACTCAAGGCAGGCAGGAAATTATCAGTAAAAATTCTGATCTACCTTTATCTGCTGCTCTTCTAAATTATGATATAGCTCTTAACAAAAGGAAGACACAAAACAGTCACTTACCAAGAGCATTAGTCTCTGAAACAGCAAGGAAATTCCTTATCTTTCACACAAGTTTCATCATAACATAAGAAGTATACCAAGAACAATACTGAGTCAGGCTTAACAATCAATAGCCCTTCAAATGGCAACACCAAACCCCCACATTACCTGAATCCAGAGCTACTAAAATCAATGTCAGACTCAAATGGGCACTGATTTTTATTTTTTAGGATGAAAAAAATGTGGGAAATAAATTATAATTTTCCATAGAACTGGAGACACACTTGCAAGAAAAAAATGTTACTAATAAAAATACTTTTTTTCCTTTTAAATAATCAAGCAAAGGCAACTAAAGAAAAGTATTTTATGAAAAACAACCTTACTTAAAAACACAAATGCAACTAATGAATATCTTTATTTGCAAAAGACAAAGGTTAGTGTCCAGGACGGATTGAAGACACATTAAAAGTCAAAGTAGACTGTCTAACTCCATTCAACATGACTGTTTAAAATTCAACACCTTCCCTTCAAATTAATTCATACTACTCTAATGGAAACTTGTTTGACATAAAAGGGTATGACCAACTGGATTTCATTCACTATCCTTACCTATGCATCATGTTTTCATTAGTGTTCTAGAACAAACTAAACTCATCTGACCTATTTCATTTGCCTTTACAATTATCCTAGAACAGATAAAGTATTTACGATTTGGGGGCAGAAAAGGAAATAGAATCTGAAATTGACTCAGCTGGGGGTCAGAAAGCTAGCTAGTGAAAGCAGCTAGCTACACTGCCTAGAATTAGTAAAGCAAGAAAGACCTTCAATGTCTGGGGGTGGTGGTGGTGGTGGTGAAAATACGGGTTGGCCAAGTGACTGCAAGCATTAGCTATCACTCCTTGGGTGTAGATAACTCAGATAATGGCGAGGTGGCTGCCATCTAAGTAATACCAAGATGACCTGAATTAATCTACCTAGTTAAACAGAAGTCTACATTACAGACTCTGCTTATCAGGATCTTCATAAAATGTGACATGAAGGAAAGAATGGCTTTGCAACAACCATGTAAATACACAGCCAAGTAAAGAAAGAAAAGTACAGACCTTCAAAGATGGCTGCAAAGTAACCTCAATTTTAATATTAGAAACTTAAGTCTATTTTAAAGGTGCTAGTCACCTAAAGTGACTTCTTTAGTAATTTCATAATAGTTGACATGCAAAGTGGCAAATGTAGTACAGCTAGAAAAGCAGAAGCATGTTCTGAGAGGTAAGGACGTAATATCTACTCCAACCTTCAGTACTCCTACACAGGACTTCAGTGATCTCTAGTGAAGAAGAGTCTTTGAGACTCTACTGGGTAAACAGAATGATGGTGACTGCATCACATCTTTATTAACACACCACACCACAGAAGCCAGGTTGTTTTTTTTGGTTACATAGGTATCAGAAACTGCATCTGTACATAAAGCAGCAACACAACATCCTACAGGAAGAAATCTTTATCTGGACTGGCTAAGGTCAAGCAAACCAGGGGCCGCAATGCAGTGACCACTGTGATCACAGAGGCTTGCTTTGCTTTCCCTATCTTTGATGGCTGGAAAGCCCTATCAAAAGGAAAGGTCATCAGACATGAGGAGCCAAAGGCAAAGTAGGAACAATGTGGACAACTACATAGGCATTTGTATAAAAGGTGCACAAAGGCCATGAAAGCTTGAGAAAATAAAACACCAGCCAGGGGAAAAGCAGCTCACTAGAGCTCCACCAATGCTCAAGTGGGGAGCATGTCCCTGTTATGAGTGGAAGTAGAGTCATTATGTTAGAACATATTTGAGAAATTAACAGCAGCCACTTAAAAAAAATAAAAGCTTTAAGTCCATATAGCAAAGGTAGAGACCACTAGGCATCAAGAAAATACTAAATTTTAGGAAACTAAAAACCTAAAGGAACCTAAATGAAGCAAGTGCTAAGTGGACCCAGCACAGCCACATGAGAGGTGTGTTTTAAAGGCAGCATCAAGTGGGACTTTGGGCACTTTGTCTCACTTCATTTCAAATATCCCTGTTTGTGTGTATGGGGGAGGGGTTAACAAAAGACTTATTTAAAAAAAAATTAAGGAAAATGAGATATAGTACCACCTCTATCATTTACCATCATTGACTTTTCTTTGAAAACTTGAAAGCCATTGCTGAGATTGAAATTACATTGGTAAGAATTACGATCAGAGACCTTAAATATAATTTGTGTATTAGTGACATTAAAATGTGAAGAGTTCCAACCAACACAGTATAATCCTATAAAATATATGAAATCAATAAAATTCTTAGGGAGAATTCAGTTATTTCCACCTCTCCTAAGTATGTTCTGGTATTTTCCAACATTAAATATTTCTGAGCACTGTGAAGAAAATCCTACCAGTATTCTAGCCACATCTTAACTCAAGCACATTTCACTCAAAGGATGTATGTAGACTTTCTGGAAAAAAAAAAAAGTCTCAAATCTGTAGAAACTTCTATAAGAATGTATGGTAACCCAAAATAACACTTTATAGCAGAACACAGTCTGTGTAGTAAGTATTCTTAGACATAATCATTATGAAGAGCAACCAACTCCCAGCCCTTTACTCTGCACATATCAGCAACAACATCAGAGCGTAAGTGACAAGAGAAACATAATGCACAGTACAAAGATCATTTGTTTTGATGGGATCATGAAGAACAGAAAACCTGAAGAAGAAAAGTAGAACCCAAGTTCTGGCCAGTTATTGGAACTTCATTACTTCAACAAAATAAAACAAATCTCCATAGAAAGTATTCATTCAGGAAACAAGACTTTTCCCATCTATTTATCCTTCATACTGGATTAAACAGAAGTTGCTGTTAGTCTGTATCAGTGATTGCATCTTTAATTAGAAAAGTTTAACTATTTACATAACTTTATTGCTGTTTATTGTAACAAAAGATTAACTGGTGTGTAGAATCCATCCAGTAGCGTAGAAACTAAAAGCAACTGTTCCAGAAGACATCGTTGTGGATGAAATCTGATACTCAGTGTACAGCATAAGTCCTTTCATGTCATCTGGTTCTTGCTGGAGTCATCTATGTTCATCTCCCAGAGAGCAAAGAATCCATTTGACGTTTCAATAAATATTAAGTTGCAAAAATTAACTTCCATGGACTAGACATCCAAAGTTTTGATGAATGATTCCCAGAATCAAGTATGTCCTCCTTTAGTCCAAAGAGATGACGTCAGGAATGTTACTCCCACTGCTGGTTATGACCCCTGTCTCACTCCTGCTGCTGGATGAACTAACGTGAGTACTGCTTTCATGGGGGCTGGTGGTGGTGACAGACGTACTGCTTGCTGTTAAGGGTGAGGTGAGACTATCCAAAAACATAGGAGGACAGTACTGCTTGAAACAAACAATGATGCTGATGAGGAAGAGGCTACATTGGTTTTAAATAAAGAGACTAGAAATTGTTAGATATGTAAAATTGACAGCCCAAAAGTCAAATCCTGGTGGGATTTGAAAATAGCAAATCTATTAAAGTGGAAGACAGAATGGACTTAGATATTTTACATTCTTTACTGAATGCCATACATTCTTAACTGTCTTGAATGTGTGGAACTTGTTTATTGACCATATATACAGGGAAAATGTCAAAAATAACTGAAATCATTTAATGTTAAATACTGACTCCCACCCACAAATTATGACTCAAATTAATCTCAAAAACTACTTAATAATTGAAATAAAATTAAGCGGTTTTTCAAAATTTAGACTCAAACAGACCCTCTGTAATATTAAAAGTAACAAGCTAAAAGATGGCATTAGATTCCTCTGTAAACAAATATAACAATTCTTATATAATAATGTCAACATTCATTCTAAATTGGAGGGTTTAATAAGGAAGCTAATTACCATGAGATTTCAGAAAATATCATAAACACAAATTTAATATTTTTATAATGTTTCTTAAAATCCCTGTCCAAATATTCATATTTCAAGTCTCCTTCCATCTGGATGATTCACATACAAATAGAAACTTGAGTGTAGTAATCTAAAAATGATAAGGCATTAATATAAGAGCTAAATGGAATTTTGTTTCACTGTAGGATGTTTTACATGAGACATAACTGCATTGACTTTAGGACATGTACTATCCAGTGCTACTAATTATATTTGGTTAGAATACAGAAAAAAAATAAATAAATCAATAAGGACACGTAATGTTATCTATCTTATATCTCACTTAGATTCTTCTTAGAGACAATGAATTCAAACCTGAGCTGTTCATATTACATGGTTTTCAGGGTGCTTTAAAAGAAGAAAGGAAACAGCTGGAAGATTGAGCTGCTTTTTTATTGATTGGTTGGTTGACTTTTTTTTTTTTTTTTATAAAGACATGGTCTCACTATGTAGCCCTGGCTGTCCTGGAAGTTACTATGTAAAGCATGCTGACCTTGAAGTCACAGAGATCTGCCTGCTTCTGCCTCCCAAGTGCTGGGATTAAAGGTGTAATCTACTCTGTCCAACTGGGGCTGACTTGTGTAAGAAAGTTACTAGGTTTCTGAACCAGTTAATGCCACAAATAAAGAAATTCAACAGACATTCATAAGAAACTCTGACAGTGAAATTGTCAAATGTTTAATTTTTTTTTTTATCTAAAATCAAGTCAACAATAGCAAAACTGAGGAAGACCTAGATAATTCCATTTTAATCTGCTACCTTCCACACTTGGTTTTGTCAGTGACAACACTAATCTGTAAAAATGCTAAGTATTGCTAATGGACCCTGTGCTAAGGCTTACTTAGACCTGGGTTGCCACCATTCCAATTTTACTCTAGATTCCTTGGGTATACATCTGCACAAGGTTAGCAGGGATTATGGGACAATATGAAGATGTAGAGGAGAAACTTATGGAGTCTATAGTCAATAGAAGGCACCATTCTTAACCCTCTTACCAAGTTACCAAATAAATCAGCCTCCCTCTAAGGATGTTAAATAAAACTATGAAATAAAAACCATGGGTTCCAAGATTTTTTTCCTTTCAAAGCATTGTTCACATGAAAGTATGTAATTCTCTTAAACTTGAACAACTTACATTCTAGAAAAATATGTTAACTCCCCTATAAGGAAGAGCTCACTCATATAACAAAGTCAAGTTAGGGTGAGTAGAAAATGCTTAGTCCGCACAGATCTTGGGCTCAAATTTCCTGTGCTCTTTGTGCAATCAGATGCCGACACTGAAATAGGAGGCTCACACTGACCCTGTGGTCAGTCAGTTCTGAAGCTGATGAGACAGGCCAGGTCTTCCACCTCTCCCTAGGTGCCACATCTGTGCCTCAAGTACTTTCTTTTGCTGCTCCACCTTGCCCCTGTCGCTTTCTGTGTTTTGCCTCTGCTGTTAAAGACTGTCACGAAATCCATGCTCACCACGCAGTCTTAAGGTTGGAACTCTGGGATACTCCTAGAATTTCTTTTCTTTGATTGAGAACAGCCAATACTGCAACTTTCAATTGAAGCCTTTTCAAAGTTTGACTCTGACTGTCTTTCAAACAATGATCCAATCTCAGTCAGTGATCCAAACTGGATGAGCTTTAGTTGATGGTTTTATATAAGTGTTTTAGTGTATAAAATCTTAAGTTCTATGCACTTAGTATTGCTTTTACTCATTCTAATCACTCAGAGATTTGTAAGAAATGTTCCATAAAAATAAAGTTTAATAAGATCAATAAATAATAAATTGAACAATAGTAACTTTATTCTTTCAATTAAAATTGTGATATTTATATAGTACTTCCTTTCTAGCCACATGAGAATTTACTGTCCTGATTTTATGCAACTGGTCATATTTAGTTAGTATGACATAATCAACAATTAAATACAAATTAGTTGCTTAAATTCAGGATACATACCTGGGGATCAACTGGAATAAGGGAAAGAAAATCCAAACCTAAAACAAAAATGCTTTGTTAATAGTTGTCTCATATTTTGGAGACAAATTATTTCCCAAGATCAGTCTGCATTTATAAGCCAAGAAACACCTGTGGTAAATGCTCACTTCTCCGCCACAGTGAAGTTCTATAGTCATAGCTAGTTATATTTAATGCATCTAAAACCCAAAGATGAATACATTTTTTTTTGACCAAGCAACTGGAAAAAACTGCTTCCCAGCAACTTAAAAACAGCAGTCCAAAACTTTTCAGAGTTGGACTACTTAAACCAAATCTTTTCTTTTGTCACTTAGAGTAAAAAACAGTAAAAATCATAATTATCTTTGGACCATTAAGAAAACAACCTATTTAGGTTCTTAAGATATTTTATATTTATTTTAAAGAAATACACATTAATCTAAAAATACCAATTCTTTAACAGATATTTACTTAATCAGGAGCTAACTGTCTGCCCATTCCCACATCGAAGAGTTCTACAGAGCTCTGTACAGAGCAAGCACTTGGGAACTGCTATTTACCAACAAGGTACTGTAATAGTTAATAGGTTCTCACCTAATACAATGCCCTAAACAAAGAAACTCAAATTCTACAACTACATTTTGAAAATAGAAATGTGAAAAAGATTTTCTTAAAATAAGTATTCAAGTAACAATAAGGTATACAAAAAAAAAAAACTTCACATCTGAAAAGTCTAGCAAAAATCCTTAAAGTCTACTTCCTGAAGACTTCCCTGTGTGATCAAATGCTTTTAAATTATTTTAAGACATTAAAAAAAGGAACCAAATATTGAGTATAGGCCATTAAATTAGAGCAATGTTGCACAGCATGTGGGATACAGAGACAGGCAGATCTCTATGAGTTCCAGGCCAGCCATGGCTACACAGTGAGATCCTATTTAAAAAAAAAAAAGAAAAATCAATCAACCTATTGGAACAACCTTATATCTGGATCTTTTTATTCTCTTCCCAGTGCTTTGGTTGGTTGGTTGGTTGGTTGGTTGGTGGTTGTCTTGTTGAGGCAGGCTTACTCTGGGACTCACTGGAACACCTGGAACTCACTCTAGATCATGCTGGCCTCAACCCAGAGACCCACATATCTCTACCTCCCAAGAGCTGGGATGAAAGGTGTGCACCATCACTGCCCTGCTCTCATGAACTTTTATATGCTGGCATTAATATAGCAACCATGTGGAGTGAAGTCTAATACTTTATCACTATAAAAACAGAGATTAGTAAGAAAGATAATGGACACATTCAATAAAAACTATAAATAATTTAACTAAAAAAATTAAAGTATCATTATTTCCTTATTTACAAATGAGAATATTTTGAACACTTATCATCATACAAGCTAAAACCCCCACAATTTGGAAGGAATTATGGAAACAATTTCTAAAGCACTTTTTAAAACTTGTTAGTATGATCTGTTACTAGCTACATGATATAGCAGTTTAGTCTGATGAACAAAGTAAATCATAATCCACTGTTGCAATGATTTACCCATTAAAATGATAACCAGAAAATAATGTATTTAAATAAGGATAACACTTTAAATTATTCAATCAATCTGTCAGCTTTTAAATAGCAATTCAAACCTGTCTAGCCTTTATATACCTTTTGAGAGTTTTATAGCTAATGGTTCCACCACTGATCAAAACTTCAAGATTTATTGGAATATCATTTAATAAACTGGGTTGATTTTATTCATTGTTGTTTCACCCTTAGCAGTGTAATAGTTTTTGTTCATTTTTACAAAAAGCTTCTACTTTTTAAAGACGTTTTTAGTATGCATGCATGTACATGTACACTCAATGCACATGTGTATGGGCACGCACAGTGATCAGGAGGAGGAGCACTGGATACCACAGAGTTGGAGTTAAAGGTGCTGGTGAGCTGGCATGTGGGTAGAGCACTATAAAATCAACTCAAGCCCTCTGCAGGAACAGAAAATGCTCTTAATTAGTGCGTCAAATCGTAGATTCAGCTCCTGCTTTTTAGGTTTTTATTGTTGGTTTGGTTTGATTTTGTCAAGCAGGGCTTTACTCCATAGCACAGGATGGCACACTGAACTCAAAGACCACCTACGCCTGCTTCCTAAGTGCAGGGCTCATATGCAGAAATCACCATGTCTGGCTCACCACATGCAGTGTTGGTTGCTCATTCTATTTTATAATAAAATAAATAAAAGCTAAAGAAGGCATTACCATTTCAGAAGATCTACCACAAATTCAAATAACTCATTTGAGAATGCTCATTCGTCCCAATGTCCAACTGCGGCCACGTCATGACTCTAAGTAAACATGTAAGTTTGATAAAATATTCCAACGGTTTCTACACTCTATTATTACAAAATGTACACTGAGGGCCAAGGTTTTCCAATATT
Source organism: Grammomys surdaster (assembly GCF_004785775.1). NCBI lineage: Eukaryota > Metazoa > Chordata > Mammalia > Rodentia > Muridae > Grammomys > Grammomys surdaster. Next base: position 2,009,163 of record NW_021605455.1, on the reverse strand, counting down.
AGTTCTTCCAACCCAGCTTTGCAGATGTACTGTGATTCTCTTTGCTGACTTCATGTGTCCCAGCAAATATAAAAATCTATTTAGAAAAGCTTTTATTTTTGATCTATTTGTTTTGCTATCTCACCCACAGATAACTACATATACTACTAATTACACAATAGCTTATCAAGATATATAAACATTTTTTTTAGATTGGTTGAAATTTTAGATTGTCTTTCCAGCATCTCACAAAATCCAAACAATTTAAATGTGTCTACTCCTTAATGAAAACATTTCCGAGTGTTTCAAAGTTATTCCTACTAATAAAAGAGTAGGCTATCATCAACATTTTTTGTCACTTAAGTACACTGTTTTGCTTATGAAATAGTTTCATCATAGTGAAATTTTATTCCCTTGTTAGCAAAATTACTTTATCATCTTTCAACTCCAACAGTATATTACTGACAGGGGTTATTTTTTGCCTTCAAGTACTTCAATTAAAAATGCTCTGACTTTTTTTTACTTTTAAAAAAAGTGCTGTTAGAAGTCTAATAGAATCAGGTGTTTTAATTAACATTAATGAAGTTGTAATTTTTAAATTTTAGATGCTTTGTTAATAAATTGGACTGATTATTTGCTTTTCATCCCCACTGGCAATCACACAATTTGTCCTGACTTGAGCCATGAACTTCACAAAGCATACATGCTACGTAGTTAAGAATATAAAGGTGTTAGCACTTTGAAATTTTAACCATACAACTTTTAAGCACCATTCATTCACACCTGAAAATATGGCACTAACAATAATAAGGCAGACATATTTTTTTCTTGAAAGAATCAAGCTCTTTTCCACTCCATAAATACAAATTATGTTTTATTTTATTTTCAGTGTTGCACAGTATCAGAAGATGTTCCAAGCTGCACTTCGTTATTAATATCATTTCTTCTTTGTTCTCCTGCAGATTCAGAAGATTCAGATTTATGATGTTTAAAAGGAATGTTAGAATCTATGAAAACTGTCTTCTCTCCATTCTTGGTGTTCAAGTTTTACTATAAAACTATTTAATTTATCAATACCAAAACTGCACATTATGACTACTTACATAAAAAATTATATACCCAATCACTAATTAACAAAAAGTACATTACAGTAAAACAGAAGTAAAATTTAAACTTCTTAGGTAGCTAATTGCTACATAACTTTTAATATCTGAGAAAAACTGACTCTATTCTATTTAAGTTTATCAACTGCTAAAAAAGTTTTTCAGTATTTAACAATCAGAATATTAGCTTATATTGGCTATTTATCAGCCTTAAGTATAAGTATGACTTCTATAAGCTTCAATTAATTTTATAAAATACAAAGTTCAGGCACATTTAAGACATACAACACGCAAAAAAAACAAAACAATACAAAACAAAAAAATCTTTCTTTTATACTCAAATTCAGAATATACATGTTCCCAAATTAAAAAAGCACTCACATTCTCATAATTTGAAAACTCAGTAGGACTAAACATTCATACTTTTTTTTCCTGAATCACTGCTAAATAGTCACTTTGGTAAAAATAAATGTTCAATAACTTTTTTCCAAGACTTTGAATTGATAGTCTAAAAAGTAAACCCTTTAGAAATATTTATTTCTAACACATATGAAGATGATGATTATTTACTCAACAACTTAACCAAGGTTTCAACACATGATTGTTGAGAATTTTGTCCTGAGACAATGAGCCCTCACATCTCTCCTTAGTAGAGCCCTGTATACAATGAATATGTATGATCAATGTGTTCTGACTGGTGTTAGTTGGTTTCACAAAGAAAGTGAAAAATACAAAATCATAAACTATACATGAAACACATATGCTAGTCTTAAATGTCTATGAGTGTGTGTGTGTTTTAAGACATTTTCAGTTGATATTATTTTTAATCTACTCTTTTCCGTTACATTTTATACAAATAAAACTAAGTTCAAGAAGCAAGACTACATAGGGATAGGCAATACCAATTACTTTTAAAAGTATATATTTTATTCAAAGCATACGCACTTGCTTACAGTCTTAATAAGGACAAGAATACAAAAATAAGCTGCAGATCAAAAATCAACTTCCAGAAAACAGGAAGGTGATATATTAAATTAAAATGATTCATAGGTAGAAGTCAGGAATACATGATGTACTTTGCTCAGAAGACTTGGACTGATGAAAAATATGAAAAGACAAAGACTTCTGAGGAAACTGTCCCATAGCAATGAAGCTTCCAAAAAAGCCCAAGTATGGGGCTGGAGAGATGGCTCAGTGGTTAAGAGCACTGGCTGCTCTTCCAGAGGTCCTGAGTTCAATTCCCAGCAACCACATGGTGGCTCTCAACCATCTTTAATGGAATCTGATGCCTTCTTCTGCTGTGTGTGAAGACTGCAACACAGTGTGTGTGTGTATGTGTGTGTATGTGTGTGTGTGTGTGTGTGTATAAAATAAAAAAACTTTAAAAAACAAAAGCCTAAGTGCAAATTCTCTATGATTCTATAAAAATTTCCTACTCCTGTATACCCTATTATCAGAAATCTGTGGATTCTCATTAATTACAAACTAGAATATGAAATGCTAAGACAGTACTACTTCTAATATGAAGCCTTGAAATTTCTTTTAGCATTTGCATTCAAAATTAAATATATTTGTTCTACTGATTAAGACTAAAAAGAGTGCAACTAAAACAAACAAAGTGCTCACATACCTGGCAAATCTGATGACATGCTTGACACTGGCGTGTGGTGGAATGGTACTGAGTAGTCTGTTAATGAAGGTGGGATAGCAGCAGGATCAACTGAAGTCACACTGGGCACCCTTACAGAAGATGGCTGATACATGAGAACCCTGTTTTAAATAGTACGGGAAATTACAAATAATCTGGCTGTTAGTTCACAGGAGAGAAGAGTTGAACCACTGGGCACTGTCAGTGCAAGTATATGGCAGCCATCCACTACACAACTTCTATATCTAATCTTTCCTAACAGCCTTCATTCCAACATGAATACATCCGGCTTCTCAACACTAGCTGTTGGCATAGGAGCAAAGTGGAATTAAATAAAATATATGGTAAAGCAGCAGTTCTCAACCTCTGGGTTGTGAAACTTTCACAAGAGTCACATATCCAGATATCCTGCATATCAGGTACTTACATTACAATTCGTAACAGTAGTTAAACTACAGTTACCAACTAGCAACAAAATAATTTTACAGTTGGGGGTTATCACAACATGAGGAATTGTATTAAAGGGTCACAGCATTAGCAAGATTGGGAACCACTGCTGTAAAGGAATACTTTAATTCACAATAGAAATGTACATTATGTATATTTTATGCTAATGTACAAAGTGTGTGTGCACACATAAACACACACATATATGGATAATAATTTATGTATAAAGAAATTTGAGACTAAAATAGAGGGCTGTTAAGGTTTAACTGCTGGGTCAGTGGCACAGGCTTTTAATCCCAGCATTTCCTAACAGCATGATTTACATAGTGAATTCCACTACAGCCAAGACTACACAGTAAGATCCTATCTCAAAAAAAAGAAAACAACAAAAAGGTTTTTGAATAAGAATATCTGTATGAAGCTACTAACACCAGCTCAATCAGTCTATTCAATTACAAATCCAATTTGAAAAAAACAGAAATGATCTGAACAAAATTAACCAATCCTAAAAGCTAGTCAGCCTGGTGATACAACAATACAATCAGAAATTAAGACAAGATAACCAATCCTCAGGATTTAAAATCTTTATGGTATTCAGAAATAAAAATGATAGCTACCATGACATACTACCTACTTTTCTAAGAGGGCTTATACCTTTGAAATACACTATTCAGGCTACTACAAATACAAATCAGACACACAGCAAATAAATACCTTAGAGTTTATTTCATATAAAATATATGAATACTATATAATTAAGACTATAATTTCAGCCAGGCACTGGCAGCGCACGCCTTTAATCCCAGCACTTGGGAGGCAGAGGCAGGTGGATCTCTGAGTTTGAGGCCAGCCTGGTCTACAGAGTGAGTTCCAGGACAGACAGGGCTATAAAGAGAAACCCTGTCTCAAAAAACCAAACCAAAACAAAACAAAACAAAACAAAAAGACTATAATTCCAAGAAGCAACATACCTAAAAACTGAGTATATGTTTGAAAGGCTAGGTTTAAAGAGAGGTTTCACATTCATATTTTCCAGACTTTTTTTCTTAGCTTAGGGAGACAACTAGTATGCTGTAAGATAAATATTTTCATGTATTTAAGGAACTAAGCATAATTCTCTGGGCCAGGGATATACCACAGCTGGGAGAGAACCTGCCTGGCATGGATGAAGCCTTGTCTTCAACCCCAACGCTACACAAGGCTAGACTTGGTGAAAAAGTCTGCAATCCTAGCACCAGCAGCATCGGAGAGGCAGAGACATAAGTAAAGTCCAAGGTCATTCTTTACCAAACAAACAAAAGAACCAAGTGGGTGGGGGTGGATAAGGAGGTAGGGCCAAAAGAAAGGGTCATGGAGAAGGGAAAAAAGGAAAAGGAAAGTACAACTTCCTTAGAAACTCTAAGAACCATGGTGCCAAGGCAGAACCAGGATGGTAATCAGGACATCTAGATATCATTTCAACAGCTGAAACGCGCTCTATCATGCCTGCATGGAATTCTTCAGTCTAAATTTAACAAATAAACATTTATATAATCTTGACTTAATGTCAAAATCTTTAGTAATCAGAATCTAGTTAAGCTCAAGGGTCCTTCTAAAACTAGCTTGTGTTGCTATATGAAGACACTAAAAAATGCCTATCTGCTACATTTGTAAAAAAAAAAAAAAAGATACTAGAAATACAGAAAACAAAGTTGTTTTCAGTACGTGGATGACTGTACTGGTAATTAACGCAACGCCAAAAAGTAAGTAATAAGGTCAGGGTTCAGACATCTTAGAAAAAAAACTGACCAAGGTAGGAAGTCTAGGAAATACGTTATATTTATGGAAATACAAAAACCTGGTGTGATGGTTAATTTTTGTCCACTTGACACAGACTAAGGTGATCTGGGAGGAGAGAACTTCACCTAAGCCTCCATCATACTGTACAGTGGGCCACTTTCTCCACTTTCTCCACTGATGATTGATATGGGATGGACAAGCCCACTGTGGGTAACACTATCCCTGGGCAAGTGATCCCAGGTTTTATAAAAAAGCAAGCTGTTACTCATGGCTTATACCATGGACCATAAGCCAGCAAGCAGTGCTCCTCTGTGGATTCCGCTTCAGTTCCCACCTTTAGTCTTCTGTTCTGATTTTCAACAATAGACTGTATTAGAGAACTGCGAGCTGAAACAAATCCTTATCTTCGCAAGTTACTTTTAGTCATGGTGTTTTGTTACAGGTACTGTGTTATTGCTGTGATAGACCAGACCAGGTCATGTGTTGTTGGAAGAATTATGGAGACATCAGATCTCTGGGCTGGAAAATCCATTGCCTGCCTACTCAGAGTTTCAGTGGGCTGCTGCTGTATAGAAGCTCAAGGCTGCTGCAGTATAGAGGCTCAGGGCTGCTGCTGTATAGAAGCTCAGGGATGCTGCTGTATAGAAGCTTAGGGCTGCTGCTGTATAGAGGCTCAGAAGACAAGAATATTAAGAATATGGATGATGGAAGCCTCGCTTGTGAAGTTTCAGAGGGAAGTCTCACAGTACCTCAAAGACTGGACAGACTATCAGGCTCATTCAATTTGGTGAATTAAAAATCTGTGCTTCTGATCAGTGGGGGCTGAAGAATCAGCGGTGACTGGCAAGAGTTTAGCACCAAGGAAATGAAACCTTTCCTGGAACAATTGATGCTGGTTAGCTAAAGCTGAGAAATTAACAGTGATTAAGAAGATACCAGCATCACCAAGGATCTAAATCTGGGAGTACTTTCTCAGGATCAACTGTTGTCCAGGAGGGTTGAGACTACATCTCATGATTGCAGTTGAGGGAGTATGGAAGGAAGGCAAGAAAGTGCCACAGAGAGCAACTGAGGTTTGTCACCACGTGGCACGGTTGGAGTTACTGAAAGGAAGCCAGGCTGTTGAAGGCACAGCCCAATTGCAATGCCAAAGTCCAGCATTTTGGAGATGCTAGTACCATGCAACAACTGTCAAGAACAGCAGTGGGTGCAGAGTGGAGAAGGCTGAGTTTATGAAACAAGTTGTGTGTGCTGTAGAGGACAGAGCAGGAGGAGTAAAGGCCATTAGAGCCTAGATCATGAATCTCAGGTATCTGACACTGAGACTGGTTTTGTTTGATTTGAATGTAACTATACCCTAGTTATTCCCTATTGTATGCCCCTATAGTAATACCTAATTAATGTATATCTAGTCCATTTCTCTCATGCCCAAAAGACTGAAATATACAAAAATACAAAAACCTAATGGGGACCCCTATTAGTAAATCATTAAAATCTCATTAAAGATGGCTAATGGTAAATAATTCAGTGCTGATTAATTCCTACTGCTTGACCTTTATAACTATCATTATAAATCCAACTTGCTAGCTAGGGTAGTATAGGCCTGCAGTCCTAAGAGTAAAAAATAATTTGAAACAAAACAAAATATGAGACCCTATATCAAAAAACAAACAAACAAAAAAAAAAAGAAAAAAAGGGATAGCTATGTATCCAAATATATATGTATTTATAGACATGAATTAGAAATTAGAAATTCCACAGAGAAATGAAGATGGGTATGTCATCTTCAAGTAATGGTGTTAAATTCTGATGCTAAAATTTAATAAAATTATTTTTAACTTTTAAAATGTTATTCAATTCCTCATAGGACTCATATATACACAAGTATATGTACATATTAAGCAAATGTACTTGTTCTAAATTTTTATAAGTTTACATAATAATATAACAGTAAATTGCCAGAATGCAGCTCTACAGTAAGCATTAGTATTTTAAATCATGTTGTATACCAGAAATAATATAGAAATCATATGTGGTCCAGATCTAGGTGTCTGAAAATGAGTTGACAGTTATCATTCATATACTTGGAAGTTCACTCTGGGTTCCCGCTCTAATCATACAAGCAGAAAAGAAATTGAGATCGTCAGCAGCTCTTACCTATTCCCAACTAAGAGACAAACACATTTAATAGCTTTACTGTTGACTCCCTACTTCTGGAGCATCATGGACAACAACAAAGCAGCCAGCCACGTAGACTCTTAAGAGCTGGGAAGGAGCATAATATAAAGTCAGGTTTTTTTTTTTTGTTTTTTGTTTTGTTTTGTTTTTTTTCGAGACAGGTTTCTCTGTGTAGCCCTGGCTGTCCGGGAACTCACTCTGTAGACCAGGCTGGCCTTGAACTCAGAAATCTGCTGGCCTCTGCCTCCCAAGTGCTGGGATCAAAGGCGTGCACCACCACTGCCCAGCTCTAAAGTCAGTTTTTACAAGTTCTCTACATGCTTCTATGCTACAAGTTTCATCAGACAGGAGTTATAAAGGTGCAGTAAAAGGGCTCTGCTTCAGATTACTATCAAAATAGTGACAGTAAAATTCTCTCTACGTGAGAAGTGTTCTACTTGCTTCTTAGTTCTCTGAAAAAAAAAATACTTATAATTTTTACTAAAACTAAAATATACCTCTTAAAACTTAAATGGCTAATGTAATTCTTATTGTCTAAGTTATAGTAAGTTTTCTGATTTCTCGTTCTCTATTCTTCATTTGCTTATTCTCCCTTAAATCAGCAGTTAAAAACCTAAAAACCTAAAACGTCCAGACATTGTGATATAAGAAAGAAAATAAATGATGAGAAAGAAAACACTAAAAGCAGAAGAGCCAGCAGGGAACAAGGTTATCAACCTCAGTAGAAGCTGACACCATGGCAGATGGCTCTACTCTGACTTAACAAAAAAAGATTTAAGAAATTGTTTTTAAAAAGTTATTTCAATTGTATGAGTGTGCTGCTTGCATGTTAAATATACCACACGAGTGCCTGGTCCCCGTGGGGGCCAGAAGAGGCTATCACAACAGCTGGATGTGGAGTTATGGACAGTTGTGAACCAACATGTGGGTGCTGGGAACAGAACCCAGGTCCTCTGCAACAGCAATAAGGTGTAACAGCAATCACTAAGCCACTTCTCTTCAGCTCTCAGAAAATGAGATTTTAACACAAAACATCAACTATCAGTGGTCAGTAAGTTTTCCCATTTATATTTCTTCTACTGGTCCAAACTCTGTTAAATGTCATACAAAGAAAAAAAATCCAGCCAGCTAATACTTTAAGAATCAGAGTAATTGTGAGAGTCTCTTTCTTGGCTTCATACCTTCAGACCTGACACCCACCATCTATCACATTCTAAGCTCCACTACTCACTCTCCTGCTTTCTCCTCTTGGCTGTATCCAAGGGCATTTCTCAATTATCAGCACTGGCTAAAATACTAAGTACAGTCACATGCCCTAAATGAAACACAAATGATATGGTATGAGTGCTAAACACTAGGCTTCTCCTGAAACAGTCTAATACAAACTTGTTTTAAGCAGTGAGCCCACCATCACCATTTAGTGAATTCAGACGTTTGAAAGACAATAAAATTTCTATCAGGAGACATTTATTGAATACTTTCAAAGCATCTATTAGGAAATCTAGATAATTGTCCTTATAACAAAAATCATTTTTATCAATGTAGTTTCCAATACTAAAGAACTCATAGAATGAATTCTACATTAACTGTAGTGAATATCACTTTAATAATAATTGCTAACTTTCTAAGATTGATCTTAGAATTCTCATTTATATCTCTATATGTTCATTTTTGTTTGTTGTGCAAATATGATTCAGGTATTAAGGATTATTTCAACTTTAGAAACAGCTGAGCTAAACTTTATGAAGACCTTTAGATTAAAAACTTTCAAGTATTCTTGCTATCATTACAATTTCCACCTTATATTTAGCAATGTTAAATGTACGTATAAACTCTATTCTTCTGCATGCTGTAGTCATTTTGAACTTTTGTCACATACTATACGTGCCATTCCTTCAGTTCTATCTCATCCTCAAGGATTGGTCAGCACAGAGAGCAGGACACACATAGTAGACCTTGAGTCAACATCACTATGCAATTCTCAGCCATACATGAGATGATCTCTAACACCTGCAACTCAACTTTCCTCATATTCTAAATGGGTTCTGAAACTATGGGTAATGTCTCTGATGGATAAACAGGAAAAGGTTCTGGGTAACAACTGAAATTTAATTTGTAATTGAATACATAATGAATTCAAGGTGTTTCTGGTAACACTAACCAATGCTGCCATCATCATTAAACCTCAAATGTTAAGGCTGTAGTTACACTATGCTAACTGATGCCACCCTAAACACCTTGGCTCAGATCCATCCCTAGTGTGAACTGCTATATCTCTACTACACATATGTAGTAGGAATATAGTATTTAATTAAGGAAAACAAAATTTCATTTTTATAGCACTATCCTTCAGTATGTCAATTAAAACATCTTTGAATAGTATTGAACTGCAAGTTTGACTACAACTATTTCTTTTAGAGTTGTTCATTTGAGGTGCATTTAAGAAAACATTAAATGGATGTTAGGGTAAAATTAGGAAAATATTTCCAACAATTTCTGGTGTTAACATACTTATATAATTTTGTACTATGTATCTATGTGAATGGGTATTTTAGCACTGGTATGTTCTATATTCAGCAATATCAAACATTTAACCAAACTTAATGTGTGTGTGTGTGTGTGTGTGTGTGTGTGTGTGTGTGTGTGTATTCTCCTGTGTCAATGGAGGCCAGAAGTGGTCATCAAGGCATGGTTCTCAATCACCTTCAGGCTCTGTCACTGAACCTTGAGCTCACTGATTCTGCTAGACTAGGTGGCCACCAAGATTCTCGGATCCGCCTATCTATTCCTCCAGAAACACCACTGAGGTCACAGATGCATAGGTCAGACTTTTATATGGGTGGTGGGGACTTAAATTCAGATGGTGAACACTCTTGTAAGGGAAATTAGTTTACCCACTGAGCCATCTCCGTAGCCACTCAATTAATTAATTCTTTTTATTTTTTAAAAATAGGCAAAACTATTTCATTAGAATGCAATGTTTCCATAAACAGTAAAGTTGTATTATTATTATTATTATTATTATTATTATTATACAACACTGTTTCTAAAAGTTTATGACTTAGTATCAGTAAATTTTCAATTTGTATACTTAGTTCATATTCCTGGGATCACATAAAAATTTCTCAGAAACTGATCATGAATAGAAAAAGTGTGTCCGGGCAGTGGTGGTGCACGCCTTTAATCCCAGCACTTGGGAGGCAGAGGCAGGTGGATTTCTGAGTTCAAGGCCAGCCTGGTCTACAGAGTGAGTTCCAGGACAGCCAGGGCTACACAGAGAAACCCTGTCTCGAAAAACAATAAAAAGAATAGAAAAAGTGTGAAACTCTGTTGTAATTCTAAAACATTTAATTATATTTAAAATGATAAAGCAAAATCTAGAATATTTAAGCATCCACAGTCTTGATTCTATACTTCACTAAGCACTTCAAAACTGTATCTTCATTTGTTCATCATTTAATTTTCAGAAGTATTAAACAAACTGTCCCAATAATCAGCATATAGAAGGGAAAAAACCCTAAGGTATTTTTCTCACTTTCTGACACTAAAAATAAAAAAATTATTCTAATTAAATAGGTAGCAGGAAATATAATCTCATACTTATACTATGATATATAAATCAAACCTGGAATATAAATAGTTTATTTTAGTTTTTTTGTTGTTGTCCTTTTGTTTTTGATTGTCAGGGGCAGCCCTGCTTGAACACTGAAGGCCTAAAATCAGCAATAGGCCTGACATACATGCCTGCTAACACAAAGTCTTGGGTCTCTGTGAAAAAACACTGAAACAGATGGCTATAGGCTATTGTAAACAAGCAGCTTTGGTAGAAAATTACCAGCCTGAATAGTCATAGACCTTGTAGATAGGTAGCCTTGGTGGATATAACCAACTTAGATAAGGACAAGTGAATCACAGGCGGAGTCATAGTGATCTGTCCCCTGAACCTTCATCCAGCTGACACTCTGTTCTGGAAGATACCTGTACTCTCCCTGAACACCTATGCTCCTGCGTCATCCCCTTCCCCACATCCTGCCTTTTTGTGTATCAAACCCTGTGAGAAAAAAGTAAAATCAGTGATTTGATCACTACAGACAGATCACCATTCTTTGCGTTCACCTGTTTTCCCCATCTTCTCTTTCAGGTGACCTTCCCGGACCCCTGTTTAATGCCCTGGCTGGACAGACATTTGATTGGGGGGGTGGGGGAGGAAAGAAGTCTAATGCTGGTCTTAGACTCATCTTAGACTCATGGAGATTTACTTGTGTCTGCCTCTGAAGTACTGATATCACAGGTACTAGCTACCATATCTGACTGAGAAGAGTGAGTGCCTTAATAGTTCAGAAAGCAGCTGAAAAGTTTTAAGTCTAAAACATAGCTATTAAAACTTGTTTCAAAGTACCTATAAAGAATTATAAAAAGGAATCTGAAGTATACTAAGGATATAATTCATTTATATACAATGTCCAGAACAGGAAATTCAGAAATGTAATAGAAAAGTTATGTTGACTACATCTAGGAGATGCAGAAAAACAAATAAGTGATTGTATGCATTTTTTCATGTTGAAAATATGCTAAAACTGACTTGGAATGGTGAACAAACAACTTCGTGATACATACTTAAAATGGATATTTTGTTTCATTGAAAAAGAATGCGGCAGAAAATACTAAATAGATTAAGGACAGAGAGGAGACTAGCACATACAGCTTTAAGAATGTAATCATGGACTGTCAAAACAATTCACAGGTGTCAAGAGCTCTCTGTGAGAAGGATCTGTCTGATCTGTCTTGTCGTAAAGGTCTGAGCTTCACTGTGTTAGTCATAGAAAGTACATGGTAAGATGCACCCATCTACTTGCCCATATCCTGCTCTGTAAAGTGGAAAGGAAAGAAGATGGATTTTCATTAAGGAACTATCGCATTCCTCACATGGTGGCCAAGCTCTTCTATAATCTCATGAAAACCTAGCAGTGATCCTATGAAGCAGGCATTATTCTTCCTCATATTAACACAACAAAAAGTAGGTTAAAATCAAGGATTATAACCAAAATCAACTGACAAGTATACGGAAGTGCCAGAAACGGATTTGTCCTCAAAAACCTCCTGCATCTACATTCCATTATACCAACTTCCTTACACTGGACTGAGATGTCAAGTCCATTGTGAACAGGTTCAAGAATGTAACACAAGGCAAAAATACTTAAACTCCCACGTCCCAGACATGTTGAATATTTTCAGCAAAATTTGATCTCCTATAAATAATGTGCTTACTTGAAAATATTTCAACTGTACCAACGCAGATGAAAATTGTTTTCTATAGTTACTTCTCACACGGGTATTTCAAAACCATTCCAAGAACAACTTGTTTTAAGTGCAATGAACAGTAGTGAACTATAAGTTGACAAACCCTTTGGTTGGACTGTTTTGTGTTTCCGACATAAAGATGCATTTCCTTTTGGTGGGAGGGTCTTCCTCTTCATCAGAAGAGCTCTCTATTGTTAGATCAATAACATCTATCTTCTTCTTGCTTGCATCACTGGCTACAGTCACTGAACAAGGTTTACTAAAGACACTTGAACCTGGACATAGATAAACAGAAAAAAAAAAAAGAAATATCATAGATATAACAAAAGCTAGCTATAGGAGTCTTAAATGTCTGCATCTATATATGACAATACACAGCTAAGGAAACCATTTTTCTTTAGCAGGAACTAATGTATCTGCTCGACATTAAGTAAGGACTGCCAGGGCTATTCCTGAGGTCAGAAGTCTCCTCCACAGCATGATCTCTCCAGTTCTATCAGTGGGTTAGTACTAGTACAGAACCTGGGGCTACTCATGCTGTCTTTCAAGGTTAGCAATCATTGTACAGACAGAACATGAGGATTAGAAAACTGGTCTTATGCCATGGGACGAGAGTATAGAATGTGACCAGCTCTGCGTTTTCATCACATACATATGTGGTAGTATTAAGTCAGAGACATCAGTTCTCAACGGTATGCAGTTCCAGTAGCTGCATACTTTTTTTATATGGAGCAGCACTGAGTTAGAATCAGACATTTCAACAACAGTGATCATATAAAAGTCCAAAATTAGTAAACTAAGTTACTATGACATGAATCATCTAGTCATCACCCATTCAGTTTATACAAGCAATCACATTTGTCATATTATATAACATTATTCTCTATAATCTATTAAAAATGAATGCTATTTCCTTAGGGAAAACCCATCAGACATTAATCAATAAAATCTTACCTGTCTACACTTTTTACACTAATGTGGGCAAACTTGGCAATGTGAGGCCTAAGAATTCTGTGACGATCACAAGAGAACAAGTAACATTCTGGAAAGTCTTTATTTTCCCTTCTTACTCAGAAAGTCTGTTATTGCTCTTTTGAAATTCAACAGAGCCAGAAGAAAATCAAAGGAAATGAGTTCAGAGGTTGCATGTGTGCATGAATTTCAACTTAAACTCCTTTGGCATGTCCCTTCAGTGCAGATGATTGCAAGGAGCTAAAAACAAGTACACAGGCTGAGTGACTAAAGCTACAGAATCCCTCCACCAAGAAATGGAAGAATTTGTTCAGTAACAGCTAATGTATGACCAGTCGCCACACTGATTAATAAATGAAATATATAGTCTCTCCGACCACACTGGGTCCTGTAAAGACATACAAAACAATTACTATTCTTTCTGTTTCAAAGGTGTGTTTATGTAATACACATGCATGTATATATGTCTGCACAGATGTGGGCATGCATGTGAAAGACAGGTTAATATCAAACATCTTACTCAAATGTTTGCCACTTAAAGGTCTCACTGAACGGATTTTGTTAAGTATATCTAGTTTAGTGGTTCTAAACCTTCTTACTGCTGGGACACTTTAATACAATACCTCATGTTATGGTGATTCCCCCCCCAAACATAAAATTACTTTTGTTGCTACTTCCTAACTTTAATTTTACAATGATCTGTAATTACCATATCTGTGTTTTCCAACAGTCTTGGCCAACCACTATGAAAAATTTTTTCTCAAGGGGGTCAGCACCCACAGGCAGAGAACAGCGTGCCCTAAGGACTCCTGTTTCTGTCTCTAGAGTCCCAGGATTACACAAAGGCCACCCGTGGTCCCAGCCTTTCCGGGTAACTCAGAGCTGAACTCCAGGCTTCATGCTATCTATACCCATCCTCAACACCTCCTAATTCACTTGTTTTGTACATGAAACACCATTTAAAAGCTTGAAGGATGGTATAGAAATTAGCACATTCCTTAAGAAAATGAGAAAGGATGGATGGCCTAAAGTTAGCAAACTAACTTCTGAATATAGTCCTAGTTGTTACAGTTTATACTTCATAATTTGCACTTCTCTGAGTGCTCCTGACATTCAGTACATACTTTCAACTTTTGTACAGGGCTGGCTGGTTACTTTCATAGCTTCTTTCTTAGGTCTCATGGGACACCAAGAACCATCCTCCTGAAATTTGATCTCATCCACATCAGAACAGTCATTGAGAATTTCCATAAAAAGCCTGTAAAGTACATAAATATCATAAAAGTCAAAGATGAAATAAAGCAGTATACACTGAAGACAAAGTAACAGTGCTAGACTTTTAAAAGACCTTGTATACTTATGCACACATATATACACATAATTCAAAATAAAATTTTAATAAAAAGACCTAACTTATTAAATCAGTTCATATAATTTTCCCAATTCTAATATAAACAGTGTATGAAATCACATTTAGAACTTAACTCCAGAGCCAGAATAACCTATACACAAACTACAGCTTTAAACTTAGCACCTATGTAATATGACTGCATTTACAATGTACACACAGCTACTTAATCCTTTGTAGGGTCTCACTATATATATATATATCCCTGACTAGCC
This sequence comes from Grammomys surdaster, assembly GCF_004785775.1. Classification (NCBI taxonomy): domain Eukaryota; kingdom Metazoa; phylum Chordata; class Mammalia; order Rodentia; family Muridae; genus Grammomys; species Grammomys surdaster. The sequence goes on along the minus strand of NW_021605455.1, from coordinate 1,994,133 downwards.
TTCAGCTCAGATCTACCTAACTCTGTCTCCTGAGTGATGGTAGTACAAATGTGCCCGACACACCAGCAGGTGGTCTGTTGGTTTTCCTCCACTTATTCTATTTCTTTGTCTAACTGCTTGCCCAGAGTTACCCTTACCCATCTAGTATCAGACTCTCATAGGCAGCCTTTTTGTCACACACAGGACAGATCCAGGTGGGTTTCTTCTCATTCATCTGAAGATAAAGGGCAGCATCAAAGCACTGCAGATGTGTACAAGTCACTGCACGGCACGGGATTGTCAGCCTCATTTTTCCTAGCTAAAGAACAGAGAACAGAACAGGAAATGAGTTCAAACAGGACAAAGAGCCTACAGGAGAAAAGAGGTGCTCATTAGATAGTCTTAACAAGTAAAACAAGATGTTCAAAATGAAAAGCTCCAGCCTAAATTTATTCCCATGAAGACTGTTTAATTTTTTATTTATAGACGGTTTTAAGATTTTTGAAAGATCATTTCACTTCAGTAATGTCTAAGTCCAAAGGGGCAGAGAAACACAAACATACACACACACACACCCCCATACACACACAGTCTTAATGATGCTTTGGGGAAAAAAAAAAAAGCTGCATACAGGTAACTAAATAAAGGCCAGGCAATGGTGGTACACTTCCAGCACGTGGGAGGCAGAGGCAGGAGGATCTCTATGAATTCAAGGCCAGCCTGCCCTGTAGAGTGAGTTCTAGACCTGGAACTCCAAGGCTACAGAGAAACCCTGTCTGGGAAAACTCCAGTAAAATAAAATAGCTAAACAGCAGGACTACTAAAGCTCAGTATATTGATATTTTAGCCCAATCTGGCAGCAACTATTGCAAAGAAAATTGGAATAATTATCAGAATAAAAGCTTTATTCCTGTTCTACTAGTAACCCTGTGATTTGAGTTACCCAACTTCAATCAGTTTCTTCATTTGCAAAATAAAAACCTCAGGGTTTGTTGAAACATTTACACATTATGAAAACTCAAAAATTATTTTCTTTCCAACCCCCCCATATTACTTCCTATAAATTAAAAACAAAAGCACATTTTACATTGGTAGCAATCATCAAATGTCACTCAAAGTTATACTAGAAATTCATAGCTTTTCTCAAAAAGTTCTTCTCATTTTTAAAAGATTTTGTCCCACGAGCTAATTTAAAGAAAGTTTCACACAGGAAAAATATGGTGAATGATGTCCAGTTACAATGTAAACAAAAACAACAGCAATAGTACAAGATATAATGAAATTTAAGGGGAGAGTCATTAGTGGGAGCAAGGAAGATAATTTCGTACTCAGAAAGGAAGCAGTTTTCAAGATGATGCAATTATAAAGTTTTAAGTATCTAACAACTTAGGTTTGGCTATATAACACAAATCTAACTAATGAAATTATGACAAGTAACTTAATATCTATATTGGGAATTTAGATGAAATGTGCTGCTGTTTCTAAATGTTTCTGTTTATGTTCCTAAAATAGAAATAGGCATAGAAGGATAGAAATAGATGCCAATAACCATCAAAGCAGGTACCAGGGTCAGATGTTTTTATGAACGAATTTTAAAATATGTTCAGAGAAGACATAATCTCTTTCTAGTCATAGAACTGTAAGTGCAGGTGAACAAAATACAGAACGAAGACCTGTTTACTTCCCTAAATCTAATTACATGTGTTCTTTTCGCTAATAGAGATGAGGGTAAGATGTGAGATGCCAATGAGTGGCTTTCCACCTATGAGGTCACGGGTTCCTGAAATCAACAGTCAAGACAGACTTTAGTCACACAGTCTACATCTAAGAAACCAATTCTTCAATTCCTAATCTCTCCATTTTAGAATGTAGAGACTCTGGCCTTTCCATACCATGCTTAAGTTCCACTCTATCTTGCAGTTTTCCTGTTGTTTTTATTTACATTGTACCTGGACATCATTCGCCATATTTCTCCTGTGTGACCACTGTGTTTCTTCTTGTAGACTTGTCTCTTGCAAACATACTACACCTGAGATTTTAAAATTAGAATTCAGGAATCACTTAACTCATAAGTGAATTCAATTCTATTTTCCTTTATATACTTTCTTTACATTAAATTAAATTAATTGAATTAAAATGTTTTGCTTTGCTTCTGGTGAGGGTTGGGGAGGACTCAACTTTCCTTAAAGAATTCACTACTTGGGAGTTTGACTATGCTCCAATGAACGAGTCTATGGTGCAGCACAAACTGGACCTGGTGTTTTTGAGGGGGTACTCAAGGGTGGGAAGGTGGATCTGGAGGAATAAGAAGTGAGTGTGATTGGAATACATTGTATGAATGTTAGGGAAAAATCTTTTGTTTCTGTTTCTATTACTTAATGGTCATATTTTATTACCTAGCTACAACTAACTTAAATTGACTCTTTAAATAGGCCAATTCATGTATTTGAAGAGTTTTTGTTGTATGTAGTCATTTTCCTAGGTATGTGGAATAAATTATTGAATAAATAAAACAATAAATCACTAAAAACAAAAAAATACAAAATAAAAACAAAAAGAAAAAAAAGAAACTTTCATCCACTATTCATGACATTCCTCCACCCCTATCATTAGGTATAGCCTGCCACTTTTTCATGACTTGTGTTCTCTAACTAGATTGTCTTGAAAAAAACAAAAACAAACCAAAGAATATGAAAAACCCTTTTAACAATTACTCAAGATGGTATCTGAATGGAAAAGACAAATGTTTAGAATGCTATCCTAATACTCTGCCATTCACCCACCCTTACTTTTATATGACACTTAAGTCACTTACGGAAAGCAAAATGGGACCAAATGTTTGTCACTTTACTTACAGGGCACATCAAGGACACTCGAAGACTAGTTGTAGCAATTTCACTATCGGGATCTGCAGTAAGTTTTTCTTTAACTTTAAAAAGAACAAAATGGTAATAATAAACTTTAAAGTTAATAGTAATATAGAGCAGAACTACAGAACATTTTAAAGGTTCCTACCCTCCTTTGAATAGGTGAAGAAACACAAAATGTTAAATAATAATGTAGTAAACCGCATTCCCATTATTAAAGAATTATCAACAAACTCTACATCACATATTTAATTGAAATTTTAAGATTTCTATTTAAAAATAAAGCCACTGAAAAACAAGAGTTAAAAACAAAAAACAAAATTGTTTTAGAATTTAATACAACAGTTGAGAGAGGAATATGGAATGGAACAAAGGACTGAGCTTTAATGCATTTCTTCATACTGTCATTAAATTTTTATTGGGCTGACCTGATTGTTTCCAACAGTATTAAATTTGTAAATAGAAAAGAAACATTCTTTATTTCCTCTGACAACTGAAAACAATGTGGCAAAGTATCTCAGAGTTCTTCTACTAGGTAATAAATATAAAGTAAGTTCCCTAGCTAGTCATTTATATTTATATAACTATGAATTATATAACAGCAAGTATATCAATCAAATGTTAATTATTACTAATATATTGTTATGATATATTATAAAATATGTTATCAATTATAAATTGCATAATTATATATATGTACATATATAATACAAAAGATGTACACATATATACATATATGTAGTATGCATGTGTGTGAGTAATTAAAATTATTGTATACTGCTATGTATGTAAGTAAGGATTTCCCTCCAAAGTGTGTCATATGTTTAGTCTTACAAACATTACTTACTTAGTGCTCTGGAATGATCAGGATTTCTAATACCTTTCATTTTTAATCTCTGTAATAACATGGCTGACGTAAGCTGTCGTACAAGATACACAGACATGGAGTAATTCTACAAAGAAAGAAAAGCTGTTTTAAAGACAACATAGTGTTTTGTTTTGTTTTTTACTTATAGAAAATGTAGAGGGAAGAAACTCTAGGCTCTAAAAGTAACACTGAAACAACTTCCAAAGGAGCCTTGGCAACTGGACAGCGGCATCAACTAAGCATTTGAGAAAGAAAATGGTTTTCTCATTGTGAAATCATTTTCAATCACTTGTTATTTTTAAAACATCCATTTGTATCAGGACAGCGGCATCAACTAAGCATTTGAGAAAGAAAATGGTTTTCTCATTGTGAAATCATTTTCAACCACTTGTTATTTTTAAAACATCTGTTTGTATCGTAAATAAATAGTGTGGACAAGTGCTTTTGTGATTATGTTTTCTAATTTAGCCAAATGAGTAGCTTGGGGGTCACCATGAGAAGATTCCCTGGTTTTAGTTACTTATATAACAACGCTTGACTGCACAAACCAAGTTCAAATGACATTGCTCTAAAAAATTAACACTTCAAATTTAGAGTGTCAACATTCTAATTCTTTGTGATGAGACTACCTGTTACATGGCTTAGAGCAAATCATACCAATAAAGCCTATACCAACTTTTTTTTTCCCTAAATAAGTCCAATAAATTAATTCCATTTCCTGAGTGGAAGGACAACTAAAACATAAGAAACAAATTACAAAAATAAAAACCAAGGCCAGAAAGTATCTATATCCAATTCCACACTAGGTATTACACAAAGGTACTGTTGACTATTCACAGAGGTACGGGTGCAGAAATACTCTGCTCTGCCTTTTCACTGTATATATTCACTGAATTTCACAACGAAGAATGTGTTTAATAATTGCCAAACCAAATACTTCTAAATACTTTTTGATATTCTTTTAAGTATCCAAATTCCAACAACACTGCCTAAATATTAGCTTTGTTGATCACCTTACTACCAAAAAAAAAGTATTTCTATTATACAACACAAGTAAGATCCTATGCATTGATCATAACCCATTTATTTAAAAACATAAGTTATTTCCAGATCTATAATTATCCTTGTGGTTAAAACAAAACAAATTTTAAAAATCCTACTATAAACATATACCTCAATTTCGAACAGTATTATGTTTTACTTCCATGAAACAAGTCTATTACAGTTGATATTCAGAAATACTTCATTATTTATTGGATAAAAAAATGATTCTGCTTTAGTCAGTACTGTAACTGTTACCTTTCATTTTAAGACTGAGCATCAGTAGAAAGTCATGTTAATCAACCTGAAGGTTTAAGAAACTAATTCTGACTGAGTATTTTATGGGATGCCCTGGATCTTATCTGAACCATGAGTTGTTTATTTAAAGGCAAAAACAGATTTGGTTTTTAAGGCTTCTGTTTGTGGGCATTTTTTTTTTTGGTTTTTTTTTTTTTGGTTTTTCGAGACAGGGTTTCTCTGTGTAGCCCAGGCTGTCCTAGAACTCACTCTGTAGACCAGGCTGTCCTCGAACTCAGAAATCCACCTGCCACTGCCTCCCAAGTGCTGGGATCAAAGGTGTGCGCCACCACTGCCTGGCTCTTTTGGTTTTTTTTTTTTTTTTTGAGACAGGCTTTAGTTGGTCTGGAATTTGCTTTGTAAATCAGGCTAGAGACCTACCTACTTCTGCTTCCTGAGTGATGGGGACAAGGGTGTGCACCACCACACCTCGCTAAGAACATGTTATTAATAGGTTATTCTTAATTACAATATGAGTACAGTTAACCATTTCCTACAAAGACCAACAGAATGTTTTTTGATCCTCTTCATGAATAGGTTTTCAGTTTATAAAAATACTACTTAAACACTAAAGTTAGACCACTACTTGAAGAAATGTAAACATACCATTTTTTCACTGTAAAATAAAAACAAAATTCATGACAGATTAAAAGTAATGTCCCATTACCATAACCACACAGAAAACAACTGCTTTTTAGAGGTTATAGTTAGGAAACTGAAGGACATAGTTTCATTGTTAAATATCCCTCACAGCCTCATGTGTCTGAAGAATTGGTCCCTAGGTGGCGGCACTGTTTTGTTGAAATACAGAGCAAGTAGCTGCTTACCAGCATGCTCTCTCCATGACAGACTAAATATCACCTAGAACTAGGAACTGAAATAAGCTGTTCTTCATTAAAGTGGCTTCTGTCAGGTATTTTCTCACAACTTCACTGCACAAATCTACCAGCCTAAGAAAAGAAATCAATTCCCAATGAAGACACTTTCATACTACTCAGGATAAAATTCTTACCTTTCCAATTTCAGACGCCCAAGAAATAGAAATCTGATTTGGCACAGCTGAAGACAACCTAACTAAAGATGTAATATTCAAGGGGCGTCCAGGGCGCTTCTGTTCAATCCCATTTTTAGGTGGTGGTGCATAGCCCTATAATTAATCATAAAGATACGTTTAAAGGCTCTATAGGATTTAAACATTTTTCTCCAAGATGTAAACAAGATCTTGCTTAATTTTTGTTTCACTGTTATTTCCATTTTATCTTAGATACAAATACACCAGAAAAATAAAAATCAATTAATTCCAACATTTAAATTAATTAATGTTGACATCTTATTAGCAATGAATCTTTTTACAGAAAACCAATCTCTCAAGATAATCTGACAGCTCTATAAAAGCTCATCTGAAGGAGGCCCTATCCAAAACACATACACATGAATGAATGGGAAGGAGCGGTGAGCCATCTTTGGGAATGAAAGAGGGATTCATTAATAACCTTTTCAGGGCTCATTAAAATCTTGTAAGTAGTTAAAAATGCTTTCTATTGCCTGATTGGAAAGAGAAACTACGATCATTAAAACCAGGCTAAGGAACTGGAAAGATGCCCCAGTAGTAAAGAGTGTTTGCTGCTCTCTTCCTGAGAATCTAAGTTGAACCCCACTAAACTACACCAGGCAGCTCACAACCACATGGAACATCAGCTTTAAAGCATTAGGCTGCCTTTTCTGGACTCTGCTGGCACCCATAGACAAATGCATGTATGTACAAATACCCAAATGAAAATGAAACAAAATATTAAAAATAAAGCCAACAAAGCCATAAGCTTTTAAGAGGGAGATAGATCTCTGAGATCCTGGTTGGACAGGACTACATAGTAAACTTCTGTCTCAAAACCAAACAACAAAACTGAAAATCAAAAAAAAACCTCAGGGTAGTAAGTTTTTTTAAAGATATTATTTCAGTAGGTATTAAATTGGCTTGACTTTGCTTTAAGTAGGAGACAGTCACTTTTTATTTATAGTATATACAATTCTAAACTACCAAAAAATTGTGATCTTCAAAAGCAAAGTAGTGTACCTTTTAGAAAATAAAACTTGCTTAGCTGCAGTAATGCCTACATATTAGATACACAGTATGTTTCACTATGTATAGCAGCTGATGTACAACTTAGAACTTTCAATGAATTGACTCCCATATTCTTGCCCTCCTACCTCCAACCCAGGCCCTCTCTATTAATAGGCCTGGGTCCTGGAACTCATTATGTAACCAGGCTGGCTTCTAATTCAGAGATCCACCCTCTGCTACATGTTAGGATTAAAATGTGTGCACCACCATAGACAACGTAGCATATACTTTTTAACAGAAAAATCTTCTGAAGAACTTTTCATTCCATTATTAGTACTTACTTTTTTATCCTTAAATATGGAAAAGCTTTACAACACACTTTAAAACTACACCTCATTCCACTAACACACCTCAGATCCTTGAGGTCAAAGACAACCTTAATTGTGTGTGTTAATGCTAATACAATCTGGGATCTTCCAATAATTATAGGTGACAAGTTTTCAAACAGCCAAGATCCTTTGCAAAAAGTCCTTAAAATTTTCTGTTGGCTCAAAAGCTGAGGGTACATAGCTACACAGTCAGATCAGTATCAAAGTTACACACATATAGGCAATGATCAAAATCATAGCTAACACCTAATCATCAGTAAATGTTAAGACCTTAGTAGATTGCAGCAATGTTGAACTATATACTTTACAAATGGTAAAATTCAACACTGGTACATAAGCAGGGCTACAGAATACACTCAAGTCAACTAGCACTGGAGAACATCCTTTCCGCCATTCTCCTAATGGCAGGATATATTTAAATGACAACTTTTTTATCTAAGACTGTCAACAAAATTCCAAATATCATCAGAAACCTCAGGCATAAAGAATTTGCACTATAACATGAACAGGCATAGTGTGTGTTTATATGTTTAAACTGGTCCACCTGAGGCACAGAGGAAAAGAGAAACTCAAAAATGGATTCTCTTACTTTAGGAGTTGGGGAGATGGCTCAGTGAGGACATGAGGACCTGAACTCAACTCCTCAGCATCCACATAAAAAAGCTGGGCTAGAGGCCTAGCTCCAGTACCAGAGGCAGAGGCAGGTGGATCCCAAGAGCTGAATGGCCACCAGTCGACCCAAGCAAAACAGCTTCCAATTCAGTTGAAAGTCCTGTCCTCCAGCATTAGGAGGAGAATGGTAACACTTACAGAGCAACGTACACAGGAATATTAGTGCCAGTATTTAAGCAATTATAAATGCAAACTTTTGGTTTTGTCTTGTTTTGAACCCTAAATGTAACTCTGCTATGGCTTTATCTATTGGTAGGTTAGCCAAATACAAACAGTAGCTTGGTGTCTGCCAAAATGGGGGAAAAAAAAAACCCTCATGTCCTAGCTGAATGTCAACTGTAGTTGGAACTTGAGTCACAATGCAATTCAACAGTGTGGAAGAGACAAGGACAGAGAAAGCAAGGCATTTGCCCAGCATGAACAAAGCTATGGGTTTCAATCACCAGCATGCCTCACTCTCTTCTACTGTGTATCAGGTTCAGCTTTTATCTCCTTAATCTTTTTTCTTTTAAAATGTGTATGTATGTATGTATGTATGTATGTATGTATGTATGTATGTATGTACGTACGTACGTACATACATACATACATGCAGAAGCAAAGAGGGTATTGTAATCTGGAACTGGAGTTACAAGCCCTTGTGAGTGAATGTGGAAAACTAAACCCAGATCTTCTGCAAGAGCATCAAGTGCCCCTACCCACAAAGTCATCTCTCCAGCTCTTGGATTTGGATTTTTAGAAACAAACATTTCATAGGGAATGCTGTGTCCTTTCTATGGTGCCACATCAAGAAGCAACTGAAGACTATATGCCCCATTTTCATAGACTGAACAATCCAAGGCCTTCTTCACTCTTCACTTTCCACAATAAGATTTCCCACGAAGGGGGAAATCGCTCTGTTAAGTTGCTTTTATCCGGGTGTTTTATAACAGCAACAGGAAAAGAAACTAAGATCTTTGGTGAGTTCCAGGTTTAGCAAAAGACTGTCTTTAAAAAAAATTAAGAGGACAGAGGAAGATAAGCCAACATCAATCTTTGGCATGCACCCGCACACGTGCACCCACACCTCCCACATACACACACAATCTTAAAAATTAAAACAAGTAGTCAGCTCAGTGAATAAAGCACTTGTTGTAAAAGTATGAAGACCAGAGTTCTGTAACCCAGACCACAGGAAAAAGCAAGGCTGGCATGGCAGCCTCCTATAATTTTAACACTCAAGAAGCAGAGATAACATTTCCAGAGCAAAGCAGAGACAACATTTCCAGAGCAAACTGAATAGCTAGACTAGTAGGAACACAGGGCATTAACTTCAGCCTCTACATGCATACACATAATACACATGCCAAAATGAGAACACAAAATACTACATACATGCACAGGACACATATTTTAGAAAAATGAAAGAAAAGGAAAATCATCTTGAAGTGGGTCAAATAAAGCTGGTTCTCATCACTTACTTGATATATGGAAGTTCAAGGGCATACTACTGTCAAAGCAACTAATACTGTTTCCTATTCCATTTACTTTGTGCATCCAATATAGTAGCCATCTGTAATGGGTCCACAATTAGTGGATTTTTTAATAGAGTCACACATAAAAGGACTTACACTAGGTCAAAAACAAGTTATATTCAGATTTACCATGGGGGATTCCATAATTATATGAAGATTTTATCTGTTTTCAGCAAGCTGAGATCATGGGCAAGAACAAGTTAAAATCCTTTGTGGCCTCTTAGTACTTTTTTTTTTTTTTTTTTTTTTTACAATTAGAATAAGGTCCCATTAGCTACAGAGCTCAATTCAACCCCTAAAGATCCACTGCATCTTTCTTGAGGCTATAGCATACTTATATGATTGTCATGAACTTCAAAATCCTGGTAGGTGCCGGGCAGTGGTGGCGCACACCTTTGATCCCAGCACTTGGGAGGCAGAAGCAGACGGATTCAAGGCCAGCCTGGTCTACAGAGTGAGTTCCAGGACAGCCAGGGCTACACAGAGAAACCCTGTATCGGAAACAAACAAATAAACAAACAAACAAAAAATCCTGGTAGGTGCAAATGAAGACAACATATTTCATTATCCCAGTGAGTAGTAACTGGGAACTAACAGGTACTTTGTAAAGTTTTTCATCAGCGACATATGAGCTTATGCCCATCTATCTGTTCCATAAGATTTCCCCAGGTATAGTGGCACACATCTATAATACTCAAGCTCAGGAGATAGGCAAGAGGGCTGTAACTATGACAGCCAGGTCCATATAGCAAGTGCCAGGGCAGCCAGGTCTCAAAAACAACAAGAGAAGTTTTCATAAGCTTGAAGTAAAAAGCCACTTTGTGGAGTTGATGCAAAATAGCAAACCCCTTTCTTTCCATCTGTGAAATATGTCTTTGCCTTTCTTTCTCCCAGCACTCACACTCTTCTTTATAACCAACCCTGTCTGGGGGGGTGGGGGGGTGGAAGGTGCCAGACTCCTAGGACAAAGGACAAAGCATGCTTTATACAGAACTCATATTTTCACAAACAACCAAATGTAAGTACTTAAGGGTTCTCGGTGCTTTAGAGCAGAAACAAACATTGATTGTCTAACAATGTCATGGAAGAAGTACTCAAGTATCTCATCTCAAAATGTCTGGAAGAGTAACAAACTGTCCCAGTAAAGTAACAGACTGCATCTATTAAAATACTAAACCAAAGCAAGGTACTGACAGAGTTATTTAGAGTTTTGTGGAACTCACAGACACTCTATACAGCCATCACAGTTACTGTAACAATATCAAAGAGTTTAGGATGAATCTGGTATACTGCAAGCAAACTCCATCAATGGCAAAATCATATTACACTGGACAGGTTGAAAGTGAGTCTGTAACATACAAAAAGCCTCCACAGTTCTATCTTTCTTCAAGGATAGTAAAAGAAGTAAAGAGAAATGGAGTCAAATGAATCTTAGTACACAATAAGCAGGAAAGAAAAAAGAAGTGTAGGGAAAAAAAATCACATAAAGTATGCACAGAATCACTGTATGATTTGATTTTGCTAGGCTTCTTTTTTCAAACATCAAACCATCCACCAACCTAGCACTCTTCAATTCAAAGTAGAAAAACTTCCTCCCCTGGTTCAGATGTTTGTGCAATACACTCAAGAAGAGACGGCTCTTTTGGCTCTTATTGCTGAAAGTCTGAAATCCAAGAGGCACAATGCCCTACCTGTTTCTTGAGACAGTTATCACAATGTGGTCCAGACTAGCCTTGAACCTTAGATGCTCCTACCTCAGCCTTTCACATGCTGGTATTCCACTTGAGTTTCACTATGCCCAACTCAAAATGGCTTTTGAACATGTACACATCACGTAATGTAAGCAATCCTCACTGACCACATGGAAGATGACTCTCATCTTCCTTTCTGTCTTCCAAGGACTATCTCAGACTTCAGTATCTCAAATATCTACTTCTAGAAGAGCCAGTTAGTAAACAGTGTTTACACTCATTGAGCAGGCTAGTACAAGAATTCACTATGGTAAAGGAGCTTGCCATTCAAGACTAGTTATCAAAAGTTCAATCCCTAGAACCTATTTAAAGATGAAGTGTTATTTTGAGTCCTCAAAATTGTCATCTGAATTCCACATGTTCATCATGGCACTTCTATGTATACACCACACACACTTATTTTTTTTACAAAAGCATTTTTTAAAATTCATAGGGTAAGTCACTTTTCAGGTTTCTAAATCCCATAGCCCATGAATAAATGATATGCCTAAAAACAAAGGAAGGTCAGTTTCCACACTTATAAGCACTCGGTTCTCGGAGAACCTAGATCACTGGGTTGCACTGTGTAACTTGTTCAGCTGCTCATATGTACTGCTCGCATTCTGTGTCAAGTCTCAAGCCTAGCAGGAATATCAAACAGCTTCCCTGTTTCTAATAGCAGCTTTTGCTAAAATGGCAACTTGAAATACCAGGAGTCATGGAACAATTCAATTACAACAACTATACAACCTCTGTTTTGTAATACTTAATAAATAGGCTTCTCTTCCACGTCTGTATTAAAGTGTTGTTGGCTTCTCCACAACCATACTAATTTAGTGAAGTATTCCAGACCTCATGGGAACTAATATATAGTACAGTTCAACAACCTGAGTGCTATTTTAAGACCTAACAGTTTGAGGATTCTAGTTATCTCAGGCCAGAAAAGGCTGAATTTTTTTTATCATATATATATATATATATATTTCAGGAGTTGCTTCACTGTTAGACAACAAGCTGCCAGCCAAATATTTGCTCCTGAACCCCAAAATGTGTGACTCATCAAGGCCAAGGCCAAAGTTAGAATCCTGGATTCTGTTGCTCTTTCTGTTTCCTTGATAGAATCTACATGCCAAACCCAGCTAATTCAGAAATTGACCACAGCCATGTTTTGTGCACTCAAACTCAAGTTCAGTTGTTAGATATGATCCAAGAGCCAATGAAAACTTTGAATTCGTCAATAAAATGTTTCAGGTTCATCCTTTCTATCTTCCCATCTATTTTTGAAAGAAGTTTATATGCACTTCTGACTAGAATAATTCATCAATACTAAGTTGTTACTATTTCTACCCCTTGTCAGTGTTTATACTAAACTTACACAAAAATCTGGTAAATACATAGCAACTTACAGGCAAAGGAAAGAGTTTCCCATTTACTTTTATACACAAACTATTGGGATAGTTATCTTCTTGAGGGCAACTGGTCTCGGCCAAGCAAAGTCTGTATTCAAAAACAGAAAAGAAAAAAGAAAAAAGAAAAAAAGTTAGGGTGCCAAAACATGCTTCCATGTTTTAAAGCTCAAATGTGCATGGCAAGTAGGAAAATATCAAACTCACCTCAGCTGGACTTGGACTGTATAGTCTCTCCTGCCTCCTGGCAAGAAATCCCTGTTGGGGGGGTGGGGGGGAAGAAAGTACAATAAAAATTCACAGAACAGGAGTTGAGGACATTACTCAATGGGTAATGATTCCAATCCGAAGCACCCTTGTAAAAGCTAGGAGCTGTTTAAACAGTCAGCAACTACAGCCCCACCCCCACCAACCCTTGGGCCCGGCAGAGGGCAAGATTTATGGATACAGAGTAACTCCTGAGTTTTGCTACCCAGACAATCTAACTAGAATTACAACATCCAGGCTCACAGACCCTGTCTCAGTGAACAAGGTAGAGACTGGAGAAGAAGGTAACCAACACTGTCCTCAGGTCACACCATTTAAGCATGCCATAGGTGAGGTCACAGGTGATCGTGTACACACATACACACAATTTTTTTAATGTTAAATGACACTAACAAACAAGAATTATAATCACATCAAAGTCACTTCTATGTTTCTAATTTTATGTTAATTTTATGTTAATTTAAATGCTAATTTTATGTTAATTTTTAGTCTCAAAACAGAGTCTACACCTAAAAAGAACTGTTTGTTTGTTTGTTTGTTTGTTTCTGTTTTTTCGAGATAGGGTTTCTCTTTATAGCCTGGGCTGTCCTGGAACTCACTCTGCAGACTAGGCTGGCCTTGAACTCAGAAATCCACCTGCCTCTGCTTCCCAAGAGCTGGGACTAAAGTCGTGCGCCACCACTGCCCGTCCAACTGTTATTTTTTTTACATGATTAATTAAAAATGCAGAATATCAGCTCTTGTCCCAGATGTATACAATTAGAATCTGCATTTTAACAAGATCTCCAGCAGCTGGAGAGATAAGTCAGTGGTTAACAGTATGCGCTGCTCTTCTGGAGGACCAGAGTTCAATTCCCAGCACCCATCTGAAGATCCAAGTCCAGAGGATCCAAAATGCACATGCATGTAATTAACAAAAAGAGGAGAATAGAACAAAACCTGGAACTCCAGATCAAATGGATGTACATTACAATTCAAGAAGCATCTTCCTTGCTAGATATCTTAGGGCTACTGCTACTATGATCAATCACCTCAACCAAAAGCAATTTAGGGAGTAAAGCGTTTATTTGATTTACATATTCTGAAGCATAGTCCACTGAGGGAAGTCAAAGCAGAGATTGAAACAGGGCAGGAACCTGGAGGCAGGAGCTGATGCAAGGACCAGGGAGGAGTGTCACTAATTAAGAAAATGCTCTACACACTTGTCTACAGCCTGATCTTATGAAGGCATTTTCTTCATTGGAGTTTCCTCCCCTCAGATGACTCTACTTTGTGTCAAAATGACCAAACAAAAACAAACAAACAAACAAAAACATCACACCAACCTAGCCAGCACACATGACAGTGTATGCCTGGAATCCCATCAGATAAAAATGCTAGATCACTCTTAAGCATTATTCTAAGTGTTGGAGTATACCAGAGAATATATTACGCAGTAGTCCTAACATGAGAAACCTGAAGAAGCAAATTTAGCCTTCGCTTTGTTCACTGCTTCACATTCTGTAGTTTCCTGAAAGGCACAGGGACTCTCTCTAATCCCAAATTTTATGACCTTTTGCAAATTACTCAACCTTTCTGTATTCAGTTCTTTTATGTGTTAAAGACAGAAAAAATACATCTACTTCATTAAGTTATTGTGATGATTAAACAGATAATCCAAATGCCTGGGTTAAGATGTTCTTCTAGGAGCCTACATCGTTCTCAACCATTTGTGCAAGATATTCCAATATCCCATATACTTCTGACCCTTTCTAAGCAATTATTTGATTAAGTCATTCAAACGTTAAGCTTATCCAAATCAAACAATTCAGTTTGGCCCCTGACGCTTCAAAGATACATGAAACACAGTATTTTCCACAAAAACTCATGCTAGTAGTAGATACAAACAAAAAATAAAATGTGACAAGTCTTACAAAAAGAAAAAAAAAACAGAAATTTAATTTGTCTTAAAAGCTCAGGTCACTTTCCACAAGCAAAATTAGAACATACGTTTGTACAACAGTTTTCTGTTCAGTGTTTCCCTGAGTGCAGGGATTCTCAACTAGATACACATCAGAACTTTGTTAGGTTGCAGAACAAAATCTGAAAAAAGTCAAGCGGTGAGTCCAGAAGACAGTGTAGAGCTGCTAGAGAACAGGGCAGGAGAAGCCCTGCACCAGCAAAGGGGTGGGGTGGGGTGGGGTGGGGGCAAATAACAGATAGGAAGAACTAACAAATGACAACAAACAGATTCTACAAAGAAGTCCTACTGAACAGGTTTTTAAGCACAGAAGAAACAGATTTTAAAAGAGTACATGGTCACTGGGGGGTGGAGAGATAGCTCAGCAGTTTAGAGTACAGACTCCAGCTTGGTACCCAGAAACTGTATCAAGTGACTTGCAACAACTTTTACAGCTACATAAGGATTCCATGGCTAGGTGGGAGGTGGCTAGGAAACTATCAGAAGTGTGCAGACAAACATAAGGCCTTCAAAAGAAACTTAAACATAAATAAATATTGATGGGTGATTTCAGTAAAAATCTGGTAAGATCTGGGTTTGGAGAGATAGCTCAGTGGTTAAGAGCACTGGGTCCTGAGTTCATTTCCCTGCAACTAACTACATGGTAACTCACAACCGTCTGTAATGAGATCTGATGCCCTCCCTCTTCTGTGTCTGACGACAGCTACAATGTACTCATATACTATATATATGAAGGATCTAGTAAGACCCAATGACGTCTGAGAGTAGACGGATGCAAATAAATAATGGTGATTCCAGGCCAGGTTCCAGAAGTGCTCCTGAATGGTTAGTGACACTAAGTCAGAGTTAAGGAAAGTAGAACAGGTTTAAGTTACCCCATCCAATGAGGTAGCAACCATTATTCCAATTTTACATACAGGGTAAGTAAGATTCAAAGAGACTGAGTTACTTGCTCAGGGACATGTATAAGTATGTTAAAAGTAGTATACTTTCCAACTAGAATGTTTCTAAACACAAATCTCAAAGGTAGAACTGCACAGTAGAGTTCTACATCTTAAAGTAAGGGAGAAAAGTCAGTGACATACAGCAAACAGACATGGCATGCTTAGTGAAAAGGAGACTAACAGTACAAGGCATCTGGTTAGCAGACTCCACAGCCATCAGTGAAACGGAGAAACTCTTTGAGGCCAGTTTATTTTTCAATTGTATATCTTTGTTACATCGAGTACTGTTTGAACTACAGTAGAGTCAGTAAATATATGCTAAGTGAATAAATGAGTGGAAGGAAAAACAAAACTAGTGGGTTTGGAAAAAAAAAACAAGTTCAATTTTAGACATAATCTGTCTCTTTCTCTCCCCCTTCCTTCCCTCCCTCTCCTGACTTCCTACTCTCCAGGGTTCCTATGTTCAGGCTGGTCTGGAGATCACCATGGAGACCAACCAGGCTGGCCTCATACAGAGAGATCCATCTACTGCTGCTGTGATTAGAGGTGTGTACCACCACTCCTGACTACCATTTCCATTTGTTTGTTTGAAAAGTCATGTTATGAAGCTAGAAAGATGGTTCAGTGATTAAAAACATGACAGAGCACACATATGTCATCTTTCCACTGTAACTCTTGCCCGAGGGGACCAGTGACCTCCTCTGATCTCCCTAGGTCCACACATAGCACACTGACATACAGATTCAGGCAGAACACCCATACACATAAAATAAGGAAAGAAAATGAAACAAGTTCAAGGCCAGTTTGGACTATACAGTAAGACCCTATCTCAAAAAGGCCAAACACAAAACAAAACAACAAAATAAAGTACCATTAAGTAAGATAACAGCAGCAGCAACAAGATGTTTAAGGATCTAGGATCTAATCTGAAAGATAAAATAAGCTAGAACAATTTGAACTATAAAATAAATTCCTATAGCACAGGATTACATCCCACAATTTCTCTATAAATCTACAGTTACACAAATAAATAAATGAAAGGAGGCCAGTTAACAAATTCTTTACAGAAGACTAACCTAAATGGAAACTAAAATGTGCAAGATTCCACAGGGTTTACAGGTTTCCAAGGGTTTAAGGGAAAAACACACACACACACACAGACACACACACCAAGTCTCATAATATTTCCCCCCAAGATATTCACTAACAATAATGGGGAAAGATCAGGGACATTACAATATAACAGACAGATGAGACAAATGATATGTCAGCATGACCAAAAGTAAAAACAAAAATATTATGTAGTGCATGATATTCTCTGAAAAGAACATATAAGGAGATATTTTGGCCAGACACACATAATCTAATCAAGGTAAAACATCAAGGGCCAGTCAAACAGCTTTGTATGTGCTGGCAAGCCTGACACTCTGAAAATGAGCCCAGGGTCCCACAGGGTAGATGCATGCAACAAGCTCCTGCAAGCTGTTCTCTGACAGCTACTCTATTTTTTATTTTTAAAGATTATTTATTTATTTTATGTACTCACTATTGCTCTCTTCAGACACAGCAGAAGAGGGCATCAGACACCATTGCAGATGGTTGTGAGTCACCATGTGGTTGCTGGGAATTGAACCCAGGACCTCTCTCAACCACTGAGTCACCTCTCCAGCCCCCTGGCAGCTACTCTAAAACAAAGAGTATGGAATGATGTATGGAATGATGGATTTCATGAAGAAACGAAGAAAACAGTTACTAAGTGAAAGAAAACTAAGATAGTTTCACAATTAAATATAATTTGGGACTGGATCCAGAAATGAAGTGAATGTTAATTTCTTGGTTTTGATAATTATACAATGCTCATGATAGTTGCTAATATTAAAGGAAACTAAATAAAGGGCATATGCATTATTTTTTTACAATTTTTCTATAAATTAAAATTGCCTTAAAATGAGGTTTTAAAAAGTACAATAAGGGCTGGAGAGATGGGCAGTTAGAGCACACACTGCTCCTGCAAAGACCCACATTCGGTTTCCAGCACCTGTGTCAGACAGCTTATGAGCTCCTACCTCCAGCTCCACAGGATCTGACACCCTCTTCTAGCCTCCTTGGACATGTGTACAAGACACACAGACACACATTCATACACAGACACACATTCATAAACACAATTTTCAAAACAGTAACAAAGCTGGATGGTGGTGGCACACATGTTTAATCCCAGTGCTCTAGAAGAAAGGCAGAAGCAGGCAGATCTCTTTGAGTTTGAGATCAGCCAAGCTACAGAGTAAGTTTCATACTTACTACATACATAGAAGGAAGGCTACATATATAGAGGAAAACCTGTCTCGAATGAATGAATGGAAGGAATAACAGAGGGAAGAACAGAAGGAAGGAAGGAAGGAAGGGAGGGAGGGAGGGAGGGAGGGAGGGAGGAAGGAATACAGTACCAACAAAAACTAATTCACTATACGTAAGTTAAAAGTAGTATGTAGGGCTGGAGAGATGGCTCAGTGGTTAAGAGTGCTGACTGCTCTTCCAGAGGTCAACTGATTCCCAGCAACCACATGGTAGCTCACAACCATCTGTAATGAGATCTGATGCCTTCTTCTGGTGTGTCTAAAGAGAGCAATGATGTACTATAAATAGATAGATAGATAAATAAATAAATAAATAGTAGTATGTAGCCCTTATTTGACAACTTAGAAAATTTGAACATGGGCCAGATGGCTCAATTTATAAAAAAATTCATGAGGACCACAATTCAATCCTCAGCACTCTTATAATTAAATACCAGGAGCAGCAACTGACCTAAAATCCCAGCAATCAGCAGATGCAGACGGGGACTGCCCAAAAGCAAACTGGCTAGCTACAAAGTTCCAACTGAGAGACCATGCCTCAATGCATAAGGTGGACAAACTTAAGACCTGATGCCACTACTGGTTTCTACATAAAGCAACCTGCACACACATTTACACAAACCCACAACTTTATGAATAATCCTGTAAAGTCCATTAGAACTGCACACTCAAGCACAATTGTGTATTACATAATGGAAGTGACTAGCTTTGAAATACTTCAGTACAAAAAAGGAGAGCCAGACAGAGGAGTTAAATGTTGGTAATTACTGAGTCTCATTATACTTCTATTTACATTTATTAGGAAACAGGTTGTTTTTACCAATACATTCCCCAGCTCTGGAAAGACTGTATATGTAATGTACATATATATGAGCACATTCCATTTCTTTTCAAAGCAATGGAAAACAGCATTACTTAGTAAAATTTTATACTGGGGATAAATATACTGAAATTATTACAATCAATTAACCATCTAAAGCAATAAGTACATTCGTAGTGGGTAACAACCATCATTATTATCTATCTCCAGGACATTATTAAAATTTTTTATTTAAAGTAATTATTTAGGCCTAGAGAGATGGCTCAGCTTATTAATAACCCAAGACTGTTACAAACCAGTTTATTTATATAAACATTATTCTGTGGAACCTCAAACTTTATAAATTATAAAATCTTAAGGATTTTAAGATGTGTTATTCAAAAAAAAATAATAACCAGCATGATTACTCAAGAAAATCTAAAGTTGTGTCTGAGAGTCTTTTCCATACAATATTAGACACACTTTCAAATTATATATATAGATATATAGAGATAGAGATAGATAGATATATAGATATAATGATATATAATCTGGCTGTAGTGACTTAGAAGCTTGATAATGCACACTTGCATAATAAAGACTGAAGGAGGCTAGAAGAGGGCACAGAACCCTGGCACTGGACTTACAGATGGCTATAAACCTAGTACAACAGCACTGTGAGTGCTCTGAACCATGGAGTCATCTCTCCAGCACCCAAAACTGACTCCTGGAACTGGAACTCATACTACAACTCACCATCCTTTCCCTTTTTACCTTGTAAGTGCATTTTTACAGAGTAATAAAATTACTTTGAGTTTCTTCTTTTCACCTAAGTCCCATGCCACTAGAACTCCTCTTCTACATCGAAAACTAAAAATATTAACAGTATTTCTCCTGTTTGGGGGTTATCTATTCAGTATTTTGGCCAGGGAGGGTGACTACATAGCTAACCTTGCCTGGAAATACTCTGATTTGTGTGGTTTTTTGTTTGTTTGTTGTCTTACGAGCTTCTATTACAGTGAGAAACACCATGACCAAAACAATTTGAGGGAGGGTGGGTATTTTAGCTTATAGCTTTTAAGTAACAATAGTCTAGTGCTGAAGGAAGTCAGGGCGAGATTCAAACAGAGCAGAAACCTGGAGGCAAGAGCTGATGCAGAGACATGGAAGAGTGCTGCTTACTGGGCATGCTCAGCTTACTTTCTTTCAATACCCAATAATAGCACACAGGGGTGGCATCATCCAGAGAGCAGGGTTGCCTGTCCGAAGTAATTGGCAGTAAAGAATATGGCTGGGCAGGTGTGCTTATTTGAATAAGAATGGCCCCACTGGTTCCTGTGTGAATGCTTTGTCCTCATTTAGAAGAACTATTTAGGACCAATTAGAGGTGTGGCACTGTTAAGAGTAGGTGTGGCCTTGTTAGAGGAGGTGTGTCACTAAGGGAAAGCTTTGAAGTTTCAAAAGCCCATGGCCAGCCCAGTACCAGTCTACCTTTCCTTCCCCTTCTCTGGCCGCAGAGCAGGCTATCAGTCTCTACACCAGTACCTATTGACTAACTCTCTGTAAGCAAGCCCCAACTAAAGGCTTCCTTTTATAAATTGCCTTGGTTTAGTGTTTCACTACAGAAAAAGAACTGTAACTAAGTAAGACAGCAGGACCCTTACTTACCTTTAGGCCAATCTAGTGTCAACTCAACTGAAGTTCCCTCTTCCAAAGTGACTCTATGTCAAGTTGAAATAAACTAGCCAGCACTTTTCTTTTTAAGACAAAGTCTCAGAGTTTTTAAACCAGGTTGGCTTGTGTCTGCCTCTCCCTCTTGAGTGCTGGGATTAAAGACAAGTGCCACCATTCCTAGCCAAGTTTTTGTTCTTACCCAAGAATAATCATTAAGTTATTCACATTTAGTCTCAAAATGTCTGTTTAGTTATTTTATCTTTGGGTTACTATCAAATTCATTTTTACTTTGAAACATATCTCAGGTAGCCAAAGTTGACCTTGAACTTCTGAACCGCTCATCTCTACCTCTGGAGCCCAAGGATTACAGGCATGTATCACCACGCCATATTTTCACACTTTTTATTATGCTGCCCTATTTAAAATAAGACTTGCAGTTGAAACACTGAAGATGATAGGAGCACTTGCCTTCACATAGAAGATCCAGGGTTTAATTCCGAGCACCAAAAAAACCCAAAAATTGGCAAATGTGTCTTTAAAATACTTAAAATACTTTAAAATACTTAAAATTCTTGAGGTTTTTAAATTCAAAGGTTTCAACTGTTTCTTAGTACACAGTATTTACTATATGACTTATCATAGTTAAACTATTATCACTTAAGAAATAGTACAATTGGGCATGGCAACACAGCTCAGTGGTAAAGGGTATTAACTAAGCCTAATGACCTAATGAGTTTGATCCCTGAAGCCACATAATAAAGAGAATTAATTCCTGAATTTCTGATATTCTATGACATCACACTTGTACCATGACATTCAACCCCCCCCCACACACACAAATGGATGTATAAAAAAAAGTAAAACATAGGTGGGAGGGAGGGAAGGAAGAAGGGAGGGGGGAAGGAAGAGAGAGATCAGTTCAACTTTTATAGACTGAACTGTGGACTCCCAAAGTTTATACATGGAAACCTTAACCTTAACTGTATTTGCAATTGCTTTTATAGATTCAATTAAAATTCTTAAAGAAACCCCTAAGTTAAGAGACGCTGTTGTCATGACAGTATCAAATTGCACAGCTAGACTGCATTGCAATGAAAAAAAGTCATGTGTGACACAGCAAAATGTGTAAGCCATAAGAAAAGGCTTCAGAAGCAGTGGTGGTGCACACTTTTAATCCCAGCACTTGGGAGGCAGAGGCAGGTGGATTTCTGAGTTTGAGGCCAGCCTGGTCTACAGAGTGAGTTTCAGGACAGCCAGGGCTACACAGAGAAACCCTGTCTTGGAAAAAAAAAAAAAAGGCTTCAGGAGTAACCAAGCTTATCAACACCTTCATTTTAGAACTATCTAGAATTTTGAAAGTAAGTTTCTGTTTAAGCCACTTAGTCTATTATATTTTGTTATAACTCTACAAGGCAAACACATAACCTTCAAGGAAAAATATATTTGAAACATTCCTCTTACCTGGAAATGCATATCTCTCTAACTTGCTGAGGTGTCAAAGCAAAAATAAAAAACTTCTCTTGAAACCGCTGAATACTGCTTTGAACTGAGGAGGGAAAAAGATGTATTCAGTAACAAAGAAGCAATAACGAGAAGTGTTTGCTAAACCCTGAAATGTTCAAGGTTAAATGTAATTAATATTCTAAAACTCTAGGATTGTATGAAACTGTATTCATCTACAATTTTGAGTACAGTTATCCAAATGAGCTTAATTTAAATAATCATTCAATATTCTAAAATATGAACTATACTGTGATATCAGAATAAAACCATTCAAGATGACATTTCACTCTGGACTACCTCATAAGTGTCGGAAACATTCCATCACAGCAGTGCCATTATACAATGTATATTTTCTGGGGGCCAGAGACACAGCTCAGGAGCTAAGAGCACTGGCAACTCTTCCAGAGGACCCAGATTCAATAACCAGTACCCACAGGGCAGCTCACTACTGTCTGTAACTCTAGTTCCAGGAGTTCTGACATCTTCACATAGATACACAAGCAGGTAAAACACCAATGAATATAAAATAAATTAACAATAAATACAAATTTAAAAATACGTGTTCTTAGCATCCTTTTTATTTTAGTGCTTTGTATTTAAGTACTCAGAGAATACAAAAGAAAGTCCAAAAATTTCAGAACTTTAGGTAAAATTGGTAAGTAATAATTATTGCCTATAAGAGATAACCTAGTTTATAACTAGGTTATAAAGAGTTATCTGGTAAATTTATCCTGCTAATCTATATTATTAAAAGCTAAAATGTATTGAAAACATCACAAAGAACTGCAACATATGATTGATGTTCTAATGCTCATTACAGGCATTGTGGCAGAAACCTGTATTCTTCTCTCAAAGGGGTGAGGCAAGGTGATCATGAGTTCAAAGCCAGCCTGGACTATATAATGAATGCAATGCTACAGAGATCTTGTCTCAAAAATAAGAGCCTACTGACAGAAAGGGAGAGTAGACCATAAAGTACTGCAACATCACTCAGGAG
This sequence comes from Grammomys surdaster, assembly GCF_004785775.1. Classification (NCBI taxonomy): domain Eukaryota; kingdom Metazoa; phylum Chordata; class Mammalia; order Rodentia; family Muridae; genus Grammomys; species Grammomys surdaster. The sequence goes on along the minus strand of NW_021605455.1, from coordinate 1,970,807 downwards.
CAAGCGAAAGTAATTCCTTTATGTTATTGCTACAATTATCCAAGATCATGAACAAAATGATAGCTAAATGTCTAATATCAGAAAGCCCTCTTTTGTCAGTCACATCAAATCAAGAAAAATATTAACTCCTTGAATACAAAGCATGGGCACTTTATTGGAGAATGACGCTTCACAGAAATATAATACTAATTCATATTTTCTCAGACTATCTCTAAAATGAGGGGAAAGGGGGGTGTTTAAGATAAAGATCTACACATGGAGCAGTTTTATATTACATGACAGTTATGGGACATAGAACAAAGTCAGTCTCTCCCCACCCTCAGCTCCTGCTGGTCCTTTCATCCTCTCCCCTTGTATGGCTTCCTCTTTCCTCTGTCAATGACTGAGTTCATCCATGACGTTGTAACTATCAAACATAATACAACAGCCCACACTGTGAGATTACAAGTGACCACAAAGTGGCTGGGCTATACATGGCTCAGCACTAGAAGACTGACACAATACCCTGGGAACCAGGCTCTAGTACAAACCAAGCTACCGAGTGAATACACAGTGTTTTCGATCCTATTTAATAGCATGAGTACTGTGTTTCTCTAACCATAAATCTAAAAATATCTAACACAAGTACAGAGTGCCCCAAAAAGAACAAAGTGAAAATGAGCATCACACACACAAAAATAAAATTAACATAAAACTTCTAAATCTTTCTTTCTCAATTAATATGGTAACACTTTTCTCTACTTTTTATGACAGTTAACACGTGTGAAAGCTTTCTGAAAACAGAAAATATACAGATATATTTTTAGTTCTGGTAGTCTGCATTTAAGTCCTTGTTAGGGAGGGAAGGAGGGAGGAAGGGAAAATGAAGGATCTGGAAAGATGGTTCAGGAATTCAGAGGGCTTTATGTTCCTACAGAGGACCTAAGTTAAACTTCTAACACCTACAGCAGATGGCTGGCAAACACCTGTAGCTACAGCTCCAGAAGGTCCAACATGTTCTGATTTTAAGGATACCAACATGCACTCAAAAAACTTAAAATATGAGCCAGGCATGACAGAACACACTTTCAACTGCAGCATTCAGAAGGCAGAAACAGGCAGATCTCTGTGAGTTCAAGGCAAGCCTGGAAACAGTGCTACCAAGTAAGCCAGGACTACATAGTAAGACCCTGTCTCAAAATAATTAAGTAAAATAAATGAAGTATTTCAAGAAAAAAAGCTACAGTCTAATACATACATATTGCCACCTACTTGATAATAATGACTCTAGCTTGGTAAAAATATTTAGGTAAAAAGTTGACATTTTAACATGCCTTGTTAAATATTCTTAATAAAAACGAGGTCTGCCAGCACTTGGGAGGCAGAGGCAGGCAGATTTCTGAGTTCAAGGCCAGCCTGGTCTACAGAGTGAGTTCCAGAACAGCCAAGACTATACAGAGAAACCCTGTCTCGAAAAAAACCAAAAAATAAAAAAATAAAAAATAACAAATAAAAACGAGGTCTGTTAAGCCATCCCCTCCATCCTCTGGAAGTATTATATTGACCTTGTAGTAAGCTGGCTTGTATTTTGGTCAAGATTCCTCTCTCCAAGTTGCACTCAGGTTGGAAGTGGTTTGTAAAGATGCAATGACTAGTATCATTGCAGGCTGGAGAGATGGCTTTTCCATCTGGGCAAACAATTTGTAGAGACTTCTCTCTAAATAATATACATAATGGCTAATGTCACATTAAAAAGCAATCAATATAATTCATAATTAGAGAACTTCAAGGAAAACTCCAACTCATTATTACTTTATACTCACTGGGTTGACTACTATCCAAAATAAAGCATTACCCACAAAACCAGAACATTTTGGCAGAGGTGTGGGAAAAAAATCTCATGCAAAGCTATGTACTGTTCATAGCAATGTAAGATATTGCAGCTGTTGTGGTAAACAATATGGTATTTGCTTAAAAATTAAAAACGATCACTATCTGATCCAACAATTTTCCTTTTGATAAAGAGATATTTACATTCATATTTACAGAAGTATTATTCACAAGGGCTAAAATATGAAAGCAGCCAAGTATCAAAAACAGACACATAGACAAGCAAAAGGCAGAAATACACAGTAATTTTCAGGTTTAGGAAGGGGAAAAAATGATATGTACTATGCCAAGACAAGTATGGAGGATATTATGTTAACTGTGAAACAAGTCAAATAGAAAAAAGCTGAATTCTGTGATTTCATTTCCATGAGGTACTTAGCAAAGTCAGTATCAGAGACAGAAGGTAGAACTGGGGTTGCCAGAAGCTAGGGAGAAGAAATCGGGAATTATAGTTTTATGGGCTCAGAGTTTCAGTTTTACAAGATGAAAGGAAACAGAGATGGACTAGCAATGGAAATCTGTAGACGATTTGATGTTACATGCATTTTATGACAGTAAAAATGAAATTGAAGGAAAATAAAAATGTTTCTTAAAATACAAGAGGATGTTAAAGCTTAAAAATTTTATAAAAACGTATGAAGGTTCATTTATATATAATTATATACATTTTATATTATCAAATTAGTTCAATTTTGATTATTTGGTTAACATCCAACAGATATCATTATATTAATAATCAGCACTGCAAAAGTTAACTAAAGAGATCAGAGAATTGAGACTTTAGATTTCTTATATCTGAAAACTAGTGAGTTTAAGACAGAGTTAAGAAGAGAAATGCCAGGTGGTGGTGGCGCACGCCTTCAATCCCAGCACTTGGGTAGCAGAGGCAGGGAGATTTCTGAGTTCGAGGCCAGCCTGGTCTACAGAGTGAGTTCCAGGACAGCCAGGGCTACACAGAGAGACCCTGTCTCAAAAAAAAAAAAAAAAGAGGAAGATAGGGCTGGAGAGATGGCTCAGAGGTTAAGAGCACTGACTGCTCTTCCAGAGATCCTGAGTTCAATTCTCAGCAACCATCTGTAATTGGGTCTGATACTCTCTTCTGGTGTATCTGAATAGGCAATGTTATTCATATATGTAAAATAAATGTGTGTGTGTATGAAAGAAGAGGAAGATAGCTACCCCACAGTCCAATTACTACAAGTCCTCTCCCTGACTTCCATGTTCTCTGGCTTCCACACTGGGTCTGCTGCCTAAAACCTTCTTCCCTGTCCATTCTAACTGACATAGCTGACTGTCTATCTTCTCTGCCAACTTCCCGTAAGAACAAGTGGGGAGTTAGTCATCTTCAGCATCCCTCCATCCCCATTCCTCTGCTACTGTGTCCCACATCTGAGTAAGGCAGCTCTAAATTCTGTTCTGCACAGTCCTCCATTAGCAGTGGTCTTAGCTCTTTTCCTAGCAAATCTGTACTTCTCTATTCAGTTCTTCACTATTTGGTCTTACAATTATGCACTACAATTTCAACTTCTATGATTAATTAGAGCTCTCTCTTTTCTTGACATAAATTCTAATAATCCCAAGTGTACATATTTGACAACCCAAGCTCCTGCAAGTCTCTAAGAAAACGTAATTGAATTCCTCATTAATTATGCTGATGTAACAACTGAGCACAATTTATAGTTCTTAATCACAACAACACTCTCAGTTGTTATGCCCTACCCCCTTTTCAGTTTCAGGGATTAAATTCAGTTCTAGGCCTCATACATGCTAAGGAAGGCCTGGAACTCTGAGCTAACAGCCCAGGACCCTGCCCCAGTTTTCATAGCCTCTCTGAAGTGTCCTACTATATACCCTAGGCTAACTTTGAAGTATCCATATTTCTGCCTCAGCCTCCCAAGTAATATATATGTACACTATGCTCAGGTTTGTTTTTCTTCTTTTTTCCTATTAATAACACTTAAACTACATTAACATGCTCCCTAAAGCCATCTCATATTTCTTCTAGCTTCCCTATAAATAGAACACATGGCCACCTCCAAATTAATACTCATTTATTATCTGATTTAATTAAATTGTTTGAATTTATTCAAATAACGTAAAGCAGTCTATTGTAATGGCTATAACACAAGTCAGCACCTCACTTTACACAGGTTTGATCATACTCAGGAGCTTACCAAGTATACGCCTAATACAAAGGACTTAAGGACATGAAAAGAATGAACCCTATTAACTCTATTATCATTGAGATTAGCAAGGATTACAAAACTAGTAATATAATGTTCATGAGGATAGAGGCAAAACAATATAATCATATGCTGCTGAAGAGTATAAATTGGTACAAAGCTATCAAACTTCACTAAATATCAAAATATTAAATATTCATGCTTTTTGTTCCAACTTTTCAGCTAGACATTTATCCTTCAAAAATATGTGCAGTTCTTCAAAACTACAAGTAAAGATATTCACAGATGATATGTATATAGGACTGTAGGAATGGTGGCTGACATTTGATATACCAAAATATTCTAAGTCAGTAAAAACTGAAAATGTACATGAAACTACTGGCATAGTGCCAAGGTAAGAGACCAACTATAATCTGAAGACACATAATACACTTCCAAAGAACACGAAGATAGACTGTCCTAGTGAGACTCACAACTATCTCCAACAGAAATAGCCCTCTCCAACAGAAAGACCACACAGTACCCCTGCAACTACAACAGTCTTTTCAAATGGAGAATAGGAAAAAACAAAAAACAAAAAACAACAACAAAAAAAGGGGGGGCATGAAACATATAGAGAGATATCTTTGAAGATAACTTTGAAATATCTCTGGCTGAACCAGAAATGGGATCGTGAAAGACCTTTCTGTTGTGTTTCTGATGTTTATAATCTGAGAACATAGGGGGAAATTAAAAAAAAAAAAAAAAAAAAAAGAAAGTGTCTATAAAAAAACAATGACATGCAAGAATACTGAAAAACATTAACAGTTTATTTTGGTTCTGAGGGTAGCTATAAAACAGGTTATATGCATTTCTAGTATTACAATCTCAATTAATTTATGAGCAAAATGCAGATTTTCTTAACTACTCTTTAAGATGAAGTATCTCTAGTTGAGCCTAGTGATATATTCCTTTAATCACATCACCAGGAAGCAGAAGTAAGTGGATCTGTGTGTTCAAGACTAGCCTGGCCTACATAGCAAGTTCTAGGACAGTGTTACACAGAGAGACCCTGTTTCAAAACAAAACAACAAAAACAAAAAAATAAAAGTTTATTTTATTAAATTTATATTAGGGGGAAAAAACATTTTCACCTGGCAGTAGTGGTATATGCTTTTAATACCAACACTCAAGAGACAGAGGCAGGCAGTTCTCTGTGAGTTCAAGGCCAGCCTGGTGTACAGAGTTGAGTTCCAAGACAGCCAAGGTTATACAGAGAAGCCTTGTCTCAAAACAAAACAAAACAAAAAATTGTTTCCCTTTAGTTTTGCTGAAATTAGTAAAAGAAATGCTACAAGGGCAGTTAAAAAAAAGACAATTGAACAAAGCAGTAAGGAAAGAAAATCATGAGGTTTCCAGAATTTACCACCTACACTGTTAATGTTAATGAGTAAAGATACATTACTGATTATCTCTTAGCCCCACCTTAGAAGTGGTCAAACATTTCTAAAAACCATCCTACTGTAATGACTATCCTACAGAGTTTATTCTATAGACTTCTCTTCTGGGCCATATTCCTGAGGGGTCCTCACATCACACAGGCTTACCAAACTGTGCTAACTATCCCTCACAATAAGTTCCTGAATCAATTCTAAAAAGAAAAATTTTCAGAATTTTAGGTTTCACACCCTGACTAGTTGAACCTGTGGTGTCACATTATAATCATTAATACTAGAGCAAAACTGCTCACATGCCAGTCAGGGAGGGATGGAGGGAGGATGCAAAGGAGAGAGATGAAAGAGAAGAGAGTATGAGTGGATTGTGTAGGCTCAATAACCTGAAGACTGCCCACTGAAACCTCATGTTCTAACATGCCCAAATGATATATACCAAACCTTTAACACATAAACAGTATTCAACATCTAAACTACAGCATAATTTTGCATTAATTCCCGAGAAAAAAACCATATAAATGAGTCACAGTGCTGTGCATTGGTATAACCAAAAACCAAGATAAAAAAGAAAAGATAATGTAAATCATTTTTTAAAGGGACAGAGGGAGGGAGGGAGGGAGGGAGGGAGGGAGGGAGGGAGGGAGAGAGGAAAGGAGAGAGAAAAAATAAATTATCTTAAGCAAGTAAATGAAACTTGAAGGGAAAAAAAAGGTTTAAAAAATGAGCCAGGAAAGGTGGAACACACATTAATTCCAACATTTATGAGGCACAGGCAAATGATCACTGAAATTGTGTAAGCTAGCCTTGTCTACATACCAAGCTCTAGGGCTTCTAGGGGTATACAGTGAGACCTTGTTTTTGTATTGTTAAAAAAAAAAGTGAAAATAAAAGTACACTTATAAAAAAAAAAACCTTAAGCTTTCTCAATGCTTGTTCCTGTTATTATTTTGGTTGACTGGACTTTTGATTGGTTGGTTTTTCAGGCTTAGGGTTACAGTTTCTTTGTGTAACTCTGTCTGCCTTGAAATTCACTATGTAAACCAGGCTGGTCTCAAATTCAGAGATCCACCTGCATCTGTCTCCCAAGTGCTGAGGTTAAAGGTGGGTGACAATGCCACCAGAATTTTTGTTTTGAGAGTGGGTCTTCAGCAACTCAAGTTGACCTGAGACTTTATAGCCAAGAGTGACTTTGGGTTCCTAATCATCCTTCCTTTATTTAGGAATAATACAAGCATGTGCCACTCACTGTACCCAACTTTCTGTTATGAAGAGTGTTTTGAGTTTGTTTTAATTGAGTGAACATGCAACAGAGAACTTGTAGAGCTCAGATGATAGCATGCACGCAGGAGGCAGCTCTCTCCATCCATCACCTGGATTATGAGCATCAAACTCCTGTCTTCTGGTGTGGTAACAACTGTCTTTGACCCACTGAGGCATATTGTGTTTCCTCTTAATATTTATTTCAAAATGAAGGTTAAACAATAAGCAAGTTTTCATATAAAATTTTTTAAAATGTGGAGTATTTGTGGTTAGATATTATTATTACTACATGTATTTGTATGTACATACACACACACAAGTCAGATAACAATTTGTGCAAATCACACCTCTTCTACCACATAGCTTACCAAGTAGCCATCTTGGCTTACAAATCTCAAGCCAGCCCTATCTGACAACTTCTTTTTGAGTCAGAATGATATACTATACCACCTACATACGCGCAAAAGAATAAAGATATAATTAAAAAGTGTAAAGTTTATCAAACATCTTTTGCCATTAGAAAAAAATATGCATAATACATATTTTTAAGATTGACTCTTTTAATGATGTATACGTGCTATGTGGGAGAAGGTGTGCAGAGCTGGAGCTACAGGCTCACAGCTTCCTTGACATGGGTGCTAGAAACTCAACTGGGTCTTCTCCAAAAGCAGTACTTCTTATTACTCACTGAGTCATCTCTTAAGCTGAGAGGGAAAGTAATTTAAAACAGCATTAAATGCTGGGCAGTGGTGGTGCACGCCTTTGATCCCAGCACTTGGGAGACAGAGGCAGGCGGATTTCTGAGTTCGAGGCTAGCCTGGTCTACAGAGTGAGTTCCAGGACAGCTAGGGCTCCACAGAGAAACCCTGTCTCGAAAAACGAAAACAAAAACAAAAAACAAAAACAAAAAAGCCCCCCCCAAAACAAACAAAAAAACCCAAAACTGCATTAAACAAAAGCTAGTACTCTGTAAGACTATCAAAATGTGATAGACATTAAGGCCTAAATTTATTCTCAATTCATACAAAAGCAATCTGAGTTGTTAAGACATAAAAAGAATATGAGACGTAGTTCTAGCCACAGGAATTAAAAGGTGGAAAAATGAAATAAAAGAGACACAAATTTGAAAGAAAAAAAAAAAGCTAGCTAGGTGCTGGGATACATACACCTGTAACCTCAGCTCTTGGAGGGCTGAGGCAGGAAGAGAGCATTCCAGTCTAGCCTGAGCTACACAATAAGACTCCCAAAGACAAAAAGAAAAAAAAAGAAAAAAAAGAAAAAAAAAAAGTTAAAGTAAGTTTTATACTGTTGTGCCCCTCCCTATATATGCCCGTCATACAACACAATTCTTACAAATGAGAAAAATAAAGACACTCAAATGATAGAACATTTTAAAATTAAATTTCAATTATGTCTATCACAATTTTTTACTCATACATTTAAATGTTTAGCAGTAATACCTTAAGTTTGTAGTTGTTTTTTTAGTTTTGTTGTCTTGTTTTGCTTTTGAGACAGGGTCTTCCTATGTAACCCTTGATGGGCCAGTATTATGTAGCCAGTTTAGACCCAGATTCTCAGCAACCCTCTAGCCTCAGTTTCCCAAATACTAGAACTATAGGCATAAGTCCTAGAGGCACAAGTCACACCATGTATGAATTGTTTTGTTTTGATTTTAAATCATGCACCCACATTCACCTGCCACTGCAGGAAAGAGCATGTAAGTTTAGACCACAGTGTCGGTCTTGTGTGTGCGTGCATGTGTGTGTGCGCACGTGCAACACTCTCACACTAAATTTCCAGGGATTTTCTGTCTCCACTTCCTACCTCCCTGTAAGAACACTGAGTTTACACAGTATGTGTTACCCAAGTCTGGGTTTACACGAATTCTAGATATTCAAACTCAGGTCCTCAGGCTTGCTGCTTTTTATACATTAAAGCACTTCCCTAGCCCCTTAATTTTTAGGGGGTGGGAGGTGTTTCTTTTGCTTTTGAAATAAGGACTTAATATGTAATCCAGGTCAGCCTCAAGTTTACTAGGTAGACCAGGCTGGCCTCCCTATGATAACCTTGCTAAGCCCACAGATCTCTTGAATTACTGCACACCACACCTGGCTAACAATTTCTTACAAGTGTTTTTAACATTTATCTGTGGGGGTATGCACGCTGTGCTACATGTGTGCAAGAGCAGAGACTCTGCTCCAGGAACAGGTTCTCCATTCTCAACATGGGAGTCTTGTGGACTGATTTCAGATTATCAGGTTTGGCAGCAAACATTTTTATTAGCCTCTGAGCCATCTTACCAACCCTGGCTTTCAATGTTAAGGTATTAATAACAAATCACTCATCAATAGGTGAAGGTTATTTTATTCACTTCTAAAAAGTTTTTAATTAAAAAGTAATTTTTCTTAATACTTACCTAAACTCGTGGGCTTGATGAGAACATCAAGGACGTCATAGAAGGGCAGGTTTTTTAACTGCACGTCAGGATGGACAGGAGGAATGGGAGGAGATGGTTGCTGCATCTCAAAGGTGGGCTTAGCGTCTTGAAGCAGCACAGAACCAACAGGAGATGATGGTGAATGAGGTGTAATTGAAGTAGAAGGCAACGAGTGGATTCCAGCCACAGTCAAGTCAGGTTCTACTGGTGATGAACTACCATCCAAACTGAAAACCGATGATTTGATTGTGGATAGATCAGAAAGTCCTTCAAGTGTCCGTGGGTATCGGCGTCTATATAATTCTCGAATTTTAATCTGAACCGCAGGGCTGCAGCCACTCTTCAATAAATGCAACGCCCTCATCAGGAGGTCATGCTTGCGCCCACTTTTATTCCGTCCAGCAAAGCCCAGTAACACTTGTAATTCAGAAACCCTAAAACTAGAAACCATATTCTAAAAAGGGGGAGGGAAAAAGACAAGTCATCATCAAGCATGTTTTTAAAAAACCACTACCTAAAATATATTGCAAAATCAGATTTTTTTTCCTGATAGTAATCAATATTATGTATACCACAACACACAGAATATAATATTCAGAAACTATCTTCTCTCGGAACTTCCATTTGGGTTATTAAATCAAATTTTGCTCTCCTCTTCATTTTAGAAACTAGCCTTGGTTCTTATTAGCCACTTTACTGTCAGATTATGCTCTAATACTAAACCCCTATTTGCTTCTTCACTATGAACTCTTTAACTAATGAAAATGTTCTTTTCAAAACTAAGACCTCCCAATATACAACATAGCATGTTACAAAGTTGTCACTAATTAAATAAACAAGTGAACTTTTATGTCACATATTTAACTCCTAGTGCTGCTTAGTAAAATCTACAAAATCCAACTCTAACTGATATCTAAAGCCAATGCACTTTTTTTAACCCCAATTCAAGCATTAAGGAACAATTTTTTAAAGATACTTAAAAATAAGACTAAAACTAAGAATAAAATAAGACCAAGAATCACATATATCCTATATTTAACAGTTCAACTTCAAAAATAATAAAGAAAAATACAGTTTAGTATCCAAATGAGTATAAGAGCTCTACAGAGTAAAGAACACTGTTGTCACTCTTATTGATTTATACTAAGCAGTCCTTGCTCTACATATCTCATTTGCCTAGTCCATAACATCTAGTGAGTTCTTTACAGCACCTGCTGCCTTTTAAGTCTAGCTACGGAGTGATTTCCATTTAATTCTGAACATAAGAAGTAAACAACATAGGTGAGATTTACCTATGCCACATGAGATCATCTGCCAAGAGAAAGGAAGAGATGTGGAGTCACTCATCCAACACTTACTCTCAGGAGACCCTCCTCTCCTTGTGACTTGGGGTTTCCCTATCCTATCTCATCAGTTCGGCATGTGGCACCCAGGATTCCTTTCCTGTAAGACTAAAGGTCTTAACTCCAGGGGAAAAAACAGGGAGTAGGGAAACATACTATATAAAAGCTAAAAAGAAGACATACGTACAGGCTTAGAAATAAAAATGTGAAATCACAGGATTCTGACTTGTACAAGATAGCATTTATATTGAAAATTCTGTAGATAGTGGTGTAAAGATCAAAGACACCCAGTGAGAAACCTGGGACCCAAAATTTCTATACAGGTGAGAGGTCAAACCCTGTCACCAAGACTCAGAACCCTGGGTGTTCTTAGAGATGGTTCAGTAATTAACACTTGACTGTTCGTCCAGAGGATCAGGGTTCAATTCCCAGCACTCAATTCCCAGCTCACAGGAGATCTCTCTCTCTTTTGACTTCTGTAAAACACCTGCACTGGCATGCAGGTACCCACACACATATCTATGTAGTTAAAAATAAGATATTTTAAACAAATGCTACATTTTTTTCTAAACTCAGTTTTCTAACCAAGTTTCAGCCAGGTACTTTGGAAAGGAAGTATAGTTAAGTCATCAGAACCCTCAAGGAGTAAGGCTAACCTGCTGTGACAACAGGGCAAGGGTGAATTTTGGTTGTTTTTCTTCACCAATAGTTGATGTCTGTATCTTTAGTATCATCTTTTAAGCTGTTGTTTTGTTGTTACTCCCAATCCACTCTATTGGCTCCAAAATCTGGCATTCAGTATGTCTTTAACTTCTACTAGCTCTACACAGAAGAATTTCTCTGCAAAAAATGTTGGTATGATTTTTTTTTTTTAAGATGCACAGAGCTAGGGGTATCTCAATAGCAAGGCACTTTAAGTCTTATTCACAAAGCAACAGCCTCAATTCCCAATGCTTTTAAAAAAAAAAAAAAAAAAAAGCAGAGGCAGAACATTTCTATGAGTTAAAGGCCAGCCTGGTCTATTTAGTGAATTCCAGGGCTACACAGAGAAATCCTATCTTAATCTTAAAAAACAAACAAACAAAAACAAATAACAACAATAAAAAAACACAATGAATTATAAACTTAAAATTGGGGATACAATATGTATCATGTCTACTTAAACATAAACTATAAAAAACTTTAAAGCTGTGGTATATATGAAGCCAAGCTGGATCCCCTACATTAGAAAATACCTCGTTAAAACAAAACAAACAGGGGGTGGTGGGGGATGGGGTAAGGGGACAACATAGGAAATGTAAATAAATCATCCAATAAAAAAAAAAAAAAAAAAGCTGGGCGGCGGTGGCGCGCGCCTTTAATCCCAGCACTTGGGAGGCAGAAGCAGGCAGATTTCTGAGTTCGAGGCCAGCCTGGTCTACAGAGTGAGTTCCAGGACAGCCAGGGCTACACAGAGAAACCCTGTCTTGAAAAAACCAAAAAACCAAAACAAAACAAAGAAAATACCTCATTAAGTAGGAAAATATTCTAGTTACATGTAAAACCAATACGCTGTTTTCTTGAAATTGCTTTTTAACCCCTAATTAAGCATGAGATGGAAACAAAAAAGTCTGAAATTTGGGTAAAGTCTACTTGGTTAGAAATTGGTAAGTGTTGCTGACTTCTCCCATCTTTCATGATGTATGACAGGGCATGAGAGGCCACTTTGCTAATTGCCAAGGAAACTGATAAATTGTATTGTTAAATGCTACCTGTTTTAGTTACTACTGTGTGTATACATACATAACAAAAAAGTTAACAAAATCAATATAGCAAAAAATACAGTAACATCCTAAGATAGTCTGCATGGCAAATTATACAGATCTCTTAATTCCTAACCACTGTCTGTTTCAGAAGTCATGGAAAGCTCCATTCCTTATAATAATCATTCCCTATAATTAAGCCTACTTACTTGAAGGACTTTAAGTAGATCTCTTGCTCACAATAAAATATTTTAACTCATCTCAGGACAACAAAAATCAAAATCAAATGTCATCTATTAAAAGAAGTAGTAAAGGATATGCAATAGAGGCTAGAAAGATGGCTCAATGATTATGAGCTCTTTTTGCTCTTGCAGAAAACTCAGGTTCAGGTCTCAATAGCCACATGGCAGCTCTCAATTACTTGAAACTCCAGCTCCAGTGGATCTGTGACCTTCTTATGGCTTTCACAGGTAGTGCATGGACATGATACATAAACATACATTCAAACAAAACACTCATACACATAAAGTAAAAATGAATCCTTAAAAAACCAACATACTAGATTTCAAAATCTATAAAACCCACAGTTCTTATAGAAAATAGTTCAAGAAACAAAATATCAAAAGTAACCAAAAGGGAGGAAGAATTAAGGATAAACCAAAAAGCATTAACTAGAAAGCAAAATGAAGTCAAACTTAAAAACAGAAAAAGAAACAAATGCACAATGTTAATAATGATAATGATAATAAGGCTAGGCATGGTGGCACACACCTTTTATCACAGCATTCCAGACACAGAACCTGGAGGATCTCTGTGAGTTCAAGGCCAGCCTGATCTACTTAACAGCCCAGAATACATAGAGAAACCTGATCTCCAAAAAAGTAACAATATATGATTAAAGAAACTGAGCATGGTGGTACATTCCTGCTATTTCAGCAATCTATAGAATGAAGCAGGAAGATGGCAAGTTTGAGAGCAGTATAGGCTATGAAAGTCACTTTCTTGAAGGAGGAGGAAGAAGAGGAGGACGAGGAGGAGGAGGAGGCGGCGGCACAGACAAAGACTTTTTAAGTATAGTGGATCACGCCTGAAACCTCAACATTGAGAAAGCTGAAGCAAGAGTATCATCTCAATTTCCAAGGTAGGAATGTTATCTACTGAGTAAACCCCTTATACATACATACATGTACACACAGAGAGAACAGAGGCAAGCTAGGCATACAGCAATTGCTTACATGCATGCAGTCTGAAAGAGGGAAGAAAAAGATAAAAGTGCTTTCCTAAAAAAAACAAAAAACGTTCAGTTATGTCATTTAATTCAGAGGGAGATAGTATTAATTTGTCGCCTACCTCCATCTAAAACCACACTGCACAGACTAGCCAGTTTAGTGAACAAATCCTGCCAAACCTCAAAGGACAAGAAGAAATTCTATTTCCTGGACTGTTCAAGAGAATGTGAAGTTAATATTCAGTACATTTTAATACACACAGTAATTATCTCATTCTTATAGGGGAATGGATATATGTCAGAAAGCCTCTGGGAAAATGTTGAGCTATGTAAATTGTTGCTACTCAAAACTTCAGCAAGCGGGAGTTGTTCTGTGAACCCAACTTTTTCTGGAGAGACATCCACAGATGTCTACTCACCCCTGATAGGGATCCCATGACACAACAAAAGAGGTGGAAGCCTAGTGAAAGGAAGTTAGGTCAGTAGAAGTGGGAGGAAAGAGTGCACAGAACCCTGAAGAGACTACTGAAACTGGGGCCGTTTCCTTCCAGCAGCTCAGCTTTCCCACACATCCCCTGAAATGATGATCTCCCTCACCCTAAGACATAAGAACAATATCAAAAAACCAGACTGAAATCTCTGAAACTCTGAGCCCAAATCAATCTCTAACTTGACTACTTGTACTATTTTATTGCAGCAACAGAAAGCTAACATACGGCTGTAATATAAAGGGAGAAGATCACTAAGAAATCATTATTAGTATTTGTCTACTGCAGCTATAGTAAAACAAACTGCATCTTTATTCATATCTGGAATACAATGTATAAATATTAAGACATCACTGTTACTGTGAGAAGTCCTAAATATGTCCCACATAGTTTAATTTAGGAACCTAAGAAGCTTTAACATATTTTAAGTGAATTACTTGGTTAAGATGCTATGCAGGGCTGAAAACATTTCTCAGTACAACACTTTCCTAGTATGTATAGGGGAGAACATACTTATTATCATAGTCAGCACTAAATATGCATGAAATATACAACATGACAGATACACTCAAATAATTTGTAGAGAGTAAGACATAAAAATAATTTCATCATCTTTGAAAAAGCAATAATCTTTCCATGCTTTACTGAACATATCAAAGTCGGCACAAGACATACAGAGATTATTAATTTCCAAGCTCTGCTTCAAATCTAAATTTAAATAAATAAAAATACTAGTATGCTTCAAGGTAGAATTTAAAAAAAAGTTTTGGTAAAAATACCAATTCACTGTTTCAAAAAACAAAACAAAAAAAAATACCAATTCAACATTTTTTAAAAATCCACGTTCTTTATAGAGAAACATGGCTCATTATAGGCATTACAGACGCAGGTTTAAAACTATACAAGATGAACTTACAATATTCTATCATATTAAAACAACAAAGAAATTATACAAAAGTTCTGTGAGGTCTTATGAAGGACACAGAAAAAAATCTAGGTCTCAGCCAGAGTGATATAATCTGAGAATTAGAGAAAAGTAATTATACTAGATTCAAACATAAAATAAAATTTGTTCATGACACTTAGAAAACTCACTGATTTCCTTTAGAAAATGTACTGGTTTCCTTTAGAGGACATGAGTAACCAAACTATTATTCTGAAGTTTTTGAAAAGAAAACCACTTTTTAAGAAAGATTTACTAGTTTAAGAAGAAAGGCCATATGATTTAGATAAATGACAGAAAAGCATCTGATAAAATTTTATTTTACTCAGATAAACTCAATTAGGTATAAAAACCTTGTCAACATGAAAAACAACATCAGAAATCAATAGCAAATATCCTATTAAAGATGAAACGCTGGATGAGAAGTCTAAAACCCATAAAATGTATACTGTTTTGTCATTAAACATTATTCCAAAGATTCTAGATAACAGAACAAAGCAATAGTCTTTGATGTAGGAGTTGGAAACGGAGCTTAGTTAGTACAGTGTTTGCTTAGCATAAATGATGCCCACAGTCCGGTCTCCAGCACTGCATAAACTGGACATGGTATCGCAGCTGTAATCTTACCACTCGGGAAACTAAAGCTACAGGATTCAAGTTCACACTAGTATGGGTTACGAAGGATGATCCTGCCTCAAAACAAAACAAAAACATTTTCCAGTGACTAAAGAAAAATAATATTTAGTGGGAAAACCTAAATAACACAAATACAAAAGACTAAATTTCAAAACGTCAAACACTAAAACAACTGAAAGTGGGGTGTAGTACCCACTCCTTTAATCCCAGCACATAGGAAGGCACAGAAAAATGGGCAATTCTCTGAGTACAAGACCAGCCTAGTCTGCAGAGTCCCAAGCAATTCAGGACACAAAAGTGATACACTATCTCAAAAACCAAAATCAAAACACATGAAATGTAAAAGAAATGCTAAATAAATTAAAGGCCAAAAATTGAAAGTAAAACGCTGTATTGAAGGTAAGTTTAATTCTTCCCTGCTAAAATTACAAAGAGGAAAAAAGTCTACATTTCAAAAGAATGACTCACAAGTAACTGGAAATTTTACTAGATCCAAATTGGAATAATTAAAAACTGTTTATAAGTAGTGATGAAGAAGTAAATAAAGACAGGGAAGGGAGACAACAAAGAAAGAGGATTTACAATTTTAAAGGGAGAATGATTCATTGAAAAGGCATATATAAATAAGGAGACAAAGGCACACTCTATGGATATGCAAGGACACATATTCCAAAGCAAGACAAAAATAAAACACACGGGGAAAACAAAACAAAATAAGACCAAAAAAAAAAAAAAAACCAAAAACAAAACACCCCACAGGTTTAGCACATCAGAGAGGTTATCACCTCTGCTGAACTAAAATAAGCTGGAAGAATGAGTGTTACAATAGCAGGATGGCTGGGCTGCTAATAAAGTTCACTGCTAGTGTTTGCCTAGCAAACAGAGTTTGATCATCATCAAAAACAAAGACCAGAACAATAAGTAAAGAAAATAACAAACCTGAGTTGGGAAGGATAATATTTATCCTAAATAAATATTTACTGTAGAAAAAAAACTGTATGAGGTTAAACAAAACTTGAAAAGGTAACAAGAAGCATATGAACACGGTCTAAAGTGAGCGTCTAAAGTGTCTGTAGGTGAGAGAGCAAGAGGTTTTTAGACTAACACATCACATTTTCAAGATATCAAGAAAATATGTAGAGGCAAAAATGTATGTAACTTCAAAGTGGTAAAGTGAGAAAAAAAAACGGCAAAGAAGGAAGAAAAATAAAATTAACCCCACAACAAATAAGCACAGGCAGGCAAAATGTAAAGCCCAGAATCACATAAAAGGAAAACGATAAAATGGCAGGTTAAAAACAATAAAAATTTATTATTAACTCCCAAATAAAATAACTGTATTAAAAGTCAGATTAGGCAGCCTGGTCTACAGAGTGAGTTCCAGGACAGCCAGGGCTACACAGAGAAACCCTGTCTCAAAAACAAAAAAACAAAAAACAAAAAAAAGTCAGATTAGGAAAATCAGTACAAAAACTGTATTAGAAAGCCAGCCAACCCAAGCTGAGCGGTGGTGGCGCACGCCTTTAATCCCAGCACTTGGGAGGCAGAGGCAGGCGGATTTCTGAGTTCAAGGCCAGCCTGGTCTACAGAGTGAGTTCCAGAACAGCCAGGGCTACACAGAGAAACCCTGTCTCGAAAAA
>NW_021605455.1:1938163-1953205 GCF_004785775.1 Grammomys surdaster | reverse complement strand
GGGGGAGGGGAGAGGGAGGGGGAGGGAGAGGGGGAGGGGAGGGGGAGGGAGAGGGAGGGAGACGGAGGGAGACGGAGGGAGAGAAAGTAAGTTTGGGAAGGATTAGGAGGTGTGGCCTTCAAGAAATGTATCACTGGGAGTGGGCTTTGAGGTTTCAAAAGCCCAGGCCAGTCTCATCTTGTCTCATTTCCCCTCCCTCTATTCCCTCTCCTCTTCCCCCCTTCTTTTCTCTCTCCGCCCCAACCCCTCTCTCTGCCTGCTGCCTATGGATCAGTATGTAAAGCTCCTAACTACTTATCTAGCACTATGTCTGCCTGCCTGCTTCCCACCATGATGATCATGGACTAATCCTCTGAAATTAAGCAAGCCCCCAAGTAAATGCTTCCTTTTGTAAACTGCCTTGGTCATGGTGTTTCCTCACAGCAACAGGATAGTAACTAAGACAAGTGATTATGCTCATTACCACTCAATATGTGCTGAAAGTTCTATCTGGTACAGTAATACAAGAAAATAAAAGGCTGAATAAATAGGCTAAAAATTAAATACTAAAATTGCATCTCTAAAAACTAACAGCAAACAAGGGTAGCAACAAACAAACCAAAACAAAAAAGCACCCACAGCCTTATAAACACTCTTAAAAAATTAAAATTATATGTAAAAATATAATAGGCATACTGAATTTATATGATAAAGCTACAAAAACTAGAGAAAAAAATCCAAGATCAAAACAAATGTATTCTTCATGTAGTTTTTTTCTCTACCATCTTTCCCTAAACTATAATAGATGTTAAGATAGTTAACTATCTAAATCTCAGCAGGACATTTTGTAGACTCCTGTTGATATTATTCTAAACTGTATATAGAAAAGACAAAAGAACTAGAAGAACTGCTTTAATCTTTCTTTTAAAAGAACAGAGGGCTGGGGATGTAGCTCAGTGGCAGACTGGTTGCACTGCATGGGCAAGGTACTCAATCAACCCTCAGCACTAATCCAAACATATGGAGGGGAAAATCAGTCTATCCCAGCTTCACAACAGAGCTTCAATCATCAAGATTCAAGATTTCCTCGTGTTAGGTAAAGAACAGGCAGGTAATTCAATGGAACAGAACAGAACAGAAACCACAGAAATAGAAACAGATCTGAACAAATATGCCCAAATAATATTTGACAAAGATGTAAAAGTTTAACAAATTATGCTGAAGCAATTAGACATCCATAGCTTCAAATAGATCACATCTGTATTTGTAACAATAAAACCAGATGACTTTTTTTTATAGATGGGGAGGGGATTTTCAGTATCAGTTTTGGAAGATAAATACGACAGTAAAAACCAAGAAACAAAACTTACACCTTGCAAAAGACCCCTTTATAACAATGAAAAGGAAGGCTTTTCATCAGGCTTGGATACAATACATGCAAACTACAGAGCTAGTAAGAGTCTACAATCCAGCATATACTTAAAACTGTTACTGCTCAACAGGAAAAAAAAAGGAGGAAACAATCCATTTAGAAAAAGGTCAAAAGCCATGCAGAGACATTTCATTAATGAGAATATAAAGGCAAACATGCACATGAAAATTAACATAATCAGCCATCATGGAAATGTAAATTAAAATCTCACTAGCATATCACTTAGATACCTACCAGAATGGCTAAAATGAAAAACAGTGTTAACACCAAATGCTGGCAAGGAAGCAGAGAACTTGGATCAATCCATACATTGTTGGTAGGAAGGTAAAATGGTACCGCAACTCTGGAAAACAGTTTAGCAAGTTCTTAAAAAAAAAAAAAATTACCTTACAATAACCATAAGACCCATCAATTAATTACACTCCTGGGCAGAGAAATGAAAATGTATGCATGCACACAAATGAACTACGAATGAATCTTTAAAAAACTTTTATTCATAATAACCAAAACCTTAACTCAGATGTCCTAAAAAAAAAAAAAAACTGCAGTAAATACATACCCACAACTAATTCTTCAATAAAAAGGAATAACTCTTTTTTTTTCACATATTATGAAGCAGATGGCAATCAAAAAATTAATTATGAAAGGTCAACACAGGGACTGGGAAGATATGGCTCCACTAAGGTGCTTTCTATACATGAGGATCAGCAAAGCACAGACTCAAAGTGGATACAGAATCTCTAGCACAGGTTGCTGGCACATTGGCAGACTGGATTTTACGAGACCCTGTCTCAGTGAGTAAGCTTGAAAACAATTGAGAATGTTTCCTGACATCAACCTTGGGCTTCCATATACATATCACACTTTGAGACTCATTGGCTAGTTTGATTCCTGTATTCCTATGGAAGGAGAAACCAGACTCATAGAACTGTTCTTCTGACCTCCACAAAAACACTGTAGAGTATGTACATACACACACATACACACACACACACACACACACACACACACACACACACAGAGAGAGAGAGAGAGAGAGAGAGAGAGAGAGAGAGAGAGAGAGAGATTGATTGATTTTAAATGTACTCGGGATGTACCATTTCTTCCAAAATCAAGTGATTATATTAAAAGCAAAATCTAAAAAGACTAAAACTAACACTAACAGTAACAGGCCAGATTTAAATCTTTAAATAGTATATACATAAAAATTTTAAATTAAAATAAGACTGGAAATGTAGCTCAATGGCTGAGAACTTAATTGAATACACTAGGTCCTGGGTTCAATCTTCAGCACAGTGAAAATAAACACATAAACACACACACACACACAAAATGTAGAGGGAATTATCAAAATCAATCAAGATGAACACCCAGTAAAACAGATTCAAACTCTCATGTAATAATCATAATCTTAAATTTAAAAACAAAAACAATAGAATGTTAAGAAAACACTGAACAGGCACTGGGCGGTGGTGGTGCACGCCTTTAATCCCAGAACTTGGGAGGCAGAGGCAGTCGGATTTCTGAGTTTGAGGCCAGCCTGGTCTACTGAGTGAGTTCCAGGACAGCCAGGGCTATATAGAGAAACCCTGTCTCGAAAAACAAAACAAAACAAAACAAAACAAAACAAAACAAAACTACGAAAGCACTGAACAGGCCAAAAAAAAAAAAAAAAATTCCAGGGGGATGGGAATTTTCAGGAAGTAGCTCATTTGGTAGAACACTTGTTTAGCATGCACCAAGCCCTAGGGTTGATTTCCAGACACTGCACAAAATTGGGCCTGGTGGCTGATGTATGCAATTCCAACATTCCAGAGGTGGGGGTAAAAGGATCAGCAATTCAAAGTCATCTTTGGTCACATGAATTCAAGGCCAGCCCTGGATACATGAGACATTGTGTTCCATAAATAAATTGTCCTGGCATAAGATAGGTATAATTTGGTCTTGCAGGGGGTGGGTTATAGCTGAGGAGATGGCTCAGTGGTTAAAAGCACTTGTTGCTCTTGCAGAGAACCCTGGTTCCTAGCACCCACTACCTCCTTCTGACCTCTGTGAACACCAGGTGTGCACATACAGGTAAAATACTCATAAACATAAATTAAATCTAAAGAAAAAATTCTAAAAACAAGGTATGAACAACATAATTAACTAACCAGATAGTCATTCCTAGTTAGCTCACTCTACCTTATACTTATGATCAAGATGTTAAGCTAATCAGCTACTGACTCTATATCATGCCTGCCTGCTGCTATTCTCGATGCTATTCTCCTGCCATGATGGTCCCTGATTCTGACTCTGAAATTATAAGCACCCAATAAACACTCCTTTCTATAAATTGCCTTGGTCGTAAGTGTTTTATCAGAGCAATAAGACAAAATTAAAGTATGTATTTTGTCTTGATACAAACAGCAAAGTGTTTTTAAAGTAACCATTTGGGCACTTGGCTAATGGCACAGTCCCTGTAATCCCAGCATTTAGCATGTTAAAAGTAGGGGACTGCAATCTCAGGCCACCCTAAGAAATAAAACAAAAATCTGCCTCAGAGCATGAGGGACTGGGTATACAGCCTAGTTACAGAGACTTCCCAAGCATGTGTAAGGCTCTGGAATCAATCTTTACCACTGGGGTTGAAGGGAGGAGGGGAAAGAGATTTTTTTAAATTAACTATATAATTTCAACAAATTTAAAAGAACTGTTATGTCATAGACCATAGTCACCAGCATAATGCAATTACAAATCAATAACCAAATTTAAAAGCCAAGTGTAACATATACCTGTAATCCCAGCATTCAAGAGGCCGAGGCAGAAGCATCGAAAGTGAGCTTAAAACCAGCCTGGGCTATATAAAAGATCCTACCTCAAAAATACTTTAAGGAGAGGGAGAGCAGGAGCTCATGATGGTTTTTTGAGACAGGATTTCTTTCTCTGTGTAGCCCTGGCTGTCCTGCAATTTCCTCTGTAGACCTGGCTGTTCTCACATTCACAGAGATCCACCTGCCTCCGCCTCTCGACTGTTAGGATTAAAGGTGTACACCACCACCACTATCTAGCTCCCTCTCCAATTCTTAAGTGTATGTTTCAAATGCTATATAACTAGAAATAGGATGACTTATCAAAGTAATTGAGGGTTTACTGAGGCCTCACAGTAGAATAAATAAGCTCTATACATAAAGAATATAAATGAGTATTGCAAACAAAACTTTCATGCCACCTACAAATCCTGAAAAAACTATCTCTAATAATGCCTAATACAACATAAATGCTATATAAAAAGTAGTCATACTATACTGTTCAGGCAAACAAACAAAAACCAATACAGCACTGGAGAGAAGACTCGGCAGCTGAGAAGAACACTGCAAGACCCCAGTTTGATTCCTAGCACCTCACATGGTGGCTTACAATCCCTGTAACTCCAGTCCTAAGGGATTTAACTCTTCTGACCTCCTCGAGCACTATACCCACAAGTGGTACACAGACAAAACACCCATACACATAAAATAAATACATTTTTTAAAAGTTTTCTACAAGCAACACATCCTGTTATACCTGCAAGCAACCACATTAATCTCTTGCTTTGGCCTTTTATTACTTCATTTTCTTTTATACTTGATTTTTTTTTCGAGGGGTGGGGTTTCGAGGCAGGGTTTCTCTTTTATATTTGATTTGTTATTTTGTCCATGGCCTTAAGAGCAATGGGCTATATTTATGTAAATACTCATCATATAGCCTAATTATATACTAGGCTATCCTACCTAGATTTATGTAAATACAGTATATGAAGCCAAATGTGGTGGCACACATCTGTAAGATCAGGAGCTCAGAACTATCTTCAGCTACACAGTGCTCACGACCAACCCAAGCTATATGTGACTGTGCCTCAAAAAAAGAAAAAGGGGGAGGAGGAGAGGGAAAGGGAGAGGAGGGGAGAGAAGGGGAGGGGAGGAAGAGTTGCTTCTATAGTTAAACCACTGTCTGCTCTTCAGGAAGGAAGGAAGGAAGGAAGGAAGGAAGGGAGGGAGGGAGGGAGAGAGAGAGGAAGGGAGGGGAGGGGAGGGGAGGGGGGAGGGAGGGAAGGAGGGAGGGAAAGAGAGAGAGAAAGAGAGAGAAAGAGAGAAAAAGAAAGAAAAAAGAAAGAAAACCATAAAAGATTATGCATCAATTCCACTCCTAAATATCCACTCAAGAGAATTAAAAACCTGTGTTTAAATAAAATGTATGCTCATGTAGATCAACACGGGTACTCCAATAAGTAGAAATAACTCAACGTCAGACAATACATTTGCACAACAGAACAAAAAGGAATATATTACTGGTACTCGATACAACACAAATGAATCCAGAGGACATTATGGTAAATGAAAATGAGGCAGACAGAAAAGTGCTCAGGGATTCCAGTGCTGTATGATTCCACTGATAAGAAATGTTCATGACAGGAAAACCCACAGACAGAAAATAGACTAGTAGATGCTTTGGCCTGGGGAACAGATGAATTATAAGGAGTGACTACTGAATATAGGACTTTTTTTTGGAATAAGAAAACTGTTCCTGGCCGGGCAGTGATGGCTCACGCTTTTAATCCCAGCACTTGGGAGGCAGAGACAGGTGAATTTCTGAGTTTGAGGCCAGCCTGGTCTACAGAGTGAGTTCCAGGACAGCCAGGGCTACACAGAGAAAGAAACCCTGTCTCGAAAAAAACAAAAAACAAACCAAAAAAAACAAAAACAAAAAAAAGAAAGAAATAAAACTGTTCGTGAATTAGACAGAGATACTAGTGTGACTGTGTGAATAGTCTAAAGAGCACCATATTCAATACTTTCTGTGGCTTAATTTTACAGTATGTAAATTATTTCAGTTTAAAACTAAATAAAAAGGCAGACATCAAACCAGGCATGTTGGCACTTAAAGGGCAAAGGATCTCTATGAGTTCCAAAACAGCCAAGACTATTGCACTGAGAAATCCTATCTTGAAAACCAAAGAGAGAAGGGGGAGAGGAAGGGATATCAAACCCACAGAAACAAAAGCAAAAAGGAAAAAGGGAAGTGTTCAGATGATGTCAGGAACCTGGCACTTCATCATTAGAAAAGTTACTCACTCAAAAAACCAAAAACAAAAAAAAAAAAAGAAAGAAAGAAAAAAAAGTTACTCATGTTTACTGGAGGGAACATACAGACCTACAAAGCCAACAAATATAGAAGTACCTACTTATATCCAAGAATATATGGTTCACTGACAACTGAAAATTATCTATTTCTTTTTGTTTGTTTGTTTGTTTTGTTTTTCGAGACAGGGTTTCTCTGTGTAGCCCTGGCTGTCCTGGAACTCACTCTGTAGACCAGGCTGGCCTCGAACTCAGAAATCCACCTGCCTCTGCCTCTGCCTCCCAAGTACTGGGATTAAAGGCGAGCGCCACCACCGCCCAGCGAAAATTATCTATTTCAAGTTAACATATCACTTTGGCATTCCTTCAGAAGTATTGAAATCTCCATTGTGTTTCCTAATAGCATTGAAAACACCATGGATTCTGTCACAGCACATACATTTAGTCTGTTTCCCCTGTTCAGTGGTTTGGTGGAGAGGTGATGAGGACTTATAACTTCAACATTTCATTAACTTCTCATTCTCCTTCTATCTAGTGGTACCTAAGGTTGTAAAAGTGGTGATTCCTGGTTGGTGTAACAAACACTTCCATCTTCTAGGTGAAAATTACCTGTTACAGAATTACTTTAGCCTCTCAGTATCAAAGAACCAACTCTACTTTCCACACCCCACCTCCACACTTCCATCAAGCCTAGGGCATGAGGCATACTAGGCAATGAGCTATGTAGCAACCAGCCAAGCTAACAGATTTCAAATTATGATGCCACAAACTTTCCAGGTTCGAGTTTACCCACAACTATGATACACATCCAAAGTCTCATATGCATCTTCATTCTTTCTATAAGATACACAGAAATCTGGTTCTCAATCCATGAAAGAAAGGTAATGAATAAAGGAGGGACGTCCTTTTAAGAAACATAAAAATAAACATAATTGTCACTACAAACAGATCCCACAGCCACTGCTATAAAAAGAATGGAATGAATTGACTAGATTGAACCGCTGCAAAAGTTTAAGAATGACTGCCACCAGAAACCCAACACTAGAACTGTGTAGCAAGCAAGGAAAAACAAGGACAGGAAAAAAAAACTAGTGAACAGTTGAATAGATTAAATTGACTCCAGAAACCCAACTGTTCTACCTTCATGACTTCACCCAGTACTTAGCTCCTTGAGAGATTATTTTAAGAAGAAAAATCATAGTGGTAATGATAGACCTACCGAAGATCTCTGTGGTAGTTTGAATGAGAATGTCCCCCAGAGTATAATGTCCAAATACTTGGTTCCCAGTTGGTGAACTGTTTGAGAATGATTAGAAGGATTAGGAGGTGGAACCTTGCTGGAGGAAGTGTATGGCTGGGGTTGGGCTTTGAGATTTCAAAAGTCTAGGCCAGGGCTGGAGAAATGGCTCGACGGTTAAGAGCACTGGCTGCTCTTCCAAAGGTCATGAGTTCAATTCCCATTTATATATATATATATATAAAATAAATCTTTTTTTTTAAAAAAAAGTCCAGGCCAGACCCACATGTCTTCCTGTTGACTATGGATCAGAATATAAAGCTCTTGACTCAGTGGGGCTCAAAAGACCCTTTCACAGGGATGCCTAAGATCATAAAAACTGAGATATTTAAGATTCGTAACAATAGCAAACTTACTAATAAAATAATCTTATGAAAATAATCTTATGGTTGAGGGGTCACCACAACAAGAAAAACTGTATAAAGGGTCACAACACTACTTACAAAGGTTGAGAACCACCACCTTAGCTACTGTTCTAACCAATGCCTGTGTGCTTCCCACAGTAATGATGATGAACTAACCTTCTCAAACTGTAAGCACGCTCCCAATTAATAAGAGTTGCCATGGTCATGGTGGTTCTTCAGAGCAATAGAACAGAAGCTAAAACAATCTTGTACCAAGTTAATTCACATCTTGCTAGTTAATTCACATCTAGCTAGTTAATTCACAAACTAGTTAGTCATCTCTTTAATTACAACAAAGATGTTGTAAGTGAGCACCTAGGAAACCAAATAATTTCCCTGGCACTTGAAAGTTTCTTATGCAAACCACACTACTATAATTACCTTTGACCATACAGGCCACCTTCTTCCTTCTCAAAGAATCCCCCACTTTCTTTCCTTCAACCCACTAGAATGGCTTCCAAAATCAGGTTTGTACCATGATTCCAATGCCCTGGAATTGGACAGTCCAGTAGATTCTGACCAAAGCTCTAGACTCATCATATTCTTTCAGAGAATGGAAGAAAGCTAGACTAGTAATCTACTAGTCACTTGGGACTGAAAGGTAAAACACAGAGCAGCCATAGTATGTGGCCACACAGTATCTCTCTGTGACTTGCTCACATAGTCATGAAAAAAAATCTTATTGGGCAACCCCTTAAGATTCTACAGGTACCATTTTGTCTTAGGGTTTCCATTGCTGTGAAGAATCACTATAACCAAGGCAACTCTTATAAAGGAAATTGGGGCTGGCTTACAGCTTCAGAGGTTCAGTACATTATCATCATGGTGGAAAGCATGGCAGCATCCAGGCAGACATGGTGCTAGAGGAGCCAAGAGTTCCACATCTTGCTCTGAAGGCAACCAGAAGGAGACTATATTCCATACTGATCAGAATCTGATCATAGGAAACCTCAAAGCCCACCCCCACCATGACACACGTCCTCCAACAAGACCACACCTACTCCAACAGTACCAGACCTATTAGTGTCATTCCTTATGAGTCAAGCATTCAAACATATGGATCTATGCAAACCACCACATTCCACTCCCTAGCCCCCACAGGCTTGTAACCACATCAAAATGCAAAGTGCATTTAGTCCAACTTTGAAAGTCCCCATAGTCTATCACAGTCTCAACAAGGTTTAAGAGTTCAAAGTCTCTTAGGAGATTTACCCAATCTCTTAACTATAACCCCCTATAAAATAAAAATTAAAAAGCAGGTCTCATACTTCCAACATATCATGACAGAGGATATAAATTACTGTTCCAAAACAAATACTGAAGGAAAGCAAGACTGAAAACCAGCTGAGCAAACTCCAAACTCTGTATCTCCATGTCTGATGTCAAAATACTCTTCACATCTTCATCTCCTTTCAGCTTTGTTGACACACTTCTTTCTCTTGGGCCTGTTCCACTGCCTGTTAGCAGCTTTCCTGGAAAAGTATCCCACGATTCTGGCATCTCCAACATCTAGAGTTATCAAAGGCAATCCAGGCTTCACTTTCACAGCTTTACACAATGGTTTCTCTGGGTCTCCATTCAGGGACTCTCCCAGTAATTTTCCTAGTTGTGGAAGGAGCCACAACTAAGTCAGAACTTCAGTGGCTGAAGATACCAAGTTCTGTTGTTTGCTGGGCCTGGAACATGGGCCTCTTGCTCAATTACATCTTCACCAACTTTCTGTTTTCTATGGTTTCCTTTGATGCCTACTCTTAGCTGTTCTATAACTTGCTCTAAAGATCAGGTTGGCCTTGAATTCAGAAATCTGATTGCCTGTCTCTTAAGTGTTGGGATTAAAGTGTATCATCACACCTAGGCCTAAACTTTTCTTTAATTCTTTTTCATTATAGATCTTAACAATCATGGCTACTACGCCTCAAGATCTGAATTAAAGCTTGTGTTATTTCACCTCATGAGCCTCATCAAAACCCTGGATGGATCTTCCAAGCTCAAGATCAGGTATGCCTTTGACTTCTAGATTGTAGTTCATTCCAGATATAGTCAAATTGACAACTGAAAATAGCCAACACAATCCACCCGTCAATTTAACATATAATCATTATCTCCTGACACACAAATGAAAATAACCAAGTCATAATAATTCTTAACATGATATAACTATCCCTCATACAACTGCAAACATGCTGTAAATTTACAATAGGTGGAAATGTCCCTTGGGAAACATTCTTTTCATAAAATAGAAGCTTAGCTGGGTGGGATTTCGCATGAGGCCACCACTCTCTTAATTCTAACTAATATCATTAATGTGTTTATCTCCTTGAACACAAAATCTAGCTCCATTCCACTTCCTGATGCCCCTTTAATCCTGAACCATACATTTTGTATTTTTCTTTCTCAGCTTGCTATGTTTGATCAAAAGGCTCTTCATGAGATGTAACCACAGACCTGGGCTTGGTGGCAAACACTTTTAATCCCAGCACCCAGGAGGCAGAGGCAGCCAAATCTCTATGAGTTTGAGGCCAGTCTGGTCTACAATGCAAGTTCAGGACAGCCAGGGCTGGTTACACTGGAAAAAAAAAAAAAAAAAAAACCTATCTCAGAAAACCAGAGAGAGGGGAAGAAAGGGAGGGCGAGGGGGAGAGGGAGAGGGAAAGGGAGGAAGAAACTATAGTACAGAGTCTGTATTAGGCTGTTTAAAGATTTCCTTTGCCAATGAAATTAATCTGAATCTCTTTACTTTAGCCTCAGGCAGACTTCAAACAAGGGTAAAAAGCAGCCAAAATATCACCAAAATATCACAAGAACAATCTTTAGGCAACATACTAAAATTCTTCTCCTCTGAAACCTCTTCAGCCAGGCCCCCACAATTCATATCACCCTCAACACCAATGTCTTCCATGTGTCTTATTTGTATGACCCTTTAAGCCCTACTTAAAGCATTCCACTGTTTTCTTAATACAAAATTCAAAATCCACATTCCTCCAAACAAAAAATGGTCAGGCCTGTCCCAGCAATACCCCAATCCCTGGTACCAACTTCTGTCTTCTTCTGTCTTAGTTAGGATGAGATGAGACACCAAGACAACTCTTATCAAGGAAAACAATTAATTGGGACTGATTTACAGTTTCAAAGGTTTAGTCCACTATAATATAATCACAGAGGGAAGGATGGCAGCGACCAGGCTGACATGGTACCTAGAGGAGCCAACATCATCTTGATCTAAAGGCAGCCAAGAGAGCCTGTGTTCAATACTGGGCAGAACCTGAACATAGGAGACCTTCAAAGCCCACTCCAGCAATGACACACTTCCAGCAAGGTCACACCTATTCCAAAAAGGCCACACCTCTTAACAGTGCCACTCCCTATAGGTCAAGCACTCAAATACATGAATCTATGGAGCCCACACCTCTTCAAACCACACTTCCTCCCTCCCCCACCCCCACCCCCAACCAGCCTAAAAAGTGAAAGAACATAACTAAACCACAGTGAGGGGGATGATCTTTCTCCAAAAGATCCTTCTAGAACAGACAGCACCAGCCACATGTTGACTAATGCTACACTGATCCTCAACAACTTAAACTTATAGAACCCCAATCAGTCTACCATTTCTTCCACTGCCAAGATAACCAGAAAGCTAATGTCTATAATTTTTCTCTGACTCTATAATTTAATTAACTGTCACTATGATCATCTGAATACAATCTGTACCAGAAACCATCATTCTGAGTGTCCTGGATATTTCTTCCCCTTCTTTCTTTCTGATTATGGTTTCTTGGGTTTTGTTGTTTTGAGTTTTTTTGTTTGTTTTGGGAGCTTTTGCTTTTTTGGGGGGGGCCACTCTGTTTTTCTTCCACTTTTATAAATATAGTAATCAGGAATTCCATGTAGTCCCAAAGGCACCTGAACAATGAAATCTAACATGGACTCAAGAACTCAAGACTCTGAAATCAGGTAACTAGTGTTTAAAATTTTAGCGTTTCCCCTCTCAAACTATAATATAGGTGATAGTTTATCTATGTTCATTTCCTTCATAGAATCGGGAGAATAACAATGTATATGTGAAGTATTTGAAACAGAGTTTGGCATGTAATAAGGTGATATTAAGATGAGTATGTGCCATCATCATCATTTTCTGCACTGTAGACTGGAATAAAGTTCTTTAAATATAAACTAGCATGGGTCTGCCCTAAGCAAAACATAGTGGATAATTCTTCCAGCATCTACTCAGTCTTCCTTCCTTTCCTCTGGAAACTCTGAGGTCAAGTCTCTGTTGGTCACTTACTATGAATGGAGAAGCCAACAATACTATCTTTCACCAAGCACAAGGAGATGCAAAACCCATTTAGGGATGAGAAAATGAAGCTTGCCACAAAACAAAATGGAGAAAGCAGAAAGGGACTGTTTTCCAGGTCCTCGTTCCACTTCAATCTGAATATTGAAGTCCTTTTCCGCCCTATATGATTAAGGCTAATTCTTCCCTTTAAACAGTGACATATCTGTAAGTCTAATACAAGCCCTAGAGAGGTTTTCAACAACCAAATTTTAAAAAATTAAATTAAATTAAAAAAAAAAAAGCTATGTTCGCTGGGAGAGGAAATATGCATCTATTACTTCAGGTAAAAATACCTCCAGTGTTCAGTTTACTGTAGTGAGGCTCAGGCCTGATTGTTTCAGGAGCTCCACTAAACACTCAGGACAGATATAGTTCAAATAGCCCTTTCAGTCACGGTTCTCTGTATAAACTGATATGGGATACAACATGCATCGATATAATTTTTACTGGGAAAATCATTCTTCCCTGAAACAGGAGGGGAAATGGTGGCCCTATACAAGCTTTTACATTCACCCTTTTGTTGCCTGTCCAGCCAGCCAACATCCTCTTCCCACAAACAATAATAGTCTAACAAAGCAGAAGCAGACTAAAGTAACCCAAACACCAAACATAGCTAAGTTACCCCAACTGGTTGCAAGTTCATTTAACTTCAAATCCATACTTATGTCTCCACTTTAAAACACACAGACAGACGAGATAGACACAGGCATGCACGCATGCTTGTGCGCGCGCACACACACACTGAATATAATCTGTCAAGAGTTCTATGTAGTCAGTGATTCGGCCTTCAATGCAGCTCATCATATCTGGCTTAGTTTGGGATAAGGTGTCTGTGAAGATGATCTGTCTAGTGGAGAAAAAAAAAATCATTTTCCTTGTAACCTCAACAGCCTCTCTGTTAGACTCCGACTACAAAGGTACCAACAATAAAGTTCTGACCTTGTTCTCCTGCTAAGAAACAGTTTTTCCCCAAGAGCGCCAACTACATACATGACAACCCGGACTTTGAAGATTTCTTACCATGGTTACAAACCAAGTCTCTGGGTATAAGGCCGACTATGGAAGGTAGTGTTCCCAAAAGTCCGAGCTTCTCCCGACTCTGAGGGAGAAAGCACTGGTGGGAGGAAGGGGCCTCATCTCGTGACAGACCTGCCTAGACCACGCGGGGGACGGGAGAAATTCCTAAAGGCAACTTCACGTTTCCGAAGGCGGTCGGTCTTTCACACAGTCCTCCGGGGTCGCCACCGCTGAGGCGGACGCCGCTACCCGTGCCCAGCCGAGTCAAGCCACCGGCCCGCCAGGTGTGCGGCCCGCCGCCCGGGGCCATCCGCCCGCCCTCGCCCGCGCAGTCCCTCCCCACGCTGCGCCCGACGACACGGCTCCGCCAACCGGCCGCACGCCCCGGCGGCGCCGCGCCGCTCCCGCCTCCCCTCCCCCCCGCCCTGCGGCCTCCGCTCCCCCCCGCGCGACGCTCACCCTCAACTCCTCGAAATCCGCCATTTTATCCCGCCCGCGGGCGCCTCAGCCGTCGCCGTTCCTCCGCCCGCTGCCGCCAACGACACCGCCGCCGTCTCCTGCAACATCCTGCACTGGGCGCCGCTCTAGACGCCGCGGCCGCCGCCGCCGCCGCGCCACCACCTCCACCACCTCCACCGGGCCCCTCACGTGACCCGCGCGGGAGCCCCGCCCCCGGCGCGCGCAGGCCCCGCCCTTCGCGGCGCCCCCAACCCACCCCACCGCGCGCGCGGCCTTCCGCCCGAGCGCCCCTCACGCGCTTCCGGTGGTGGCCTGTCCCTGTTGAGCCCAGTCTTGCTCGCGGCTTCCTGTCCCTGCTCCCTGTGGCCTACACCGGAGCGCAGACTGCTACCGAGGCTCTACTGGAACTGTGGCGTTCTCCCGGGACTTGGAGGACGGCCTTGGCTGAGGAAACGGCCAGGAGAAGAGAGTTGACAGGACTCACGGAAACACTCAGGAAGATTCCCACAGTGCTCTACCCAAAGTGGCTGAGAACAGAGGAAGCAGCCTCAGTGCCATCCCTAGAGTAGCTGTGGTAGGATAATCCAAGAATGGGTGATGTGGAAACCTCTGTTCCAAGCTAATGGTGATCGCAGATAAGAATTTTTTTGTATGTTTTTGTTGTTAAGACAGGGTATCTCTATAAAACCCAGGCTACCTTGGAACTCTTTTGTGGACTGGTTTCCAACTCAAGAGAGTCACCTGCCTCTTGAGTTTCTTGAGTGCTGGGATTAAAAGTGTGTGCCACCACACCCAGTTGGATAAGACCTTTTAATTTCTGTCTTTTCACCTTGGCTGATATTTTTCCTAACCTTAAAGGGAATGTCAATGGCCTGGACATCAAAGTTGAAAGAATTGTGAATAAGATTAGGAGAAAAGTGAAGAGCACCCTGGAGAACCCTGATGAAGGTGAAAAGTCAGGAAATTCTGATAGCTGAGAGAGAGAGAGAGAGAGAGAGAGAGAGAGAGAGAGAGAGAGAGAG
>NW_021605455.1:1803422-1938153 GCF_004785775.1 Grammomys surdaster | reverse complement strand
AGAGAGAGAGAGAGAGAGAGAGAGAGAGAGAGAGAGAGAGAGAGAGAAGAAAGATTGCTGATATGCCCAGACTCGATGAAAGAATGAAAAGAGAAGAAGAAATAAGCTGGACATGGATTTAGGAGGTTGAAGCAGGAGGATCAGGAATTGTTATGCAGCCAGGTGGAGGCCAGCCTGGAGTACAGTGTGAGAATGAAAAAACAAAACCATAATGACAGACAATGCAGAGTCAAACTGGCTGGTCACACACAGTTCAGATTTCATTGATGAGACTGATGGACTGTTTAATATTGCTTCTACCTAAAGCTTCTTTCCAGTTACAGCCATTCTAAGAACATTGCACTTGTATGATTTTTAAAGTGTTGGATCCATTGGCAAAAAAAAAATCCTACTCTGCACATCCATCAGTTCTCACTAGCACATGAGGATTTTTCTTCAAACATACTAATTCAAAAGCTTTGATAAGGTTAGGCCATAGTTCAGTGGTAAGCTCTGGGCTAGACTCTGTTAGTCTCATTCCCAACATAGAAAAACAAAACTAATCCCTAGAACGCCTCTCCTTAAACTCTTAGCCAAGAGCTAACTGAAGTAAGGTATACATGTGTAATACATAATTGAACTTTAATGAGTAGAATGTCGACAGCTGACTCAAATAAGGTTTAAAAACAAAACAGTGTGTCTTAGTCACAGTGATTGTATTGCTGTGAAGACACACTTAGGCCAAGACAACTATTATAAAAGAAAGCATTTAATTGGGACCTTGTGCACAGCTTCTGCAGTTTAGTCTAATTATGGTGAGAAGTAAGGCAGTATGCAGTCAGGTGCTAGAGCACTAGCTGAGAGCTACAACCTGATCGAGAGAGAGAGAGAGAGAGAGAGAGAGAGAGAGAGAGAGAGAGAGAGAGAGAGAGAGAGAGGCTGACTGAGACTCAGCTTGGCATGGGCTTTTGAAACCTCAAAGCCTACCCTCACCAACACACTTCCTCCAAGAAGGCCACACCCCCTAATCCTTCTAATCATTTCAAATAGTGTCACTTCTACTGACTAAGCATTCAAATATGCTATGCCTATGGGAGTAGTTCAAACCATCACATTCTATTCACTAGCCTCCATAGTCCCCTTACTCTGTCACAGTCTCAAAGCTCCTTAAAAATCCAAAGTTCTAAGTATCTTCTGAGAGTCAAGGCATCTGAAATCCCTGTAAAATCAAAATCAGATCAACTACTTCCAATATACAGCGGCACAGGATACACATCACCATTCCAAAAGGGAGGAAAGAGAGCACAGTGAGGAAATACTGGACCAAAGCAAGACCAAAACCCAGCAAACTCCAGATTCTGCATCTCCATGTCTGATAGCAAATCACTCTTCAGATCTCCAGCTCCTCTCAGTGTTGTTGTCTGTAACATTTCTATTGGGCTGTTTCTCACCATCTTAGCAGCTCTCCTTGGGAGGTATCCCACTATTCTGGCATCTTCAATATTTTGGGGCCTCCAACACAGTCCAGGCTTCACTTCCGCAGCTTCACACAATGGCCTCTCTGGACCTCCATATAGGGACACCCCTGACATATGTCTGGTATCAGCATCTTTCCTTAGCCTTGGATGGAGATTCCACAAGCCCCTTGCATCCTTGGCTCTAAAGCCATAACCACATCACAGAAACTCCCAGGTTCTGCTGATTGCTAGAGCTGGTACTTGGTCCCCTCCTTCTATTACATTTTCACCAGCTTTCTGTCGTTGGTGGTTTCCTTTACTATGTAAACTTTTCTCTAATTTCTTGCCACAAGTTGGAAGGTTAGCTGGGTGAGGTCTTGCTCTGAGGCTATAACTCCCTTTATTTCATTTAGCGTGTTTTTTTTTAAACAAAAACAAACAAACAAACAAAAAACCAACTTTGTGCCGGGCAGTGTTGGCGCACGCCTTTAATCCCAGCACTTGGGAGGCAGAGGCAGGCGGATTTCTGAGTTCAAGGCCAGCCTGGTCTACAGAGTGAGTGCCAGGACAGCCAGAGCTACACAGAGAAACCCTGTCTCAAAAACCAAAAAAACAAAACAAAACAAAAAAAAACAACTTTGCATCTCCTTGAGCACAGGATTTAGCTCCATTACACTTCCTGATGTTCCTTTTCTTCCCAAACTACATTTGTTTGTCTTTGTCCAGCTTGCTCCTTTTCATCCTTGTAGATCTGTATAAGAATAATTAACTAATAACCACAGGACACAGTCAATACTGTGCTGTCTTGAAATCTTTTCTGCCAAAGCTGTTAATCCAAAATTCAATTTAGCAACAGGCAGATTTTTTAGGACGAGAGCAAACAGCCATAGTTTTTGGTCAAAATACATCAAGAATGGTCTCTAGGCCACTTGCTAACATCCTTCCCCTCTGAAACCTCTTGAGCTGGGCTAGTCATAATCTACATTGGTCTTAGAACCACTGTCTGCTATGTTCCTTCTAGGATGGACTACTAAGCCCCACTTAAACCACTCAACTTCTTTCCTAAAGTCCCAAAATACACACTCTACCAACAAGCAGCATGGTCTGGCCGGTCACAGCAATACAGTCCTGGCAACAACTTCTGTCTTAGTCAGTGGTGTGTTGCTGTGGAGACTCCCACGGCCAAGTCAACAGTTCTAAGAGAAAGCATTTGAATGGGGCCTGGCTTACACTTTTGGAAGTTTAGTCCACAATCATGACAGGGAGCATGGTGGCATGCAGGCAGTGCTGGAGCAATAGTTGAGATCTACATCCTGTTGATAGGCTGAGAGACTAAGGGCTTGAAACTTCAAAGCCCACCCCCAGTGACGCACTTCCTTTCAAATAGTGCAACTCCCTGGCCTTGAACTCAGAGATCCACCTGCCTTCTGCTAAGTGCTGGGATTAAAGGATTGTACCAACACTGCCTGACAGAATATTTGTTCTTAATAAGGGATAAATCATCTTCCTATTTTCTTCTTTCTATGCCTCTTTTTACATACCTTGAATGCATTCACTTGCAAATTTCTTCCTTTTCTCTGACTTATCAGTGACATAAAATGGATAGATGTAAAGCCTGTGGGAATAGTGCTCCGCAGTATTCCTGAGGGTTTTAGGGTGAAATGAGATGGACTACACAGTCTTCAGGCACTTGAACATTTGCTTCTACATATTGTTGGTAGTACTGTTTGAGTAGGTTTAGGAGGTTTGGCCTTACTGGAAGGAGTACAGCATGGGGGGTTGGTAGGAGTATGTCGGGTGTGGTTTTTAGCTTTCAAAAGACAAATATCATTCTTAGGTTGCTTTCTGTTTCCTGTCTGTGGTTTGAGGTTTGAACTTTCAACTCCAGCTGCTGAACTTCCCAGCTGTGATAGTGATGGATTCTTATCCCCCTATAACCATGTGGTAAATCTATCCTTCTGAAAGAAACTTTGGTTGTGGCGTTTTATCACAGCAATAGAAAAGTGACTAAGACAGATGGTAAGTACCAAGCCAGCCTGACCTGACTAGTAAGAAGACCTTGTTTCAAACAAACCCCCCCCCAAAAAAAGGAGATTATGCATTTAAAAACCTAGATTCTAGAACCAAGATATTTTGGCATAGGTTTGGTAACATAATACAATAAAAGTAAATCTGCTTTTAGGCAAAAATAAAGAGCCAGTGGGCTGGAGAGATGGCTCAGCAGTTAAGAGCACTGATTGCTCTTCCAGATGTCCTGAGTTCAATTCCCAGCAACCACGTGGTGGCTAACAACCATCTGTAATGGAATCTAGTCTGTCTGAAGAGAGCAATGGTGTGCTCATATACATAAATAAATAAATCTTTAAAAAAAATAACACCAAAAGAAGAAGAGCCAATGAGTGAAGTGATAAAAACAAAATAACACACAAAACAAGGAATAAGTAGTTTTGAAAGAATAATAGGGAATAGGCTAAGGTGCTGGCCAACAAACCTGACCACCTGCTTTCAAACCCCAGGACTGATGAGCCTTGAACACCACATTGATTGTGGAAAGGTTAGGATATTGCAGGTCTAGAACCTAACATCCTTATCAGGTGACACCTTTTGGAATTGGAATATGATAGCTCAGCAAACCATTGGGTTGCACCAACTCACAGGCTAATAGTGTCATCAGATTGTATCTAAGGTCCACAGCAGAGGTTTCTCTGCTTGGCTGTCACTTTTCTACCTGATGTTTCCACCAGTGTATAATGTTGAGGCTTCCTCAGCTAGCATAGCTGTAACCATTTTGTTCCATGCCTGCCAGCTATTTCATATTGTTGACAGAAATAAAGCTTGACTCAGAGCGGGACCATGCTGACCACATACCCTCTTACATTCTGTATGTTCTGAGGTTTGTTAATCTTTTTGTTTTGTTTTGTTTTGTTTTGTTTTGTTTTGTTTTGTTTTGTTTTGTTTTTTTTGAGACAGGGTTTCTCTGTGTAGACCAGGCTGGCTTCGTACTCAGAAATCCACCTACCTCTGCCTCCCAAGTGCCAGGATTAAAGAAGTTTGTTAATCTTAAGAAATCCCACAACCATAATTTCCACTTAGGACCAATCAGAATTTGGGCTCTGACCTGAATAAATACAGCCATCACATACAGAACTCATCAATACACAAGCACGCTAGGCAATATATAGTAGAATATATACTTCATTACTGTTGATAACAATGAAAACAAACTCATGAAACATATGAATGGTTATGTAGAATGCAGTGGATTCCTGAAAAGAACACTATTTTTAAGATAAGAAAATGAATAAGCCAGAACCATATAGAAGAATGAACAAATCTCAGAAACATTGCTAAATTGGACTAGGTATAATGGCGGATGTCTCTAATTCCAGGAGTTGGAAGGCTAAGAAAGAAGATCACTCCAAATTCAAAGCCAGCCTGGTGCATATGTGATTTCCAGGCCAACTGGGACAACATAGTGAGACCTTGTCTCAAAAGATAGGAAGGAAGGAAAGAAGAAAAGAAAGAAAAGAAAGGAGGGAAAGAAGGAAGAAAGGAAGTTAGTTGGAAGGGTTACGAACTAATTTTGCAAATTTAAAATACACTAATTCTGTATATCCATGGCCATATGCATTTGTGATAGAATATCAGCAGCAGCATATATTATGAAAGATAATTATCAAAAGTAGAGTGAGTAACTGAGGAAAAAGGATGAGATCTGTAAGGCTGGGACTTACACAATATATAACATGTAGAAAAAATATATTACAGATTGTGGAGTATACACACACAAATTTGTGTGCATTTTTTTAAGGGAGTATCTCACTCTGGCTAGTCTGGAACTATATTGACTAGGTTGGCCTTGAACTCACAAAGGTCCACATACCTCTACCTCCCCAGTATGTGTGTGTATTTAAATGTTGCACTTCATTTTTATTGATGTTGTATGGATGTGGCTGGCCACATAACACAGCATCCATGTAGAGGACAACTTATAGATTTTCCTTTTCCACCATGTGATGCTTTGAATGAATGACCAGTGCCCCTCATTGCCTATGATATTTGAATACTTGGCCTCACTGGAGGAAGTAAGTCATGGGTTGGGCTTTAAGAGTTGAAAGACTCTGCTATTTTTATCTCTCTCTTTTTGCTTCATGCTTGCAGTTCACCATGAACCATTGGCTTCTGCTTCAGCTGTTGCCTTAGTTACTTTCTTTTGCTGTAAACAAGCATCCTGATCAAGGTAACTTATAGAAAAAAAAAAAAAAAGAATGTATCTGGGGCTTACAGTTTCAGAGAGTAAGTCCATGACTGCTATGGCCAGGAGCATAGCAGCAGGCAGGTAGGCATAGAGCTGGAGCAGTAGCTGAGAGCTTACTTCCTGATCCACAAGCACAAGGCAGGGAGAGCTAACTTCCAATGGGGTCAGCTTCTGAAACCTCAAAGCCCACCCCCACTGACATACCTCCTCCAACAAGGCCATACCTCCTAATCCTTCCCAAACAGTTACACAAGTAGAAACCAAGAATCCAAACATATGAGCCACCACAACTGCCATGCCTATTGCTTGCTTCCATTCTTCCCCACCATGGTTCTTGTCTTTCTAGAACCATAAGCCAAATAAACTCTTCCTTCTATGAGTTGCCTTGATCATGGTGTTTCATCACAGCAACAGAAAAAGTAACTGATATTCATTCACCATATAGGTTCAAACTCAGTTTGTTAGGTTTTGTGGCAGGTGCCTTTCCTGATTGGCTTTTTGTCAACTTGACACAAACTAGAATGGCTTGCTA
This sequence comes from Grammomys surdaster, assembly GCF_004785775.1. Lineage (NCBI taxonomy): Eukaryota > Metazoa > Chordata > Mammalia > Rodentia > Muridae > Grammomys > Grammomys surdaster. Next base: position 1,931,927 of record NW_021605455.1, on the reverse strand, counting down.
AGGGGGAACTACAACTGAGACAATGTCTCTGTGAGACTTGCCTGAAGGCAAGCCTATGGGGCATTTTTTGTGATCAGTGACTGGGGTGGGAAGGCTAAAGAGCCACCCAGACCATTGGGCCTGGTGCCAATTCTGGGCAGATGGTCTTGGATAGTCTATGAAGGTAGGCACAGCAAGGCATTGAGAATCGAGCCAGTAGGCATAGCCTCTGCATCACTTTCTGCCTCCAGGTTCCTCTCCCAAGTTCCTGCCCTGAATTCCCTGGATGATGGACTATAAGCACAAGCTGTAAGATGAAATAAACCCTTTCCTCCCTAAATCACAAAAGTCATAGTGTTTTAGCAAAACAATAGAAACCCTAACTTATTTTTTGAGACAGAGTCTCATTATGTAGCCTTGGTTGGACTAGGCTCCTCTGCAAGTGCAGCATGTTCTCTTACTGCTGAGCCGTCTCTCTAGACCAACAACCAGATGCTTTAAAAAAGTCTTTGCTTGTTTGTTTTATGTTTATTTGAGAAAGAGTCTATGTGTATTGCACTAGCCTAGAACTTGCTCTATATAACAGGTTGGCCTCCAATTTACAGAGATCCACCTGCTTTTGCCTTTTGAGTCCCAGGACTAACCATGTCTGCCTCTTACCTTGTTTTTGTTTGTTTAGATGTATTTGTGTAGATGTGTGTGTGTGTGTGTGTGTGTGTGTGTATGACTAGATGCACAGCAAGTGCTTGCAGAAGCCCAGAGGAGGATGTCAGATGCCCTGGAACTGGAGTTACAGGTGGTTGTGAATCAACAAATGGGAGCTGGGGACTGAACCAGGATCCTCTGCAAGAGCTGTAAGCAGTCTTAACTTCTGGGCTATCTCTCCAGCCTCTCCTACTTCCCTGATTTGGTGGAGCCCAAACACTGTGTAGCCCAAGTTGGCCTCAGGACAGACTATTTTCCTGCTTCTGTCTCCCAAGCTCTGGGTTTATAGACATGAGGTACTATGCCCACTCTCTCCTTGTTCTCTACATTGTTCCAGTAAAATCATTCCCAATAGCCAGAATAATAGTCTATCAGTAAATCACATCCAACATACCCTTGTCTAAAACTACATCAGTGGTGGTGGGGGGTACTCACCTTTAATCCCAACACTCGGGAGGCAGAGACAGGCAGAGCACTCAGGAGGCAGATCTCTGAGAGTTCAAGGCCAGTCTGGTCTACAGAGTGAGTTTCTGGACAGCCAGGGCCACACAAAGAAACCCAGTCTTGGGATCAGAGTAAAGAAAATGGAAGAAAAAAAACCCTCTATCAGTCCAAAAAGGAGAATCTATTCCCTACCAAGTCCTCAAGCCCAGAGTTTCATTGTCCTTTTCACTCCATGATCAAATCTGTCTTCTTATACTGCTTTATTTTCTTTATGAAATCAACTACTATCTTGAATCACATTACTCCATGGATTATGGGCATAATAATCCTAGCATCTGTTCCCTACTAGAACATAAGTTTCATGAAGGCAGACTTTGTCCAAGTCTCATTGTCAAAAACACTGATTTATAACAAGTATGAAACAATTTTTTTTCTTTTTTTTTCTTTTTTTTTTTGGGTTTTTTGATTTTTCGAGACAGGGTTTCTCTGTATAGCCCTGGCTGTCCTGGAACTCACTCTGTAGACCAGGCTAGCCTCGAACTCTCAAACTCAGAAATCCGCCTGCCTCTGCCTCCCAAGTGCTGGGATTAAAGGCGTGCGCCACCACCGCCCGGCAACAATTTTTTTTCTAAATGAATGGATGAATGGATGCTTTTATTTTCACTTAAAAGAGGGGAAGGCACGGGGCTGGAAAGATGGCTCAGTGGTTAAGAGCACTGACTGCTCTTCCAGAGGTCTGAATTCAAATCCCAGCAACCACATGGTGGCTCACAACCATCCATAATGAGATTGAATGCCCTCTTCTGGTGTGTCTGAAGACAGCTACAGTGTACTCATAAATAAAATAAATAAATTTAAAAAAAAAAAAGAGGGGGAAGGCGCAAGGCTTGGCTTCCATCTGGAGCTCAAAACAGATGTGAGGAGGGAGGAAGCGAGAGAAGTTGGAGAAAGGAAGGTCACTGCAGTAGTAAATACGGTACAGTCAAACAGGAAGGCTCAAACTGCGGAGTACACCAGCTTAGTGCTGAGGTCCACTGACAGCATTCCCAAGCATTCAAGCCAGATAATTTTAGGTTTGGATTGTTCTTCTTCCCATAGGCTCTTGCAGACCGATTTCTATTATGAGATCATATACTATAGCCAGGGCTGACTCATTTGGGAGAAGAGCCCATCTGTCAGCCAGGAGAGAAACATTTTAGCCTTCTGAGTTTGGGAAGAGACTTTAAAGTGAGTCATGCTAGATGGCAAGGACACTTCTGAGTGAAAGGGACAGCTGTTGAAGCTACTCTGGTCACAGCCCGTTTTGAATTGTGTTACTCAGTGCTTTCTGGAATAATGATCCGAATAACCACACATCCACTCCCTCCAGTAACATATATTCCTTTTTTTTTTTTTTTTTGGCCTGAGGACAATTTTATTAGGGGTTAAAAGAAAAACTTTAGGTCAGGCAAGCAGCCCAGAGGAGGGAGTCAGAGAAGAGAAAGAGAAAAAACTACACAGTTTGAATTAAGCTGTCATGGGGGCCAGCAACATGGTGGACAAACACGCGTGGCACCAAGGGGGAGAGTTTTAGACAGAGAGAGATACAGAGTATTAGGGAAAGCAGACATTAAAAAAAAAAAAAAAAAAAAAAGCAGAAGGTTGAGCATGGTGGCTCCAGCCTCTAATCCCCAGACATGGGAGGCAGAGGCAGGTGGGTGTCTATGAAGTCAAGCCAAGCCAGCCAGTCAGAGCTACAAAGTGAGATTTTTGTCTCAAAAAGAAAGAAACAAACAAATAAACAAAACATTGAAGAGGTGGAAAGGGAAGGGAGAGGAGGGGATAGCAGAGGAGGGGAGGTGGAGGGAGGGGAAGAGGTGCTTTTCTGAGTCAGAACTTCTGAGTCAGGACTTGGAAAAGAGGGCAGACAAAAAAGAGAGCAGGAAAATCTGTTTTTATTTTCCATTTTTTTGTTTGTTTGTTTGTTTGTTTGTTTGGCTTGGTTTTGTGTTTTCAAGACAGGGTTTCTCTGTGTAATCTTGGCTGTCCTGAAACTCATTCTGTAGACCAGGTTGGCTTTAAACTCACAGATTCCACCTGCCTCTGGCATCATGGACACCAGAATCAGAGGTATGCATCACCATACCCAGCAACTGCTTTTCTTACAATTTAGTAGAGGCTGGCTTGAATTTAAGATCCTCCTATTTTAGCCTCTCTCCAATGGTGCTAGGATTATAGATTAAGAGCCACTATGCCTGGCTAGCTGGCCCCCCTTTTGTTTTCAGTGATGGAATTGAACCCAGGGCTAGTACATGCTATCCCTGATAGCACTCTTCTGAGCTACATCCCCAGGCCGGTTTTTAAAGCTAATATAGCAAAGGTTATTTGTTTTGCTGATGAATCATTCTTAATAATAATAATAATAATAAATTTTTGGAGACAAGTTCTCTCTATGTAGTAGTCCTGGCTAGACTGGCCATGAACTCAGAGCTCTGCCTGCCTTTATTTCTTGAGTGCCAGGATTAAGGGTATATTACCACAATGCCCATCCTAAGTCAATGTTTTGTTTGGTTGCTGCTGTTTTCTGAAACAGTTTCACTATACATCCTTAGCTGGCCTGAAACTAGCTAGGTCAACTAGGATGGTCTCGGAGCCATAGAAAGCCGCCATCCTCTGCTTTCAAAGTGCTAGGATTTAAAGCATGTCACCAGCACACCCGTCCTCAAACCAATCTTTAATGAAACTGGACTCTTGCCTGGTTCCATTTAATCCTTGAACAGCTACACATTTTACATAGGAAAACCAGTGCCAGCATGCTTCCTAGAACAGGGCAGTGACAGGCAAGAGTCCAGCCCTGGCCCTGCATCTATTTAGACAGGACTTCTGAAGCCCTACTACATGGAGTCCAGGAGTTGCCCCATAAACCACATGAACACCAATCTCATTCAGACAGGAATGGATTATTGAACGTACACCCTATGGCTGATTGATAAGGGCTGTAGCTCAGACCTGTAGCTCAGTTTGAGGCTGAGGTTATGGCCCTGAACATTTATCTATGTTAGTTTATAAAGGCTAAAACTGAAAAGACCACAATAAAGTCATACACAGGTGCTGGACGTGCTGCCCAGCGGTTAGCCCTGACTCAAGCCATTTTAGATATAAGTTTATATAGACCTTTAATTTGATGGGACCTACGTGAAGATTATAGTTGTGGAATTTAAGATTAACAAACCTTATAAGATACAGAACATTAAGAGGGTGTGTGATCAGCATGACCCTGCTCTGGGTCAAGTTATTTTTCTGTGTCAATGACTGGCAGGAGTCAACAATATGAAATACCTAGTGGGCATGGAACAAAATGGCTACAGCTGTGCTAGGGAGACAGGCCTCAACATTACTGATAGGTTTTCTCCTCTGATGAAATATTAGCCAATTCAAGCTGAATTAAAGCCAAGCAAGCAGACCCAAAGACAGAGAAGGAGGGGAGCAGAACAAAAGTGCCTGGATTATATAGTAAAGAGCCAGACAGGAAAGTTCAGAGTAGAGATTAGATATGCCAGCCATGCCCTGTAACAGGGAGGGACTGAGGGATGCTGGGAAAACCCAGAGGCCAGGTCCGCTGGTATGTTAAACAGGTACCTTGGCCTCTTGTCCAGGGTCTGAAACCCAACACCTACCTCTATCTGAAGAGGCAATCTGGTTCTGTAGTTTAGGACACGTGAAGTGAAGTGTGTTGGAGCACACCTGAGAGCCCAGCTCTCTCTTGAGAGATGGAGGTGGAGGGATTGGTTGTGTAGCAAATGTCAGGCTGGGTTCAGCTACATAAGAATGTTAGAAAAAGAAAGTTAAGAGCAAGAGGAAGGAAGAAAAAGAGAAGGCAGAGAAGGCCACAAAGGAAGAAAGTGCAGTAATGGCAAACCCAGCAAACCAGCAAGTGAATTTCACTTCATGGATCAGATCCACATTCTTCCACATCTACAACTGTGGACAGAGAGAGATATATCAACACAGAGAGTGACAGACATTTGCCAGTTTTGAAAGCTGTTTTTAGCATCATAAAGACCAATTTTAATAACTTTTGCTTGGAGGTGGCTTGCAGTTACCTGCCACAAGTCTCCCTTTAGACAGGTGTAGTTCCTGTCCAGCGTGAGAACATCCTCTTCCCGCTTTCCTCTGGATGCTCTGATTAAAGCAGCGTGACATAATCAAACATGGCTCCCACAGAGTCCCAAGTGGTCCTGCAGAGAGAGAAGGACATAGAAGTAGATAGTTGATGGATGGTTCCTTTTGTCTGTGTGTTTGTTTTTCTAGGCCAGGTCTCTCTGTGTAGCCTTAGCTGTCCGGGAACTTGTTCTAGACCAGGCTGGCCTTGAACTCAGACTCTATTGCTTCTGCTGGGATTAAAGGTGTGTGCCACCACCACCAGGCAAATTATGTATTTATGTATTTATGTATTTATTTATGTATTTATTTATTTATTTATTTATTTATTATTTTATGTGTGTAATGTTTTGTCTGAATGTGTGTACATCATATGCATATAGTACCCACTGAAGTCAGAAGAGGGTGTCTGCAGGTTATCCTCTGCCCCCTCCCCCCTTCCCTTCCCCCCTCTCTCCACGTGGTCATGGCCGGCCTCTACTCCTCTACCTCTCTGCTCTCTCTCTCTCTCTCTCTCTCTCTCTCCTCTCCCCTCCGCCCTGAATAAAGTCCCCATTTTGGAACAGTTTGGTCTGGCGTTATCTATCTAAGCTGCTCGCCAAAATCTAACAGCAAAGATATACATGCGGGCATAACACCATACACATAAAATGAATCACAGGGTTGGTTGCTATGGTGGCAAAACTACTGTGCAAACTATTGTGCTCAATCAGTCCTCCTGCCTCAGTCTTCTGGATAGCCAGGATGGCTTTCTTATATGAAGGGAATTCTTAATTTTTTCTGTATTACTGGCTTATTAAGCAATAAATTGATATTTTACGCAATTATATTTATCTCTACAGATTCTTTCATTCCCCCTGTTTCCTATGATTCTAGTCTAGGGGCAACATTGTCACCAGTGGCCATTTGGCAAATATCTCAGAGAGACAAGTGAAGGAAGAGAGGTTTCTTTTGCCTCACAGTATCAGCCCATCATGGTGGGGAAGGCACTGGGGAGGTTCTGGCCACAGATGGGTATGTGAGGAAGCAGACAGGAAGTGGAAACAGAGGCTGGAAGCGAGCTGGGGATGGAACGCTCACAACAGGAGTCCACTGTTAGGGCTGTGATTCAGACCCTGACAGCCATGCCCTGAAGATGCTTTGGGTATTACAACTTGAGGGCAGGGTTGCTGGCACCTAGTGGACAAAGGAGAAGGTAATTTTCTCCATGTACTGGACAGCCCACAACAAAGAAAAATGGGACCCCAGATGTCAGCAGGGATGACACTGGGAGACACTACCCAACAAGTCCAGCTCAGAAACCTTCCTGAGAGTGAAGTGTATGATCCTAAGTGCAATCCCCACATGTCTGAGTCAGAGACACAGTAGTAGAAAGATAAGTTCAAAGCCAGCCTGAGCTACATAGTGACACCTTGCCTCAAAATACTGAGGACTGAGGATGTAGTGTGGTGGCAGCTCTTGCTGCCATGTGCAAGGCCCTCAGATCTCGATCACTACACAATTCCAACAAGACGTCCCCACAGGAAAGGATGCAGTTCACTCTTTGCCTCTGCTTCCTTTTTCCAAAGTAGGCCCTAGTTAAAATACAGTAGATATGTGTGTTTAAATGCATTTAAAATGCATCTTAGCATGGACTGAGATAAGACTGGTATGCCGACGACTCCATAAGGGGTGAGCTGGGGTCTAGGTGCTTTGTAACACAACAACACAGCAGGATGTTGTAAGGAGCAGGCCCTTAAACAGGACCAACTCCATTTTGTAATAGGAAACTTGTAAGACATGTCTGGACATGTCTGGTACTTGTAAAGGCAAGTCTGGAAATGAAGCTGTGCTGAGATAACCAGACAGGAGTGGTTATTTGCCATGTACGTCATCAGTAACTCCAAATTCAGCATAAAAGAGGAGCCTGTCCAGAGCACTTCATCACACTTGTAGCCATGACTGGCTAATGTGATCCTCTGGACAGAGCCTCCTCAGCACCCAGTCATCAAAGAATTAACAGAGAGACCAACACCTTCAACTTCGTGGTCAAGCTCCGCTTGGACTTCAAGCCGAGAGACAACGAAAGCCTCCAGCTTCGTGGTCAAGCACCCTACGAGGTCAAATTATCTGGAAGCCACAGCCTGACCCTGCCTTACTGGACTCCGGACCTGTAACCTAAAACCAACATAAGGACTCAGGTCGTATAATCCATGAATGAATGACTTGTCTATTGCTATGCTTATTTCTTGGTAATTAGCAACTTATTATGTGTGTCAATTGTGCTTATTGTTAGAGGCAACCTATAGGAAATGTGACAATATCTTGTTGTAGCAATAGCCTTAGCATTTGGGTTTGTGTTTGCTTGCTGTGCATTATCATTAAAGAAGCAACTGAATTCCACAAACTCTCTGTCTCTTGGCATACTCTCTTCCCTCTCGAGGAGCTGATGATCTCACAGTCAAATCCAGTATACGATCCCTGAGTGGAGCAGGACCTGTCGCTCCTCTCCCCGCGGGGGATTCAAACCCCTTGCTCGTAATAGATAAGAAACCCTGCTCGCGACAGATGTGCAGAGAGGAGCTGGTAAGATCTTACTCTAGAACAACCAGGGCCTGTTTCCTCACCTCCTTACTGATCTCCATCCTTTGGCATTTGCCCCTTCAGGGTCCTTCACTTGTTTTTATTCCCTTTTTCCTTCCTTCCTTCCTTCCTTCCTTCCTTCCTTCCTTCCTTCCTTCCTTCCTTTCTTTTTTCTTTTTTCTTTTTTCTTTTTTCTTTTTAGACAGGGTTTCTCTGTGTAGCTCTGGCTGTCCTGGAACTCACTCTGTAGACCAGGCTGGCCTTGAACTCAGAAATCTGCCTGCCTCTGCCTCCCAAGTGCTGAGATTAAAGGCGTGCGCCACCACTGCCCAGCTTTCAAAAACTTTTAAACTACTTATAATTGTGTAGTCTGGAAAGGCCTGAAACTCAAAATGTCACACAGGCTAGCCTCAGACTCAACAGTCCTGCCTCAAGTACCCAACACTGCCCACTGTTAGGACTAACGCCACGTGGAACCTCACCCCAGCTCCTGAGACTTACCTTTTGCCTCTCTTTCACTCACCCTCAGCTTTCTCCTCCCCTTACCCTCCTTATCTTATGCTATAATCTGGGCTGAATTTGAACTCATGGAGATTCTCCCTCCTGCTTCATCCTCCTGAATGTTAGGACTTTAGGTTTGGACCACCACACTCAGCTCATTAATGGTTTCTGGAATAGCAAACCCCAGTAGCTTTCATTTTGCTTTGCTCAGATCCTTAAGATAAGGTGCTTTGGAATCACTGTCTATGCCACTAGGACCTTTACAACTTGAAAGATTAAGTTACTCTTTGACCCATGGGCTGAAGACTACATGTCTGTTCAATGACCCGAAAACAATGTTAGTCTTAGAGCACTTGGGTGACTACAAGAATTGTCGACAGACAATACTATTTTGAGAGTCTTTTCTTCTGATCGGTAGTTTCGAACAGTGCTTAAAAGAAGGATGAGACATGTTGTAACCAGATGTACAGTTATCCAAGCTTTGTTATTTCCTTTATAGGACACAGAGATTAAAGAACGTGATGTTGGCCCTAGGAGGTTTTGAATGGGAAGTGAGCACTGCTGTTCTCTTTAGCCTCCAGGCTCATTAGCTCCTGAGAGGAGAACCAGCCTGTCCTTTGACACTTTAGCCTAGGCATTGACTTCTTTCTACAAACCACAGTCCTAGAAGGCACCCTTTTCCAATAAAAGTCTGTTTCATTTACACTGATAACTATCTTGTTGTTCATCTAAGACAGGGCCAAACACAGAAGGTTCTTAGGCTCTAACTCAGGGCTGAAGAGATGGCTCAGTGACACAACCTGCTCTGCTGGAGACCCAAGTGGTTCCAGCACCCATGGCAGAAGTTCACAATCACCTGTAACTTAACCTTCAGGGGACTCAACACTTCTGGCCTCTGCAGGTGCCATCCTCAGTCACAGGCATATATGCATATACACTCACATATTTAAAAATAATAAATACTCACTTCATAGGACAACAAAATGCAGTGTAATGAGGTAGGACTCTAAATCACATAGAACCTGTGTGCTATAAATGTTTAATGAATTATAGATGTGGTCTAAAGTAGTGGTCAACAGTCTTTTTTTTTTTTAATGTATATGAGTACACTGTAGCTGAGTTCAGACACACCAGAAGAGGGCATCAGATCTCATTATAGATGTTTGTGAGCCACTAAGTGGTTGCTGGGAATTGAACTCAGGACTTTTGGAAGAGCAGACAGTGCTCTTAACTGCTGAGCCATCTCTCCAGTCCCTCCTCCTCCTTTTTTTTAAATAAAAGATTTATTTATTTTATGTATATGAGTACACCATAGCTGTCTCCAGACACACCAGAAGAAGGCATCCAATCCCATCACAGATGGCTGTGAGCCACCATGTGGGTGCTGGGAACCGAACTCTGGACCTCTGGAAGAGAGCAGTCAGTGCACTTAACTGCTAAGCCCTGGTCAACAGTCTTAAACAGTGACAAATTTGAATAAGAAGGCTGGATGTGGTTTCTCTCAGGTCTGTAATACCAGCACTCAGGAGGCTGAGACAGAAGGATTGCCACAAGTGAGACCCCGTTTCTCCTCCACCCCCCAAAAAGATACTGCGTTACTGAATTTGAAAAGATAATAATACTACTGAATTTCAGAAGTAGAAAAAAAATTCAAAAGAACACGGGTAGAACGTGTTGAGAAGCAAATGGGAAGTGAAGAGTTTAAGACTAGTCCTTCCAGAATGCTCACAGTGACTGAAAGGCAACTCAGCCTAAGAGGTAGAAGGTAATACTTTAAAAAAAAAAAAAAAAAAAGATGGAGGACACTTAGTATTTTACATCTGTACTAGAAAAAGTGGATGAAGAAGACAGACACTAATGATGAGACATTAAAGCTTTGGCACAAGAAAGACATAGGGGTAAATGATAACAGAATAGTGGCTCACACCTGTAAATCTCAGGACTATGTAGGCAGAGGCAGGAGGATCGCAGCCAAGTTAGAGAGGTCAGTCTAGTTCAAATAGCGAGTTCCGGATCAGCCAGCGCTGCACGGTGAGATCCTGTCTCAGAAAGTTGGATGCAAGAAAGAAGTGGGCTGGGAAGATAACTATGTGGTCAAGAGTGCTTCTTGCTCTGCCAGAGGACCCTGCACTCGCAGGGCAGCTCACAACTGCTTGTGACTCCAGCTCCAGAGAAACATGCCCTCTTCTGGCCTGCGTGGGAAGTCCCCGTCTCCACACACGCACACAAAATAAATCTTTTTAAAAAGGGAAAACACTTAAGTCATAAATGAGTTAATAAGAAAACGGAGGAGGAAACCCTAGAGACCACGTGTGTCCACTTATAGCGGAAATTGGGGGGCAGAAGCAAAGGCAGACGGAAAAGGGAAAGCCCCTGACAGCCATAGTGTTGGTAGCCTTTCCGGCTGGGGCACGATTTCAAAGGAAATCTGCGAATATTTCCCAAAACCTTTATTCTTTGACGTGGAGAAGGAGCGTCTAGGCATAGCCAAACCCTTCAACAACTGCCCAGACCCAGGACCAAGTACAGTACGAATTAGGAGAACCCCAAGACTTGCAAAGCACACCGCCAACGGCTCTACTAACCATACCCTCTCAGCCTCTTGATAGACAGGGATCGCGCAGACGCTCTGGATCAAAGGGGGGGTAGAGTAACCTTGATTGACTCGTTAAAGAATCCGTTTGTGGCCTGTGATTGGTTGGGACGTCTGGGGCCTGGCCAATCCCAAAGGGGGGCGGGCTGGTTAAGCGCCCGGTTTCCAGCAGACACAGGTCCGTTGGTGGCGGGCTACTCTTCTCTCTTCGTGGTCCCTGACTCAGTGTCTAATGGAGCTTTCTTACCAGACTCTCAAACTCACGCACCAGGCGCGGGAGGCGGTAAGGAAAGCTATCCCAAACAAGCAAAAACCCAGGATTGTACCAGGAACTCTTGTTACAACAGGCAGATTCGCGAGTCTCTGGTTGCTATGGCGACAGAGGCGGCCGCCCAAGTGGCGCAAGCGCAGTAGCTCTAGGTTGCCTTCGTGAAGGAGGCTGTTTTTGAAGTGGTGATCCCTGTTGGGTACAACCGTGGAGGGTTTGGGGATGACATTGAACTTTTTGAAACAGAGCTACACGGTCGGTCTGTGACGTAAGGAAATTGGACTTTTAGGGTCAGATTAAGGCTACGTGTTGGTGTGAGTTTGAAGTGTGCAAAATGAGATTGTTGAGTTGGGCTGGTGATGAACGCCTTTAATGTCAGAATCAGGCTGCTCTCTGTGAGTTCGAAATCAGCCTGGTCTACATAGCAAGTGCCAGGCGAGCCAGAGAGGATACATAGTGAAACCCCGTTCTCAAAACAAAACAGAAAAACAAACAAACAAAAAATGAGGTTGTTGAATGGTCTCTCCGTTATATAAAAAAAAAAAAAAAGAACGAAGCATTGACCTATAGGTAGAATTTTAGACTTAGGTTCTCAGTTGTTATTACTAAGGCTAGAACTCATAGGCATTAAATCAGCCTTTCCCCTTCAGAGTCTCCATTTGAAGTAAGAGAATTGACTGGTCCTTTTCAAACGAGGGTTTCGTGAATTTACAATACATCCCATGGCATCCTGTGGCGTGGGTCGTCTGCTACTGCCAGCAATATTTCCACAACAGTGAACATGAATTGAAAGCTTACCGTATTGCAGGCACCGAGCAGCAAAACGATACTGTGGGTACTGGGGGCGGGGGAGGGTGCTGGGGAAAGAGGAATAAAATTAAAGCCAAGGAAAAAACAGACATCTGGAGCCTCCTCAGGGACTCAGGGTGGGTCCTTTTTATTGATTTTTTTAAAGCTCCACAGGTGATGACTACATTGGGTAGATAAGAATCACTACCGAAGTGTCTTTTACCTTAAAAAAAAAAAAACGGAATTATTTTGTGTGTATGAATGTTTTATCTGTGTGTATGTCTGTACACCACTTGCATTCAGTGCCTGCAGAGGCCAGAAGAATTCATCGGAGCCTGGGGACTGGAGTAACAGATGGTTGTTAGCGGCAATGCATGTGCCTAGACCCTCTTGGAAGAGCAGCCAGTGTTCTTAACTGCTGAACCATCTCTCTAGTTCTTCTACTGCTCTTTGAAGTGCCAATACCACATGCCCAAAATACACAACCTCGGGTCAGGGATCCTCTATCTTCCCACCTCTGCACGTTGCAGAAGGAGCATGCTACCCTGGAAATTGCTACTTCCTCAATTCTGGCGTTGTTTAAGCCTCACTCAGTTCTGAGCCAGAACCACCTGTATGAGAATCAGGAGCACCACCTCATAATGAGAGCAGCCCTTTGGGCTCCAGTGGGACTTGGCTGAAACAAACTGGGATGGGCTTGTGAAAGTGGCTTCATAAACACACACCAAGCTTATAAAACACAGGCCTAAACAGTTTCACACATCTCCGTGATTTCAATTCTATCCATATGTGGGAAAACCCCAAACTCCTCCTAGCCCAGTATGGGACCCTTGTCTCAGAAAGATGCTGTATGGAAGGTACAGTGATTGCTGGTTGCTCAACTTAGCCGGTGGGATCGCTTCAGCATCATTGTCTTAGCTTGTTCAAGTACCTATTTTCAGCCTTCTCTGTCAACACCTATACCTTTTCCATCTCCCTGACTCTGAGATAGTGCAGCAATATGCATGATGTTATTGACATCTGAACTCCGGGTCACCGACAGTTCCTTACAGAAGGAAAACATCAACAGATGGTCTTTATTCTACTTCTGTAACTTATCTTTAATAGCTCATGTTACTGTCCCCATCCTGATGCCCCAGGAGTCCTCACCTGCCCCACCTCAATAGTCTATTCTCTGTTGAGGTTGCCACTCTGCAGTCTTCATTGAACTTTACTCATTGGCTGAGATGCTTTTAATGGGTTTCCATTATATTTGGAAAAACAAATTCAAACCTTGAAAGGACCTATGGAACACTGTAGTGAGACAGAAAACGGTCTGTCCCAGGGTTTTTTCTTGCCACTCTCTACTTTGTCTCTCTCAGCAGCAATTGCATTCTTTTTGATCAGGTGGTCTCCAAACTCCTAGAGTCTGTACATTGACAGGTACTGTCTAACTGTAATTAATTTATTATCTGCTCTCTGTATGTAACATAGTCTCAAAAACTGAATTCTCTGAAGCTTAAAAAGACAAAGATCCAAGTCTTTTTTGTTTGTATGTTTGTTTTTGCTTTGGGCCCTAGATGGCGCCAAAGCAGTGTGTAGCTATGCTCAGCGTTATATGCAGTGGGTCTGTGCTTACTAAAGCAATGTTTAGCTATGCTCAGGGTTACATTCAATGGGACTGTGTTGATTTGAGGTCCTGAGGAAGGGAAAAGGTAGAGATGGAGGAGGTGACTGGTGAATTCATTGCAAAAAGAACTGGGTTTCCACAGAAACTGATTATCTAATTAAGATACTGTGTTAAGATTTCCAGAATGTTTCCAAGTGTCTGGTGTGGCCCATTGTGGTCTCAGATTTGCCATAGGTTACTTAGATTAAAGAAATTTGTGCCCTCAGTTCTGAAAAACAATGTAACATAATTTTCTCTTTTCCCTTCCTCTGCTTTACTCCTTTGCTTCCTTTCGTCTCCTTTAGGAAGAATTTATAATGGATACATAACCTAGAAATGACTCTAGGTATATGGGGGTATGTATAGGTTATGTGTAAGTACTATTACAGTTTACATAGGACATTGGAGATACACAGAGTCTGCCATCTGATACCCAGGACACAAACAGATGTCTCACCCTCCACCCCACAGTGTGTGTGTGTGTGTCTGTGTGTGCATACATACTTGCACATATATGGCATATCTTACAGGTTTTCTCTTGCTGGAGAACCCTGATGAATACAGATTTGTGTCACAAGATTCTATAAAGTACTGATGCTATTGGTGACTTTGGGTGGCAGATTTTCTCTTCCAGTATTTTAAATTTAGTGTTTAATTAAAATTAGACTATATCCAGGGGCTGGGAATATAGATCAGTGGGTAGAGTATCTCCGTAGCATGTAGGAAGCCCTGAGTTCCATCTTCAGCACATCATAAGCTGGGTGTGGTGGCGAATGCTTGTGGTCTTAGAAGGCAGAGGTCAGAGGGTAGGGTTCAGGGTGGATGCCAGCCTGAGATACTGGAATGAGACCCTGTCAAAAGAAAGAAAGGAAGGAAGAGAGAGAGAGAGAGAGAGAGAGAGAGAGAGAGAGAGAGAGAGAGAGAGAGGTTGTATCTAATTTGCATACCTCTGCTGGTTTTTTGTTTGTTTGTTTGTTTGTTTGTTTGTTTTTCAACTCAAATATAAGAACCTCTAAAATGCTCTGAGACCAGGCAGGTTGTAAGGAGCAGTAGCTTCAATGTTTTAAATGTGAACACACAATTAGAAACAAATAATGACAGGAATGGTTTTTGGAAAGCCTGAGCCACACACTCTTGTATATACTACAGATAAGTGGGACCCAAAGCCATTTTTCCTGTTTCTCACCCAGTCTCAGCTGTTCGGAGGAGACTCTTCCTCTTCGGTGAAGACTATACACTTTTTTTTCATGTACTCTTTAAAAAGGTTTCTGCTTTGCCTACAGGTGAGCCTTTTGTATTAAAAATTATTTAGTGTGTGTTCAGCTAATGGATGAATCAGTTGACTAACTTTTAAAATGAGTGTTAAATGCCTTAGCTTTTATTAATTGCGTGGATCTCTTAAAAAAAAAAAACAAGTAATTGAAAATTTAATTACCTCAGTGTTTTCCTTCAAAGAACTGAGGCTTATTAAACTTTAAATGTTCAAAACATTTAAGCATCTATTGAAATACCAGTAGCTATAAACAATGTTCAGTTCTAAATACTAATTAAACAAGTTCTAAATCACCATAAAGCTAAGCTGAATTTTAAGTAACATGTGTTTTATGTTTTACTTTGTTTTTACACAAGGAAGATTAACTACGTCACCACTGACCACTACTGCCTCCTTGTGGGCATCTTTTCAAATTGCTGTGGCTTTAAAAGCTACACGTTGTGATGCACTGGTATAATCCCAGCACCCCAAGGCAGGGGCAGGAGGTAGCTTATAAAGTAAGTTCCAGGTTAGCATGGGTTAAATAGCTAGCCCGTGTTTCAAACCAAATAAAGCAAAACAAAAAAACAGAACATAAATGCATGAAACACTGTTGCTGAACCACATTCTTCTGGTTCAACCTGGACAAGACAGAGAGACCTCTCAGACAAGCTGAAATACTTTGACAGCTCAGGATGTAACCATGAAGATATATTACCACCACTGGGAATATCCAGATTTTGCATTAAAAACATCCTTACTTGTTTTTGTTTGTATAAATAACTTATTTGGGGGGAGAGTTGAGATAGAGTTTTTACTACCAAATTCACTCTATGAACTATACTGTTCTCTAGTTTTCAGTGATCCTCCTGCCTCAGCCTCCCACATACTAGAGTTACTGCAAGCCAGGAGTCACCATGACTGGTTAGGTTCTACTTTTAGCCACAAAGAAATATAAATCTTATCAGCCAGGAATATCTTTTCTTTCTTTCTTTCTTTCTTTCTTTCTTTTTTTTTTTTTTTTTTTTTTTTTTTTTTTGAGACAGGGTTTCTCTTTATAGCCCGGGCTGTCCTGGAACTCACTCTGTAGACTAGGCTGGCCTCGAACTCAGAAATTCACCTGCCTCTGCCTCCCAAGTGCTGGGATTAAAGGCGTGCGCCACCACCGCCCAGCAGGAATATCTTTTCGAGCTTGTGTTTTTTGAGGTCTATTTTGTTTTTCATTATGTGTGTAAATATGTGTGAGTGTGTGCATGGGTGAGGGCAGGTGTTCATGGAGTCCTCAGATCCCCTGGAGTGGCACTTACTGAGGTTCTGGGTGCTAGAAACTGAACACAGGTCCTTCATAAGAGCAGTAGATGCTCTTAAGCATAGAGCCATATCTCTAGCCCTGGCTTTATTTTTATCTATATGTATGTGTATCTGCCATGTGCGTGCAAGGCCAGAGGCACAGGATCTCTCACAGATGGTGTTATAGATAGTTGCTAGTTAAGCAACCAAGGTGCTGAGAACTCAGGTCTTCTGGAAGAACAGCAAGTGTTTATAACTTCTGAACCCCATCTCCGACCTCACCCAGATATATCTGAAAAATACTTTTAAAATTGGCATAAGGCTAGGCCTAATGGCACACATCTGTAATTTTAGCACCTGGGAGTCTGAGGCAGGTAAATCTCTGAATTCAAGGCTAGCCTGGTCTACATAGAAAGTTCCAGGTCATCCAGGGCTACAAAATGAGAGAGACCTTAATTTTAAAAATTGGTATAGCCTTCCACCTTAAACTTCGATAGCTGGTCCCAGAACTTGCTGTAGAGACCTGAGTTTGATCCGTAGTACTCTATATAAAGAGAGTAGGGTATGGTGGTAGGTGCCTCTAATCCCAGAGCTAAACAGGCAGAGACAGGGAATTCTCTAAGCCTTGTTGGTCAGCCAGTCTAGCCAAATTGGCAAGCTTCAGATTTAGTGAGAGACCCTGTCCAAAAACAAACACAAACAAACAAACACCAAAAAACTAAGTCCAGAAACGTTGAGGAAGATACCTGATGTAGTTGTCTAGCATGCATATGAGTGAGTATACACAGATTAATTGCTTGCCACGAACCAGCCTTGGCTTGGAGAGGGGTTCTGAGGAAGGAGTGTCTGGGAACAGCAAAACAGATGACTCAAAGTCCATTGTAGGTCTAAGCTGGTGGCATCTGTTCTGCTGGAGACAGCTTTCCAGCCTGTTTTCTTTTTGTCTCCCTCCTCTCTCCCTCCCTCCCTCCCTCCCCCTCTCTTATCTGCTTTCTTTGGAGATCTCCAGACAGCTCTCTCCATGTTTCACTCTAGGCAGTTCTCCAAGTAGTTCTCTCTTGCTATTCTAAAAAACTCTCTGGGTAGCTTATTTCCTGCAGATCTAGTCTTTTATTTTACATATCAATCCAGTGATTTACTCCAGGTTCCCCTTTTGATTATCCTATGAATCAGCATCCTGGGGAACCTGTGCTCATTTTCCTTTAACATTGCAAAAGGATTTGGAGATCTTCCTGCTTATGTTAAGTACAGATGCTAAGATAGCTGGGTAGGATTCAGTCCTGAAATTACCATTTCTACCACACCTGGGCCCACCCTTCCTCTGTCCCAAACTGACCTTTAA
This sequence comes from Grammomys surdaster, assembly GCF_004785775.1. Classification (NCBI taxonomy): domain Eukaryota; kingdom Metazoa; phylum Chordata; class Mammalia; order Rodentia; family Muridae; genus Grammomys; species Grammomys surdaster. The sequence goes on along the minus strand of NW_021605455.1, from coordinate 1,914,414 downwards.
CTAAGGAATCTGCCTGCATTTGTATCCACCTGTCTTTGTATCTTTCTGAAAAGCTGGCATATATATAATTTATTTATTTATATATAAATAATTATATATTAATATAAATATATATAGTATAACTACCTCTGTTCCTTTATATTTGTGAAGCCCCTCATAATTCATATTGCATCCCTATTTCTTGCAATATTGAGAAATTATATATTTTCATGTGCTTAGAGTTCTTTCCCGCAGCCTTAAGGCCCCTGAAGGTCACAGCATTTACCATTTTGTGGAGACTTTAGCCACACCTGTGCCTGCTGGACTCCTGCTGCCTGGTTATCATGGAGTCATTAACATTAATCTGGAGGACTTTCCTTGAAGAAGGAATGTAAAATCTGTACATTATTATACAAACCAGCCTTATGTCTTTGGCAGCTGTCGACACTATTGGAGGCCTGCGTCCTTGGCCCTGTCCCTGGGGCAGGAACTGTGGCATTCTGTACCCACCGTGCCTGTTTTGGAGGGTCTAATACCTATTCTGGCTTCTGCAGGCCCCAGTCACAGACTTGGTACGCAATTATACATGCAGGTAAGACATACGCATAAAGAAATACCCTGTCAAAATATACTTAGAGATTAGAAGGAAAACATGACCACAAGGAGGAGCACAAGATATAATAAGAGCAGAAGTGGGAAGCTGGAGTAGACCGACCGATCGATCAATCTCTCTCTCTCTCTCTCTCTCTCTCTCTCTCTCTCTCTCTCTCTCTCTGTGAGATACAGTTTTTCTGTGTAGCCCTGGCTGACCTGGAGACCAAGCTAGTCTCAAACTCAAAGATTTGCCTGCCACTGCCCCCTACCCCTGTGCTTGGACTGAAAGCTTGTATCACCACCACTGGGCTAATCCCAGCATTTGGGGGGCAGGGGCAGTTGGATCTCTTTGAGTTCAAGGCCAGCCTGGTCTACATATTGAAAACAAACAAACAGCAAACAAACAGGCAAAGAATAAAATGGAACTTCAAGAGTTGAAAAACATTGTTCTACTCCTGAATGACAAATTCACTGGGTGGAATCAGAAGCAGATTACTGAAGAACTCTACACTAGAAATGGTGTAAACTGAAGCACACAGAGAAAGTCTGACGGAAAAGAATGAAGGACACAGCCCAGAGAAATTCAGTTCCCATCCAAGGGTGAACTCAGGGAGGAGAAAAGTATATGAAGAGATTATGGCCGAACATGGTCCTATAGATCGTAAAATCCCCACAGTCTCCAAACAGGAGAAACACTCCCCAACTGTCAAAGCAAGCTGCTATATTGTGAGCTGCTGCTTAGAAGCCAGTGTAGAAAGGAAATGGAGGCAGCTTCCAGCCAACAGGCAACCAGAAACAGACCCTGAGCCTAACTGATAAGGAACTGGATTCTGTTAATAACCATCCAGGCAGAGGGGATATCATTTTGTTTGGTTGTTTGGTTGGTTTGGTTTGGTTTGGTTTGGTTTGGTTTTTGGTTTGGTTTTTGGTTTGGTTTGGTTTGGTTGTTTGGCTTGGTTTGGTTTGGTTTGGTTTGGTTTTTCGAGACAGGGTTTCTCTGTGTAGCCCTGGCTGTCCTGGAACTCACTCTGTAGACCAGGCTGGCCTCGAACTCAGAAATCCGCCTGTCTCTGCCTCCCAAGTGCTGGGATTAAAGGTGTGCACCACCACCGCTCAGCCCAGAGGGGATATCTTATGATGATAGGAAGGTTCTAAATTTCAGGAGAGTATTGATTACCTGTGCGTGTTCTTAAACTCATTGATCTGGTCCCGTCCCCATTTTATGTGTGTTTACCTGAGTGGGAGCAGGTGCTCCCGGAGGCCAGAAGATTGAGGCAGATACTGTGCTAGTTTGAATAAGGATAGCCCTATAGACTCATAGATTTGAACCCTTAGGGAGTGACGTTATGGGTGCGGCCTTGTTGGAGGAAGTATGTCACTGGGGGTGGGCTTTAAGGTTTCAAATACTCAAGCCAGGCCCTATGGTGCGCTCTCAGTTCCTGCAGCCTGCAGATCCAGATGTAGAACCCTCAGCTACCTCTTCAGCACTGTGTCTACCTGTATGTTGCCATGCTTTCCACCCTGATGACAATAGACTAGCTCTCTGAACCTTAAGCCAGCCCCACTTATAAGGGTTTCTGGGGTCATGGTGTCTCTTCACAGCAATTAGAAACTCTAAGACTGGAGTTGGAGATGCAGGCCATTGTGAGCAGCCAGACATGGGTCTTGGGAACTGAAACCAGGTTCTCTGCAAGAACAGCAAGTGCTCTCACCTCCTAGCTGTCTCTCCAGCCCTCTCTGTGCTCTTCAGTTGGATACATTTTGCTGTGTATAAATGTTAGACTTAATATAGTACATTTAAAAAATGTGTGTGTGTGTGTGTGCGCGTGTGTGCGTGCATGAGAGAGAGAGAGAGACAGAGACAGAGAGAGAATACTGTGTGCATACACCAGGCAGTTGTGGTCCTCTGGAAGAGCAGCAAGTATTTTTAATCATTAGCCATCTCTGCAGCCTCAATACAGTTTGATTTTTATAAAGACATCAAAGTGAAAACAGGTTTGGTGCAGTAACCACTTTTTAAATCCTGGGGCTCGTTAGGTTTAGGTAGAACAATCACTGAGAGTTCAAAGCTAGCAGGGCCAAACAATAGATTGTTTATAGAACATGTCGGCACATATCCACATGTCTGTCACAAGTCACTCAGGACAGAAACATGGGAAATGTTGCAAGTTTGAGGGCAGCCTGGTCTACGTCACAAGTTCCAAGCTAGGGTTAAATAGTAAGAGACCTTGTCTCCAAAACAAACAAAAGTGTACAATAAAAAGTCAATGCCACTTTTCCTACAACTGACTCCTGCCCAGTTTATTTCTTACCCTTTGTTATGTGACACTTTTCATAGGGAGATACAGTGCAACGCACATACATACACACACTTGCCCCAGAAAGGAAGCCCATGGCAGACCAAAGTAACGAGGATGTCAAAATCCAATTTGGTGAACCAAGTTCTTATTGGGGTTACTAGAGAAATATGGGTAAGGAACTATTTACTGGGACAGGGATGAGCCAAAAGCAGCTGCAAAGCCCATCCCAACAGGACTCCTGAAAGCGGCACATCTGGAGCTCTCTGCTCACATCTGGAGCACTCTGCACAGCTTGCAGGCAGTTCCCTGCATGTTTCAGGGAATACGCAATACTGTTTTTATGGTTCTGGCTTACTTTGTTTAACATGGTGATCTCCAGCTCCACTCGTTTCCCTGCAAATGACAGGTCAGAGCTGAGACTCCTCTCCCAGGAGCTGCTCAGCCTCCTGCCCACAGCTGTCGCTGTGGAAAGGGTCCCCTCCCCACTCCAGTGAATCTTGCAAGTTTTAGCTTTTCCCAGACTTGTGAAGTTTGGTGACCTCCTGAGTCTCTCGAGCCCCAACCCTGTCCTGGAGAGAATGTTACAATGAGGAGGAAAGAACCATCAGTAATGCCCTAGTCCTTTACATGTCTAATCGCATATGACTTTTATATTGCTTTATACAGAAGAGAATAATTCCTTCATCCTGTGTCCCCTTATTTTATTACTACATTGCAAGTCTTTTTCTTTTTTATATATTAATGTTACAAGATAGTGGGCCTCAGTATGGCATTTCCATCCGTGAGCCGAATGTACTTTTAAGTATATTCCCACCCTGTAACCCTCTATCTTATCCCTTGTCTCCTTCCTGCTAGGTTCTGTGCTCTCCCTGAATTGTCTCTTATTTATTTATCGAGTCAGGGTCTTGCTGTATAGTCCTCACTAGCCTGGCACTAGCTATGTAGCTCAGGCTGTACTTGGCCATTCCACAGTCTTACCGCTTCAGCACTCCAAGTGTTGGGCTACAGGCGTGCACTACCTTACTGTGCTTTAAAACAAAACAAAACAAAAATCAAAAAATACCAAACCAACCTAAGTTCTGCACATTGGAAAAGACATATGGTATTGTCTTTCTGATACTGACATAGTTTGTTTAGCATGGTAATCCCCAGTTTTATCCATTTTTCTGCAAACAATATAATTTTGTTCTTAATCTTTAGTCATAAAAAATTAGCACACAGTAAAATTTGTTCTCCTTGGTGTAAGATTTTGGCGCATAGCTTGAACAGATCACACCAGACCAAACGGTTCCACGAGGGGAGGGTTTATTAGGACGGAGGGCAAAGGTAGGGAGAGAGACGGAAGAAGATGGCAGGGAGAAGAGAGAGCAAGGTCAGGGGGTTCTACCTATTTATATGGATGGTGACGTAGCTCTTTTCCCAGGTAAAAGTGAGGTAGCCAGGTGGATTCTGGGAGTGTATAGCGGTTGCCTTGGCAACGATGTAGGGTCATCTAGGTCACCTCAGTCGCCTAGATGTTACATCACTGAGTTCAGGCCTGGTACCAACCCTTGATAGGTAGCTCTGTGAGTTCTGACAAATGCATACAACAACCCCAAACAGACGGATGTAAAATGGATCTGTTATCACAAAAGAGTACCTCAGGTCTTCATTTCCGCCTTAGCGACAATACATTGTTATCCACTTTGTCCATTCCCCCACTGTGGGCACCTGGACTAATTCCATGACTTGTGTGTGGTGAATTATGTCTCAGTAAACATGAGCATGAATGCATCTTCTTGAGTGCTGACTTGGATTCTCTCAAGTCAGCACCTAGGACTGGTGTAGCAGGATCATATTACAATTGACTGTTTAATTGGATTTGTTTGTTTCTGAGACAGAGTGTTCTTATCACATTTGTCCTATACCCTCCTTAATGTTGCCCCTAAATACTTGGGGAAAGTGTTCTTGGTTTTGTTTGTCCTTGTTATGAGACAATGTCACTGTAGTCCAGGTTGACTTCAAGCTCAACTGTTGCTGAAAATGACCTTGATTGAACTCCAGTTCATAGTGTTGGAACAATAGGCATGCTCTTCTGCTTTGGTTGCCTTTCTATTGCTGTTGTGGTGGCTATTCTTGGTTGTCAACTTGATTACATCTGGAATAACTAAAACCAAATGGCTGAGCATACCTGTCAGGGATTCTTTTTTTCTGAATTAAATCTTTTGAAGTGGGAAGACCCACTTCTAATCTGGATCTCTGAGGTGGCAAGATCCACCATTAATCTGAACTACATCTTTCATTGGCAGCCTAGATAAGGGACATGGAAGAAGGAAGCTATCTTTCTCTTTGCTTGCTTGCTCCTGATTTCTCTAGCAAGTCTATTTCTTCACTGGCATTACAGCTTGCTTCTTCAAGGTTCTGGCCATACTGAAGACCAGATGAGATATCTACCCTCATGGACTGAACAACTACTGAATTCTTGGACCTTTTGTTGGTAGACAACCATTGTTGGACCACAGCCTGTAAACCACTCTAATAAATCCCCTTTCTCTCTGTATAGAGATTCATTCTATACGTTCTGTTTCTCTAGAGAACTCTAACTACTAACAGCTGTGGAGAGACATTATGACCAAGGCAACTTGTTTTTTCTTTTCTTTTTTGTGTGTTTTGTTTTGTTTTGTTTTTAGATAGGGTTTTTCTATGTAACGTCAGCTGTCCTGGAACTCACTTTGTAGACCAAGCTGGCCCCAAACTCACAAACTGCCTTTGTCTCCTGGTGCTAGGAGTAAAGACATGAACCACCACTGCCTGGCGACCAAGGCAATTTATAAAAGAAAATATTTAATTGGGGATTTGCTTATAGTTTGAGAGGATGTCTTAGTGTCCTATTGCTGTGGAGAGACACCATGACCATGGCAACTTTTATAAAAGAAAACATTTAATTGGGGCTCGCTTATAGTTCAGAAGTTTAGTCCATTTAGCATGGTGACATTCAGGTAGATTGTGGTACTGGATAGTATCTGAGAGTTCTGCATCTGGTTCTATAGGCAGCAGGCAGTGACACTGGGCCTGGCTTGAGCGTTTAAAACCCCAGACACACCCACAGTGACAAACTTCGTCCAACAAGGCCACACCTTCTATTCCCTGTCAAGTAGTACCACTCAGTAATGACCAAGCATTCAAATCTATGAGCCTATGGGAGCCATTCCTATTCACATACCCACAGAGGGTAATCCTATGCCTGGTATGCCTGGTAGTATGGCAGTAGACAGGTTGGCACACTGGAACAATAGCTACGAGTTTAACATCTTTATCCCAAAGAGACTGGGACTGGCTTAGGCTTGTTTTCTTTACAGTGCTTTCTATGCATTTCCTGTTTATTATTGTCTTTATGTACTGACATTCATCAAGAAATGTGGTATAAATACACAAGGGAACAAACGATGCAGGGAAATGAGTGAAACCATCACAGTGCTTGACAGAAGCCAGAACAACACATGCTTCTCGTAGGAGAATCCAGATTCTTTTTTCTTTAAAAGAAGATAGTGTCTTGGCCACTTTAAAAAAAGATAGTGTTTATGCCAACTGGATACAAGCTAGAGCCATCTGAAAGGAAGGAGCCTCAACTGAGAAAATGCCTTCATAAGATCCTGCTGTAAGGCATTTTCTTAATTAGTGTCTGATAGGGGCCCAGCTTATTGTGGGTGGTGCCATCCCTGGGAGGTCCTGCGTCCAACAAGAAAGCAGGCTGAGCAAGCTAGTAAGCAGCACCCTCCATGGCCTCTGCATCAGCTCCTGCATTCAGGTTCCTGTCCTGACTTCATTTGATGATGAACAGTGATGTGGAACTGAAAGCTAAATAAACCCTCTCCTCCCCAGGTTTCTTTGGTCATGGTGTTTCATCACAGCAATAAAAACCTTAACTAAGACAGAAGTAAGGTTAGAAGGGAATAGGAAGGGGACAGGTGAGAGGGATAGAGGGGGACAAGTGACAGTGATAGAGTGAATGTCCTCAAAGCACATGATACACGAGTATAAGGTCATAAAATCCATTATTTCGTACAACTAATTGATGTTAATTAAAACTGAATTTTAGAAAAAGTGGTGGCACACGCCTTGAATTCCAGCACTTGGGAGGCAGAGGCAGGCGGATTTCTGAGTTCGAGGCTAGCCTGGTCTACAGAGTGAGTTCCAGGACAACCAGGACTACACAGAGAAACCCTGTCTAGAAAAAAAAAAAACCAAAAAAAAAAAAGAAAGAAAAGAAAAGAAAAAAGAAAAATGAATACAAATACAGTTTATGTAGATTTAAAAAATAAGATAAGACCAGGTGTAGAGGCTCATGCCTTTGGTCATAGCACCCAGGAGGCAGAGGCTGGTAGATAGATCTCAACCCTGTCTCAAACAAACAAACAAACAAACAAAAACAAAACCAAACAAAAAAAAACTCCAAAAAACAAAAGACAATGAGCATCTATGCAATGTGGGATGACAGTCAGCTCTGGAGAACTACAGAGCTCCGAGCCCTGGTTGGGATCATGAGAAAGATTATAGTTTTCTAGATTTCACTGCAAGGAGGGCTCTCTCCCCTGGGGACCTTCTAGAGCCCAGCTGTGTCAGAAGGCATGGGTATGGCCTTTTCCAGGTATTGGCTGGGATTCTTTGGGGGATAGATTGTGGTTCACTGCTGTGGGGTAGGGACAGGACAGGTGAGCACGAGGAGGCCTGGCACATGGTGGTTGTGAGAAGATCCCTGATGGAGAGAAGCTGGTGTCTCCTCTCCCAGAGATGAACCCTCCAGTATAAGGTCCCTGGTGCTCTGGCTTTTCTGTCCTCTATGTGTGGATGCTCTCCGCTATGGAGGTGGTTCTGGGTGCTGTCATGTTTACAGGATGGCACTGAAATTATGGTTCCCCTGAAGAGTGTCCCCAGGGTGCTTTCTACCTTGGCTCTCTTCCTGTGGTATGGGCCAGGCTCAGGGATGGGTCCCAGCAGAGCCAGCTTCTTCAAGTCTTTGGCAAAGGAGAGAAGCAAGCTGTGTTCCATCTTTCTGATACAGGTCTGCACAAGAATACCCATGGTGATGGACAAGTTTCTTCAAGTATTACTTCTGCTTCTCAGGATCAGTGCTGAAAGCCAAGAGGGCTACAGCTTCAGCACTATGCCAAGCACCCACTGGGCTACCATCACTGTCCCTGGTGAAACCTCTTCCCAGCAGCAAGGTGGTACAGGCTGTCCTCAACACTGGGCAGGTCGGCTTCTGGCCCTATAGCAGTGACTTTGCTGCATACTGATGTCCAAGGCTGGTTGAAGCTCCAGCAGGAGACGCTGACCCTGACATCATGTATCTACTCTGCTGGGCTGTGAGCCATGCCTTAACTGCTGTCTGCTATCTGTTGGTGGGCTATCCTGTCGAGACTTTGTTTCCCATCCACTACTGATTGGTCAAATCATCAGAATGTCATCAGGGATCGATGACCACTCTTATCAAACAACTTTAGAGAGTTCTAAATCCTCATATTAGAAAAATAAAAAAACAACCCAAATCCCAAAAACCCCAGGTCAGAAAATTCCAGTGAATTTGCATATACCCATAGACCAGGAAGAAGAGAAGAAATGGAATCCTAATTAAAAGGATTTTACAGTGTGCAGCTTGGACAGATCACAGCAGACTAGACAGTTCCACGAGGGGAGGTTTATTAAGAGAGTGGGAGAGCGAGAGGAGAGAGAGAGAGGAATAGAAGAGGAGAGGCCGGCCATGACCACGTGGAAAGAGGGGGAAGGGAAAGGGGGAAGGGAGATGGCAACCTGCAGGCGCGGGGTTGGGGGACCAAGAGAGAGAGGAGGGGCAAGCAGCCCCTTTTATAGTGGGCAGGCCTACCTGGCTGTTGCCAGGTAACTGTGGGGAGGAGCATACCTGGCCATTGCCAGGTGACTGTGGAGGTGGAGTTTAACAGATTGCTAACACTAATAGTCTAAGTCCAATGTGAGCACAGAAGTATAAAACTAGAGAGGAAGAGGGGTGTGTCTCCAGACAAAAAGCCCTGTGTCTGGTTGCCTTCCCAGGTATGGGTGCTCTGAAGATGTTGAAGATACACATCAAAGACACTCTTCCTAGCCAGGCATAGTGGGGTCTGCCTGTAATCTCTGCACTTTGGGGAGGTAGAGGCAGGTGGGGCTCTGTGACTTCTAAGCCAGTCTGGTCTGCATAGTGGTAATAATTTAAAAAGTAAATTAAAACTTTCCTGAATGGACCAGATGGTTATGTGTTGCAGTCACTCAGTACCACCAGCAGACTGTATCAGAGGATTCCCACGACACACCCAGTGTCAGGAGAGTACCTACCCTTAAACCTGAAGGGCCTACATTTTATTTACTATTAAAATGTAGAACTGGAGGTCAAGGAGCTAGCCCAGCAGTTACCACTCACACTCACAGAGGAGGAGTTTGATTGCAAACATTCACATCAAGCAGCTCTGTAACTCCAGATCCAGAGGAATCCAACACTCATGGCCTCCTAAGATACCTGCACTCACGATGCACATATACATACATGAAGTTTAAAATGTTAAACCCACTAATGTAGCTTATATCTGTAATCGTAGTACTTGGAAGGCTGAGACAGGACTATTGCTTCAAATTCAGGAGCAGCCTGAACTCTATAGTGAGTTCTAGGCCACCCTGGGTTACAGTGAGACCCTCCGACCCCAAATCAATCAAATCCTAGTGTTACAGGCCTTTAATTCCAGTGCTTGGGAGGCAGAGGCAGGTAGATCTCTGTGAGTCTATGTAGCAAAGTTCCAGCTAGAGCCTCATAGTGAGACACCGTCTCAAAAGGTTTAGAATTATTAGAATTTATTAGATTTAAAGGTCTTGACTACCACCGATGCTTTCAATGTCCTCAGTATTCGAATTTACAATTCAAATAATTAAGTTTTCAGTTTTACAAGCTGACAGCTGGGCATATAAAGTATGTGGCTTACCGTATGTAATTCTAGCCCTTGAGATGTGGAGCCAGGATGGTAGTAACTTCAGACCAGGCTGTAGTACATGGTGTTCTAGGCAGCCTTAGTTATCTAGTTAGTTTCTGCTTCACAAAATAAAACTAAGCCAGAGGGGCAGACCGTGCAGACATGCTGACAGACAAAAGGAAACCAGCCTATTCTGTACCATGTATACCTAAGGGATCAAGCTCAGTTGGTTTGGTGGCAGATGTCTTTCATCACCAAGTCATCTCACTGCCTCTCTCCCCTTTTTGAGATAGGGTCTCACGTAACCCAGGCTGGCCTTGAACTTTGACTTTCCTGGCTTCACCTCCCAGTGGGATTACAAGTGTATACCACACCTGCATCCAGTGTACATTTCTGTTGGGCTTTTGAAAACCATGCACTTTTATTCTAAATCTTGTTCAATGTTTAACAGTAGCATGGTATAGAAATCTCTCTGGCTTCCAAAGACTCTCTGTCACTTCCCTGGGCTCACCAATCCACTAACCAATTGGTATTTGTATTGGTTTCTTTTTGTCACTGTGACAGAACTGCAGGACCAGGGCAACTTATAAAAGTTATAAAAGAGAAAGTTAGAGTCTGTAGTGGCAGGGACAGCATGTCAGCAGACTGCAGGCATGGCAGTCAGAGCAAAAAGCTGAGAGCTCAAATCTTGAACCACAAGCATGAAGCAGAGAGAGCGACCTACAAATGACACAAAGCCTTTTTTTCTCACAGCCTTCCTGTAGCAATGTACTTCCTCCAACAAAGCTATACCACCTAACCCTCCTCAGACAGCACCACTGTCTGGGAACAATGTTCAAGCACATGAGACTACAGAGGGAGTTTCTCAGGCAGGCTGTTTAACACTCATGACTATAAATGAGTTTCCCCCTTGCTTAACTTAGGACCTTAGGCATACGAGGCAAGCGTTCTACCACCGAGCTCCATCTTAGCTGTTTTGGTTTTTATTTAGACATAAGCTAAGTTGCCCAGGCTGTAGTCAAGGCAGGTCTTTACTTCCAGCCTGCTGCTTCAGCCTCCCCAGAAGCTGAAGTTACAGACCTTCCCACTACCAAGTCTACCTCAAAACTTGTTTTTATATTCAGGAACACAGTCAATCAATTCTGGCTCTGTATTAAATACACTAGTCTCTTTCCTGGATTCTGGAACTTTCTATTTCTAGTTTTAGAACATATAGTTCTAGTGTTCTTTGGGTTATGCAGCCTTTGAAATATAGGACCTTTTTTTGGTAGAATCAGGGGTAACCAGAAAACAAACAAAAACTGATTAGAACCTATGGATGTCTCTACCGAAGCCTTTAGGTGAATATTAGATTTGAGGACTGTAGACTAGAACTATAATAAACAGCATTCAAAACAAGAGGCGTCTCCTTCCTAACTTTGTTTTTGAGATGGAAAGCTCAGTACAAAATTTAGATCTTATTACAGAAATTGAAACGAGCTCATGCAAATTAATCTCCACTGCACCCGTAAAAGGAGATTGAAAGCAGTAATGTTGCCTGTGGTGTACATACAGTACCATTTCCTAAATATCTGTGGGGTCTAAAACTGGGAATGACACGCAATGCTTCCTTTTCCTCAGGCTACAGTAGCATAGGATTCAATTTTGAATCTGATAATGGAAGCATTTTCATGGCACAATAGCCCACAAAGGAAATGAAGGAAGAAATAAACAGCCAGATCATTGAAATAGACAAACAAGACCCCTAGATTAGATGTTCACTCCTGGGCTTCTTTTCATTGGTAGACAGAAATTAATTGAGCATCTAATTGTGTCCATTTCTGGGGCACACCCTCACTTAGACTTTCTATTGACCATTTGTCAGAGGCTCATTCTTAGTTTTTAATTCAGAAGATGATTTTCTATGCTAATTTGAAGGGCATGAACAGAAAGATATTGTAGGTCTGGCAGAATTTACGCCACTAATTTAAAATTTTGTGAGTCAGGCATGGTGGCTCAGGCTCATAGGCAGGAAGATTGGCAGTTCAAAACCAGCCTGAGATATAGAACAAGTTCCAGGCTAGACTGGGCTACAGAGTGAGAGCTTGTTTCCAGCAATAAAAGAAAACAAATGGGGATAACATGATCAAGATGAATTGTTGGCATGTATAAAACTACCAAAGAATTAAAGTTATTCTATTAAAACCCCACAAACAGGGCTGGAGAGATGGCTCAGCGGTTAAGAGCACTGGCTGTTTGCTCTTCCAGAGGTCCTGAGTTCAATTCCTAGCAACCACATGGTGGTTCACAACCATCTGTAATGGGATCCAGTGCCCTCTTCTGGTGTGTCTGAAGATAGCTACAGTGTACTCATATAAATGAAATAAATAAATCTTTAAAAAAAAATAAAAAACTCCACAAACAATTCTGTAAGACCAATGTGCTGGTTAGTCTGGCACACCCTGGAGTCACCTGGGAAGCACCTCAATTGAGGAATAATTTCATCAGATTGACATGTGGACTTATCTCTTAGAGAATGTCTTGATTGCCTTAGTTGGTGTGTGAGGACCCAGCCACTGTGGGTGGCACTATCCCCTAGGCAGAGGCCCTGAACTTTATAAGAAGGAAGAAAACTAGCTGGGCAGGCAAGCAAGCAGCACACTTAACATCCTTTTTCTCTCCACCCTTGATTATAGATGGTGACCAGCTGCTGCAAGCTCCTACATCTGTGACTTCTCTGCTGGGATGAACTTTAACATGGAATTGGAAGCCAAATACATTCTTTTCTAAGTTGCTTTTGACAGGGTATCTATAACAGCAACAGATATAAACCAGAACAGTCATATTCTGTGTTGGGCAGAAGCTTATCTTAAATATTTCCCATTAGCTTTTTCTGTATCTCCACTGAACTAAATGGTGACATTGTATCTATCTTGTCTTAAAGTAAAAGTTACGCCGGGCGGTGGTGGCGCACGCCTTTAATCCCAGCACTTGGGAGGCAGAGGCAGGTGGATTTCTGAGTTCGAGGCCAGCCTGGTCTACAGAGTGAGTTCCAGGATAGCCAGGGCTATACAGGGAAACCCTGTCTCGAAAAACCAAAAAAAAAAAAAAAAAGTAAAAGTTACTTTATTTTAAAGCCAGTGACTCCAGCTATAAGCTGCTCCACAGTACAGGTAGCACAGAAGCTCCACCCCCTCCTCCTGGAATTGGAGAATCAACTAAGGCCTCTTGTATTTTACCATTGAGCTATACCTTTGGAAGCCATTTTTTAATTGTCCCCAATCTCAAATAGAATTTTACTCAACCAAACTAAAGGGTATTCTGTAATCTTTACCTCTGCCACAGAGGACAGGACTGTGGAACTGTGAGGTTAGTAAGTGAGAAACAAACAAAAGGAAAATATTTTTGATGGAGTTGGAATGGCTACCAGGAATGCAATGAAAATTGCACATGTCTTTCTGATAGGCTATTCCCTTGTTTCTTCTTTTGAGACAGGATCTTACTGTGAAGCAATGGGTGGCCTTTATCTTGGCATCCTCCTGCTTCTGCCCCCTGGGATTGTAGGCATGTGCCATTGTGCCAGGCTTTCTGAGAAACTAAACAGAATTCAGATTAGCATAGGATCTGGAGTTCCCTTCCTCTCAAGAGTTAGGGTTTCTTGTTGTTGTTTTAGGTAGAGTTTTCACCTTCTTGTCCATCTTGATCAAGTGTTTTCCAAGGTTGGAGGTTCAATGTTTCAAGATTCTCCACAGATTTGGAAATAGCTTGACAGTTATGATTCAGACATACTGTAAAGTCCAATCTCCTTTCTGCTCTTCTATAGAGCACTGATGAACATAATAAACATATTTATACTTCTCTTCAGCCTGAAGAATTCCTTCTAGTATTGGCTGTGGAGTTGGCTTAGTAGTCATCAATTCCTTTTGTTTGCCTTTATCATGGACAGTTTCAGTTCCTCCATCAGTTATGACAGCTGGGTATAGTAAGTAGTACTCTGGCTTTCAGAATTTGAAATTTATCATTCCTCATCCTACCAGCTTTTAAAGTTTCTGTTGTGAAATCTGCCATTATTCTCATAGGCCTGCCTCTATATACAACTGCATGTTTCTCTCTTGCATGCTGCAGTATACTTTCTGTTCTGTATATTTAGAGTTTTAACTATAGAATGACATGGGGAGTTTCTTTTCAGGTCCCATCTAGTTAGTGTTCTATACATGCCTCTTGTATTAGGGGGGCCTTTCCCAGGATTTGGAAATCTTCTGCTACAGCTTTATTGAAAATATTTTCTATGCCTTTGACATGAAGTTGTCCATCTTTCATGCTCATAATTTGTAGATTTTATCTTTTGGTGATGTCCCAAAGATCTTGACTGTTCTGTTCTGACCCTAAAAACAACCTGGGGAGGAAAGAAATCATTTGGCTTACGTTTCCAGGTCACAGTCCATCACGGAGGGAAGTTGGGGCCAGAATCCTAATAGGAACTGAAGCAGAGAGCCTGGAGGGGCTGCCGGCTGGCTTGCTCCTCTGCCTCACTTTGAGCCTGCTTTCTTATACAACCCAGGACCACCAACCCAGGTGGGGCACCACCCACCATATGCTCCACACGCTGTGCCCTCCCACACCAATTAACACTCAAGACAATTCCTCACAGTCATGGCCACAGCTGATCTGATCTTGGCAATTTCTCTATTGAGACTTCTTCCTCTTCTATCATGACTCTTGATTGGATCAAGTTGACAATAAGAAATATGAGGCAATCTATCCCTTGACAACCTGGTGGACAAAACATATCACTACTAAACCATAACTTTTTTTCTTGTTCCCCAAATCTCTTGTTAATACCATAAAATAAAATATAAATGTAACCTTAAAAGTTTTACAGTCTAAAAATTCAAGTGCTTTAAAAGTCCAATGTCTCTCAGCTGCATGGGCCTAGAAAACAAAACAAAGAATACATGTTTTTATTTCAAGAGGGAAGAACCAGGCCATAGTTACAATCAGATCAAAGCAAACCACAAAGCCAATAGTATAAATAGTATAAAAAGTTCAGAATTCTACATCTGGAATTTACTCCTGATCTTTGGGATTCCAAAAGCCCGGGTACCCCACTTCTCCAGCCTTGCTCTCTGCAGCACGCACAGCTTGTCCGCAGGCTTCGTGCAGCCTCACTCTGCACTGCTGCTGTCCTGGCAGGTGCCTCAGGCTTTTGACATTGCCAGTGTCCTGGGGTCCATTGCAGCTGAGGCTTCACCTTCATCCATGGCCTCTCTGGGCTTTTCTTCAGGGCTCCTGCCACATAGTGCCAAGCTTCAGCTGCTCTCCATGACCCCTTCGTGCCTTCAAGCCAGCACTGTGTAGGAGATCCTTAGGGACTGTTTGCTGTCCGTGACCCACTTAGACCACAGCTTCCGTGTACTGATACCGAGGAAATATTTCCCCAAATACTTTACCTCAGTGATGCCTCTTGTTAATAACAACTGATTCTTCAGTGCCAAATGACTAGCATCATTACTGCAGTAAAACACAAAAGGCTTCACTTCTATGGACTTTCAGATATGTCACATGAATGGCCCAATAGTGTCTTTGATTCCTTCTGAAACTTCACAAACCAGGTTTCCATTGTCTTTATTTTTCTGTTAATAATAATAATAATAACAACAACACCATGTGATATTATTATTATTCATCTCATCTTCCAGGCTCCTGGAACAGCCCAGTAAGCCCTAAGCAGTAATTGGCTTTTCCAGTTTAAAGTCCCAAATCCTCCATTGCCACCCATAACAAAGCACAGCATAAAGGCCACACGGTCAGGCCAACCATGGCAACATCCTATCGATACCAATTCTTTTCTAGTTTGGTTTCTGCTGCTGTGATAAACACCATGACTGAAAGCAACCTGGGGAGGAAAGTGTTTTTATTTCAGCTAATAAGCTACAGTCCATCATGGAGAGAAGCTATGTCAGGAACTCGAAAGCAGGAGCTTGAGACAGAAACCACAGAGGAGTGTCTCTTACTGGCTGAGTGAGAAAGCAACTGTCTTAGTCAGGGTTTCTAGTGCTGTGGTGAAAGACCATGATCAAAAGAAAGCTGGGGAGGCAAGGGTTTACTCAGCTCACCGTTCCAAACTGGAGCTAGTGAGACAGTTCAGTAGGCAAAGCACTGGAGAACTGACTCCTCTGATCTCCACAGCACATACTCTTATGCACATACATGTGCACGTGCACACACACACACACACACACACACACGCACACACAAACTTGATAAGTATAACTTTTACAAGCTCCAGTTTGCAGTTTTAGAAGGAAGGAAAGTGCGATACTGGCTACAAAGGGTGAACCGTGAAGACCTTGAACTAAGTAAAGTTTATCAAACACAAAAGGACAAATACATGTGATTCTCCATGCGTGGGGGTTCCAGGGTAGGCAAGGTCATAGAAGCAAAGTTCAGGTGCTGGCTGTGGGGACTGGGGAGAAGGAGCAAGGAGCTGGTGCGTAGTGAGTGGGAGGAAAGCATTCAGATGGGTAACAGGATGAGAGTGCATCCAGTGCCTCTCACCTGGACACTTAACGTGTGTTTTAATACAACAGAAAGTAATGTAAAGAAGAACTAGGGTGATGGGCATGGTGGCCCGTGCCTGCAACTCTAGCACTGGGGGATTGGAGGCAAGAGGGTCAGGGTTGAAAGTCATCCCCAAGTCCATGGCAAGACTGAAGCCAGCCTGCACTGTGTACTCAAGAAAGAAAAAAAGTACTACTTTTTGAATAATTCATTATGTACACATTTTATTTTATAACAACATTAGTTTTTAGAAAACTGTAACCATCACATGTGTCATGAGTATTTGTATATAAATTTAATTTTTGAGACAGAGTTTTCTATAGCCCAGACTGGCCTCAAACTCCCTATGTAGCTGAGGACGACCTTGAACTTATGATCCTCCTGTGTCCATCTTTCAATTACAGGGATTACAGGCGTGTACCATATCAGCTGGTTTTAGGTTTAAGGCAGTGCTGGGGTTGGGTCCAGGGCTCTGTGAATGGTAAGTAAGGATCTTACTACAGCACCAGCCCATGTACACAGACTTTATGATATAATTTGGACTATATAGAGACCATTCCCCCCCCACACACACACAGAAACTTCTTACCTTTAGCCTCTTTAGACAAGGATAGATATTCCCATTTAGAAGAAGTGCTATAGATATTTGGAGAGTTTGAAATTCCAGAGTACTAAATGTGCACATTAACACTGCAAATAAAGGCACACATTCATCTAGCTTGGAGGATGACGTCATTGTACTGGAATCTCCCTGTACTGGCCCCGCCCATCTCAGTGGTCAGGCTGAGGACTTGTGTCTGATCACCTCTGAATGGCTTGGGTTGATCACTGAGTTGATCCATGAACTGGGTTGGACTCTGAGTGAATTAATGATATGCTATCACATGAACATATGTTGTCACTGGTGATTTGTAGATCACAAGTTTATTTTATTTTTAAAAATTGTCTCTTTTTTTGTTGATCCCAGTTTTTAAAAAAATTACTTATTTTTCTTGTCTCATAGATTACATCCTGAGTGCAGTGGCCCCTCCCTCCTCTCCTCCCAGTTCCTTCCTCTACCTCCCCTGTCCCCCTAGATCCATTCCTCCTTCTGTTTCCCTTCAGAAAAAAGCAGGCTGCCCAGGGATATCAACCAAACATGGCATAACAAGTTACAATAAGATTAGACATAAGCCGGGCGGTAGTGGCGCACGCCTTTAATCCCAGCACTTGGGAGGCAAAGGCAGGTGGATTTCTGAGTTCGAGAGTTCGAGGCCAGCCTGGTCTACAGAGTGAGTTCCAGGACAGCCAGGGCTACACAGAGAAACCCTGTCTTGAAAAACCAAGCCAAAAAAAAAAAAAAAAAAAAAAAGATTAGACATAAACCTCATATCAAGGCCGGATGAGACAACCTAGTAGGAGATGAGGGGGCCCAGAAGCAGGCAAAAGAGTCAGAGACCTCGGGTCCTCTTCATATGTGTTATGGTTGTGCAGCTTGGTGTTCTTGTGGGACTCCTAGCAGTGTGAATGGGGCTGTCTTTAAAAAGTATCTTATTGTTTTATTTGTATGGGTGTCTTGCCTGCCTATGTGTCTGTGCACCAAGTACATGCAGTATCCCTGGAGGCCAGAAGAGGGCATTGGATCTTCTGGGATTAGAGTTTAGAGCTGCCATACAGGTGGTGCCAGAGATCAGACACTGGTCCTCTGGAAGAGCCATTTCTCCAGCCCCCACAAGTTTATCTTATAACCACCTCTTTAACCTGGTCTAAAGAGCAGATGTATGTATATTTATTTCTTCCTGGTCTTAGGCACTAATAGGCTAGCATGCTTGCCAGTAAGTTCAACTTGTCATGTGCAGCCCTAATTCAAGTCAGTGTCTCCTGCACTTATTGAGGAGGAGCTAGACTGAAGAAGAAAGAGATGCCAGAAAACAACTTTATGCAGCCTCTGAGACCACAGAAGCTGGCGAGCATCTAAGACAGGCTTCTCCATTTTGACAGATGGCCTTTTCCCCTAAGCCTTTATTGCTATGCTGTAGAGCACTTCTGTATCTTGTTGTTCCTTCTAAAATTTCCTCTTTGTTCACAGTACGAGATGAGAACAGAAGCACGGAGAAAAAATCTTCTCATTTTGATTTTGCATTATTTAACACAAGAAGGGTATGTTTTCATGCGTTTATGATGATGCCTCTCCTCTCTGACCCTTCAAAAGTAGTGCCTAAACTCTACTTTTAGAGCAGTTTCATGTTTACAGACAAATGAGCAGAAAGTATAGTGAACTCCTTCTCCCCACCCATTTCCGTTATTATTATTATTTATTTGCAGTGCTGGTGACAGATCCCAGGCAAGCACTCTACAACTGAGCTCCAGTGCAGTCCCTTACTATCAACATGTCTCATTGATGTAGTTTATTTGTTATAACTGGTGAGCCCTTGCTAATAAGTGATGTTCTCCACAGCAACAAAAATGTCATCAGTACTGCAGCCACAACCATATTTGGCTAAAAGCAAGGAAAGGCAATCCAATGACAATTTCTTAATTAACTTACTTATTTGATTTAAGCACTTTTAAAATTGTTTTGGACAATGGAAACATCACCAGATGTCAGTAGAAGCAGGTAGCTTCCAGACGGAAGTGTTGGTGTTGTGGTTGACAGTGTTGGGATGTATTTAACACGTGGTGAAGTTACATGTCTGTCTATGATCTCATTGCCTCAGAGGCTGGCACAGGAGGCTCACAAATCCTAAGAAAGCTTGAGCTGTGGATTGAAACCTTATCTCTAAAACAACCAACCTGAAAACAAATCACAAAACCAAAACCAACAACAACCAAAAAGACCCAACTCGTTCAACAGCATTAAATAACCCAAACAAAAACAAACCAAAAAATCGTACGTGATGTTCCTTACTGTGGAAAAGTCTCCTACACAGTTTTCTCTATAACATGCTGCTTAATGTTGACTTGCTCTTCGTAGTGAGTCCCCTTGGATTGGCAGCTCCTGTCTGCTTTTATTCTTTAAACTCAGACCTAACCTTCTCTCTCCTGTAAACCTGCCAGCTATATGGATGCAGCTAACGCTTTGGAGGAGGAGACTAAGCTGGGACTACGGCGCTTTGAAGTTTGTGACAACGTTGACCTGGAAACTATTTTGATGGAATATGAGAGCTATTATTTTGTAAAGTTCCAGAAGTATCCCAAAGTGGTTAAGAAGGCACCAGACCCAGGTACATAGGTTTGTGCTAGAAGTGATGCTTTATGCCATTGTTAAGAATGGTGCTTCCAGTGGTCACATATGTAATCCCAATGTCAGGGAGGTGGGGGGGGGGGGTCTGAAGATGAAAAGTTGGCCTATCCCTCTCCCAACAGAAGGTGTTCCTAGGCTCATGGTTGGATGGTTCCCTTCTATGCCTGGAAGAGTAGACCAGAAGGATCTGGAGCCTAGCTCAGACTCAGAACTGACCATTCAAACGTGATTGCCTGGATTGTTTGGCATCCTCCTGTCTTGTTGGCCTTTGTTTGAGGAGCATTTGTTAGGGCAATGAAAGCAGAGCCCCACTGTATTGCAGGTGCTCTTCAGAAAGGCAGCACTAACTTCTGGAGTGATGGAGAGGGCTGTTGGAAGACTATAAATGACAAAAGACTTTTTCTTGTTAGGAAGCCCTATTATCTATCTTGAAAGTAAGATGGAAATGAGTATTGGTGAAGCTAATAGCTCATGTATAGATAATGAAATGCTTTTGAAAGCCATCAATCCAGATGGTGATCAATAGAATGCAGAGACCAGTGTAGGTCAGCAGTCATGGAGGCTGGCTAGAGGGAAGAGCTAAAGCCAAGGTCCTAGGTTTTGTAGTAACATTGACTTAGAAGTCTATAAGAAGGGGAAGTAATTATAAACCAAGGGGGATCATTGTCCTGTTTACAAGGCGCTTGTTAAGCCACAGAGTTTAACATTTCTTGTAGGGACCAGGAAACTGAGAGGAACGTCAATTAAAACCAGCCAGGGCCAAACCCAGAGGTGGAGGAGGCCTGCAGTTTTAGTTTTTGTTTTTCTTTACTCTGAGCTTTCTTCCAGTGAAGGACTCAGAACTCAGCTCACTCGACTGGTTGGTTGGTCGTTTGAGCTGGGCACTGGTTCCTCACACAGAGAGACAAGCACTGCTCCCAGCAGGGACTGAATTCAAGATGTCCTGGCCTCTTCTGGCTTGGCACCCATTTCCCCCTGTGATTTGGACTCAGTATCTTCATTCTAAAGTTCAGTTGGCAGAATTTGATTCAGTAAATGTTCCTGTCAGTCTCGTGGGATTCTGGTGTGCTCTGTGACCCAGAAAAACAGTGGCAAATTTATGAAAACTCATCATACCAACCCATATAGCCAGCCTGTGTGTGGGTATTGTTCCCAGTGTGGGGTCTGCTACACATTGCCTAGGCCTGGGTGTCTTTCTCTGTGTTACTCAAAATCCCTGAAAAGCTAGGACTTGTTTCTCTTCTCTGGTCCCTTCACTTCTCATTAGAGGAGCTAGCTGTCTGTTGGTCTAGAAGCACACAGTTGTAAGGACACTGGAAGAGAATGCTCATGGAAGTTTGCTTTCTCTCTTAAAACTAAACTCTTCCCTTTCCCTCAATGTTTGTTTTTCCACAGTAGAAAATAATTTACCATCAAGAAGTGGAGGGAAGAACAAAAGGTAAAGCTATTCATTTGATCAACTTAACTCTTGCTTTCTTTTTTAGTTTTTTGAGACAAGGTTTCTGTACACTCCCCCACCTCCACCCCCATATTTCCCAGAACTCATTGTGTAGACCAGGCTGACCTTGAACTCACAGACATCCACTTGCCTTTGCTTGCTGGGTGTTAGGATTAAAGATGTGTACCTATATGCCAGGCTTGATTGTTTCAACTCTTAAGAGTATAGGATCTCTTTCTTGTAGAGTCTCAGTGCAACCCCATGACTCTGCCCCCAATGCCAGGGTGTAGCCGTGTAACCTTGGAGTCTCCTCTTGTCACCACTGGCTCGACTTAAGTCAGTGTCTTTAGATTCTCCCAGGTCACTGAAATTATGTTCAATGATATCTTGCCTTTCTTGTCCATGTGGGTTGGAACATCTGGATCTTGAAAATTGAATGCTTGACACCTAGTTCCCACCACCTATTTTTATAAACATAGGGCAAGCCTCTGGAATATGCCTCAGTGTTGGCTGGCTTAGAGCAGCAGGGACTGTAGGGTTTTGCTAGTGTAGCAAAAAAAAAAAAAAAAAAAAAAAGCCAAAAGCTCAGGGACAGGTAAAAGTGTGGTTCTGGAAGGAACTATACTGCACACTCAGGGCAGTGAAAAAAATAAAAAACAGAATGTGCTAGAAAAAGAAAACCTAGATTGACATAATAAGCAATTTATTAGGTCTTAGAAGTGTGCATTCTGTATATTCCCCCCTGCCTCCACCCAGTGCTTCAGTTTTGTGAATTTAGTTTTCACATCCAGCCAGAGAAGGAAGGACCCAGAGACCTCAAAGGGCCTCTTGTCATCATCTGTAACAATGGCTGGATGGAACCCATGCTTTCTTCATAATAGTAACTCCAATGCTCTTCTGCCCAAGGGTAACACTGCCTTGCACTGTCCTTCCAGAACAGTTTCAGTGAGTTGATGGAGGTGCTATTTTTTTATTAATAGTTTCCATATAGCTGTTCAGCCTCTGGTGAGGGCCTTTTAAGAGGAATATCCTCCGGATCTGGTTGTTTTCAGTTGTTCATTTATACCTGCTATGCCCTCAGATAATTTACCTAGTACATATTTGGTGAGTGACCGCTGGACAGCAACATGTAAAAGCAAAGGGAGGGAGGTAGTGGTATGTGTAGCCTTTTGGGGTTTCTGCAGTTCTTCTGAGTTGATGTCTATACGTGGCAAGCACAAAGGTTTAACACCAAGTGATTAGTCAGGAAAGAGAACCCGAAAAGCAACCGGCAGAGTTTCTGGGCATTGTGGGCTTTTAAACAAAAATATTTTTATTTTTATTTATGTGTGTGAGTGTTTTAACCACATGTAAGTGTGCACCACATCTGTGGAGAGCCCAGAGTCCAGAAGAGGGCGTTAGGTCTCCTGGAACTAGAGTTATAAGCAGTCATGGTCTCCCCAACATGGGTGCTTGAACTGAACTCCCAAGATCAACAAGTGTTCTCAGTCCCTTTGCCCCTTCTCTAGCTGTGCTGGGTGGGCACTGTCTTCTGCTGAGATAGTTGCTTGGTAACAGGGTGTGTCCTCTGATTGTCTACAAGTCATTCAAGGGTTTTTTCCTAATACTGTTCCTCACACCGGAGACTGCTCACAGTTACAGATTGGCTGATGACCCAAGGGAGGGAAGGTATCTGAGACAGATGACAGATCGGGGTTCAGAGGCTTGAAAACTTGTGGGATGGGCTAAGATAGTGAAGTTTGATGGAGTCGATTCAGGCTCTAACAGGTAGCTTCCCTGCAGCAACAATCAGAAGCCTGGAAATCACATTAACAGTAGGACATTGCCCAGAGCAACACCACTTTCCTGAAGTGTGATTTTAGATGTGGCTTATCAATAGGAGACACTGGAGCAACTCGGGGTTTCGTCTGGAATGCAGACCCGTCTCCTTCACCTCCTCAGGGTTATGTTAGTTGCTTTCCTTACCACTGTGTCTGTGTGGTCTATAACTTCATTTAAACCACTCTAATTAGGAGAGTGTTCATGTATAAAATGCTTGGTATTCATTTCACAATTATTTCATTTTTGTGCCAGCAGAAGGCCTGAAGCATAGTTTTCTTATCTCATATTAGAGATGAGAAAAGATGCCCTATGTATGGCCCATGCCCACTTGCCATGAGTTCACCACCAGTACGTGGACACGGGTGCTATTATGGATTGGGTTATTTTGTTGGTCATGTAGTTATATTAGTGATGGACAACTTTTCTTTTCTATAATGAACTGGAACCGAGGCAGAAGCTAAGATCATTTAGAACATGAGAGTCATTGTTCTAGTGACCCTCCTGCAGATACCATGGAAAGAGCTGAGGGAAGCGAGGAATTAAGGCATGCGAACTCACGTTTGCCTCCTGAGACGGTCCTGCCTGCCTCTGACATTGTCTTCCATTACAACATCCCCATACCAGTTGTGTGTGTGTGTGTGTGTGTGTGTGTGTACAGATGAGGATGTACTGAACAAATTAGTCCTGCCCTTGTAATGGTGAGTGTAACATGTAAACTCAAATACATGTGTTGTGACTGTCCTTTTATCCCTTCCCTCAATGCAAACACCATCTTTCCCAGAGTTGCTACTCTTCTGACATCAGTCCCATCAGTTTGTTTTTCCAGAAATGAACTGTAATGATAAGAAATCATTTTTCAAAGACAAATGACATGTGTCAGTAGAGATGGCTTAAGTTTTGCTGTCTTTCCATAAGCTCGAACCCTCAAAGTATTTTATTATTTATTTATGTGTTTTTGTGTGTATCTATGTGTAGTTGGTTGTCTGTAAAGGGCAGAAGAGGGTATAAGACCCCTTAGAGCTGGAGTTACAGGCAGTTGTGAGCTGCCTGGTGTAGGTACTGGGAACAAAACTTGGGTCCTCTGGAAGAACAGAAAGTGTTCTTGACCACAGAGCCATCTCTCTAGCCTATCAGCCTATTTTGATATTTACTGTGTACAACATGCTAAGAGATGTTTTACCTAGAGGAAGTATACTGAATATTCCTCTAGGTAAAAGTATATTCAGTATATTTTAGTATACTGGGTTACAACTCAGACAGATCCCTGAATCTTCTGATGCTTCATAACTTGAGTTGGAGGAGGCTGTTTCCTCCCTCCACCCAGACATCTTCCCTGGTCATGGTCATAAGGTTGGTGAGAGATGTTAACAGTGGGAATATTCTTCTAAAACAGTGCTTCTCAACCTTCCTAATGCCTTTAATAATGTTGCGGTGATCCCAGCCATAAAATTATTTTCATTGTTCCTTCATAACTGTAATTTTGCTACTGTTATGAATCAAATGTAAATATCTGACATACAGGCTATCTGATATGTGACCCCTGTGAAAGGGTCATTTGACACCCAAAGGGGTCGAGACCCACAGGTTGAAAACCACTGTTCTAAGCAATGTTTGTTGTTATTGGGTTTTTTGTTTGTTTGTTTTTGTCTTTTAGATTAAAATTTTTTTTTCAGATGGTGGGTTTTTGAAAACTAAAGCAATTTGCCAAAGTGTAGAAGCTTTGTGGTGTGGAGGAGGGTGAGGGGGATCCTGGGAGGAGGTGAGGAGGTGAGTGCTCCAGCTCAGTTGGGAGGAGCCCAGAGGGAGTGGGAGCCAGGTCAACTAAGGCCGCAGGTGTGAAGGTGTGGGTGGAAGAGCCTCTCTGTGGTGCATGCATGTGGCTTTCGGGAACTCGCTTTACATATGCTCTACTAGTTATTTACTTACCTGGAATTAAATGCTTAGAATACTTTCCTGGAGGTTTTTGTTCCCTTCCTTAGGCTGACGAATGACAATTGTCAAAATCTTCCCAAGATATATCACCAGAAGTCACGACCCAAAACTTCAGCAGTGAAGACAGGGGACACCAAGTCTGTCAAAGAACACCCTAAACAGGTCAGGATACCACACCTGTGAAAATACCTCATGTCTCTGAATATGTTTGTTTGTTTGTTTGTTTTTGAGGTTTCCTGTTTAACAATTGCTGTATGGCTTAATTAAATTGTAGAAGTTCCTGAATACTGGTGATATTTTGGTATGCTGGAGCAGAAAATGGACTAATTCCTAGATTTGCCAGCTCCTTCTCTAGTTTTACCGTAGAGTAAGGATACTGGAAGGGGCTGGGCAGGCTAGTAAGACTTGGCCTCTCTTTCTGGGCTTTTGCAGAGCACATAGTGTTAGTTCCTACCTCATATCTCAACACTAGGCTTTCTAGAAGAGAAGGCCACAAGAGAAATAGGCCCATCCAGAACCTTCTTATCTAGGACAAAACATTCCAGATTTTTACCTGAAAGGACCAGTAGAAACTGAGATAAGGGACAGAAAGTTAGTGCTGAAGACTAGTGGGACAGAGAGAAATAATCACGGAATTCTCTTGGTTTGAAGATGGTCTTTGGCTGTCCCCAAGGTAGAAGAAGGGAGGTAATATGGGACAGTTGAGTTCCACAGGAGGTTGGATGACTCTACTGAATCCCCAGACTCACCAGCCTTGGCCAGAGGAGAAAAGACAAGCCAGTGGGTGGGGATGGACTGCGTACGGGTATTTTTCCACAGGCAGGCAGCTTTAGAAGCCATAGCCTAAGTCTTCTCAGCTCCAGGAATAGCTCCTTCCTTATAGCCACAGAGACATCAATGAAATCAATGTGAAATCAGTGAGCCATTGATTCATGGTCCTGTAAATCTGAGAAAACTTGGCCATTAAACAGAAGTGGTATCCGGCATCCATTGGCTTTTGTGTGGAGAATGGGCAGTCAGAGCCGGGGTCTCAGCTGGTTCCACAGTGAGGCCACTCACAAGTCTTCCTTCTTCTCCAGGAGAGTGTCACTAATGCTCCAGCAGAGAGCACTGACTTTGGCCTAAACATATCAAAAATCCACAAAGACAACCCAGAGGAAAAGGCTCACCCACGAAGAGTAAGTGGAGCTTGGGGTTCTAGGACAGAAGGGGGTTTGTTTCTAGAAAAAGGAAAATAAAGCACACAATTTTTGTGAAACATGAAAGTGAAGACAGAAACATTAAAGATTGGCTGGGCGAGGAGATGAGAGGAACTTCCCATGAGTAGCCAAACCCCAGATTCTGATCCCCTCTCCTTTCTGGAAGGATGATCTAGAGTGATCCTTTTCTAGAGATCACTCTCCTCATTTGCAGACGGAAGTGTTCAGAAGAGAGAGCATCCTATGTTCCTTTCAGCTTCAAAATTCTGTGATTAGCTGGGGTGTAATTGGTGCTGGAGTGCTTGCCTGCCATTCACAAAACTCTGTATTTGCTCCCTGGCATCAGAAATGGTGAAGAGAACACAAAGAATCCCATGATTGCCACGATAAACATTGGTGTGCTGCATTGTTTACTGAGCCATGGTCCTATACTTAGTTGTTCATGGCCCTGCCAAGGGTAGTTGTTCAAGGCCCCTCTGCTTGGAAGCGTGGCTCCAGACTTAAGTGTGATTCTTTGTGAACCATGAAAAGTTACTTGGTTTAGGGCTGATCCTGTGCTTTATAGATATTGCTGAACTCCTATTTCTCCTCCACTTCCTCCTCTGTCTTCTTCTCTCCCTCCTCCTCTCCCTCATCTCCATTCTCCTCTCCCTCTTCCTTTTCTTCCTTCCCCTTTTCTTCTTCCTCCTTCTCCATCTCGGTTTGTTTGTTTGCTTGCTTGCTTGTTTTGAGACAGTTTCACTAGCTGGCATGGAACTCACTATATAGACTAGGTTGGCTTCAAACTCACCACCTGCCTTTGCCTCTTGTGTGCTGGGATTAAAGATTTGCACTGTCAGCTATTCCTGCCTTTTTTTTTTTTTTTCTGATGAAATTCAGGTCTGACTTTGAAAATAATAGTTTCTTCAGGAGAAAAGGCCCAGATGGAACGATATAACACAGGCAGGGAGAGTGAGCCTTTTGGCAAGGAGGAGTGCATGCTCCTGCTGAGGGCCCTCCAGCTGTCCTTCCTTAACTCTGCTCCTTCAGTGAAGCTGTTGAACCATGGGCTGCTGGGTGAGCTCTAGCCTGCCCTGTAGACAAACTGTTAGCTGTGGTGTGTCCTGGAAGGGCTTCCAGGCCCACTGACCTGGACAACACAGGCAGCTGCATGGGCTCCCTGTCAGACCTGAGAACTGACTGCTGCAGGAGACAATGCATCTGCCTCTCACTGGGACAGAGTCTCTTGTTAGTCCTCATTGCCTTGTCACACTCTTAGTCCCCTGTGGTGTACATAACAATTATGTGGCTTTAGTCTCTTGTGAGTGCTCACACTCATATAAACAAATGCCTCTGATTGGATCACGAGGAAGGGACTATTTAACCCAGCACTTAACCTTTGAAAGAGTCTGGCTATAAATTCTGTTTCTAGCAGAAATGGCTTTGGGGTAAAATGTATATAGAGCTCCCCCAACCCCACATAGATTTTCAAGTGTTCATGGGCTGAGTGACAGGGCCTAGGGGCTTTCCCCTAAGAGGGTTCTCTCCATCACCATGTTAGGGACTCTAGCTTTGGATTCTGGTGCCTGGCTGAAAATGCCAAAAGTGTGTTGTTCTCTGGAGCCCTGGCTTGGGAGTCAGGCTGTGGAGTCCACAGTGGGTCAGGTTGTGGTCAAGCTGCTCGCCATCATCATCCAAGCCTTCTGTGTGTTGTTTTGTAATCTGTAACATGGAGGAGACATCACCTGCTGTATTCGAGAAGGAACGGGGAACGTCCCATCTCTGCCTGCCACATACTAAGCACTCAGTAAACACCGGTGACTGCTCCATCATCTGGCGTACTCTGCTAATCTCCGTCCCAAAGTAACAGGTCCAGGAGCCTGGAAGATCATCTTAGTTGCACTTTGTATGGTGACCAGCGCTTGACTTAAGGGAGGAGGGAGTTGACTCCCTGCTTCAGGGGATGTCCACAGCAGGCAAGGCATGGCGGTGTGGCTTCTGTCTGTGGTAGTGCGAGCTTATGGTTGAGTCTCCTTCCATGACAGCCAGCCAGGAGGTAGAAAGCTAGATTAGAGTCAGAGGTAAGAGTAACCTCACAGGGCTGCTGTTAGTGGCCAGTGTGTGCCAGGCGGACACCACGTCACAGAGGTTCTACAACCTCTGCACAGACCACCACCAGAGCCTCTCAGGACCACATTCACATGCACGACCCTATGGAGGATGTTTCAGAAACAAACATAATAGCAAATATCTGGGTTTGAGTCCTGGCTTCAGGCCTTTGTTAGTCTTGTGGCCCTGGGCAAATTGTTTAATGCCCCTGGTTCCCTCCACAGAAACAAAATTAAAACACCACTCACCACTAGCAGACATGATGATGGGCTGAGAACCTTGTATACCTGTTCTGTCCCAGGCCTTCTCTGAATGCGGCATGCTAATGCAGTGAGCACATAGGATCATCTCTATCCATGTCCCAGTGGGCTCTTCCCGTCTGTATAATGTTCTCAAAGGATGTGGTCAGACAGGGCAAGCAGCCATGTAAGAGAGCAGAGCAGTGTCAGCAATGCGAAATGCCCATGGATTTTATTAATCTAACTCTAATCTGAAGAATATTTAGTTTTCATTTTTACTGAGTTCTGATATCTTATTCAGCAGTAGTTCATCTCTCTCCCTCTCCCTCACCCTCTCCCTCTCCCTCCCTCTCTCTCTTTTTTTCTCTCCCTCTCTCACAATTATTACACACACACACACACACACACACACACACACACATACACACACACACACACACACACACACACACGGTCAGTGTCCTCAGACCCTCACTCACACCAGAAGAGGGCATCAGAACTTATGGTTGCTGGGATTTGAACTTGGGACCCCTGGAAGAACAGTCAGTGCTCTTAACCGCTGAGTCATCTCTCTAGTCCCAGCTTTTTCTTAAGACTTGAGGTTTGCCTGCCATGCAAGGATAGGCACATGCAGCTATTAAAGTTACCAAGGTTACCCTGCCCTCCTCTCATGTGTTCATGGCTTAAATAACCATTGTTCCCTTTTAGGGGCAAATCATTGACTTCCGAGGACTGCTCACAGACGCTATCAAAGGAGCCACCAGTGAATTTGCCTTGAACACCTTTGAATGTAACCCAGACCCTTCAGTAAGTGACCAAGATATGTGCCTCCCCTTTTAAACTGCCCAAATCTAGTGGAACTTCCAGAAGTATTCTTCTGAGTCCAGAGAACTTTGAGATCTAGACAAAGGTCATAGCAAACAGGCACCATTTGTTTCGCCAAGATCCTGTTTTTCTTCCTAAATTATGAAGCAGTTTTGTAATGCTGGCCTATCTGCTCCTCTCACCAGGAGCGATTGCTGAAACCTCTGAGTGCATTTATTGGCATGAACAGTGAGATGCGAGAACTGGCAGCGGTGGTGAGCCGGGTAAGATCTGCTATTCAATTCACAAATTTATGGAGGCAGACCAGGGCTCCTGGAGCATTGTGGGCTGCTTCTTTTATTAATAACAATAAATATGATCATTTATTTATAAAGTGCCCCCACTTGCAGAGGCACTCATATTGTTTAGAGGCACAATAATGCATGATAAATAAATTATACAATCATAAAATTACAATAGAAAAAGCCCACCATCCTACTATAGGGGCCAAGAAAACAGACAGCAAAAAAGATGCAGAAAGGAAAGGACAGGTGAAAGGCTTTCTAGCAGGCCTCAGAGCCGAGGAAAAAGGCTTCTAAGAAAAGCAAGGAGCGCAGGTGCATTTTATTTAAAGAGCCACAGTCTGGAAATACAGGGGTCTGGGTGCGTGATGACCTCAGACTTGGAAATTTCCATGAATATAACACGATTTGTAAGAAAGATTTTTTAGCACCAGGCTATAGCTATTTCAAGCTTGTCCCCTGGAACCTAAGGCAGTGAAAATTAAGGGACAATGACATAGCCTTGAAGTCAGGTGACCTGTTTGCTTTCTAGAGCCTTCTCTTTCTAGCTATATGGTTTAAGGCAAGCTTCTTGGAGTAAGAGAAGATTATTTGATTACAGAAGACTTATCTCAATTTAATTGAATACTGAAACTAAGGTAGGCTCAAAAACATGCTTTAAAATCATCCAGAAAGTTCAGCTGGAAACAACCAAGGGTGGCTCTGATTTCTCTCCAGACAGTAGATATGCACTGCACAACCACAGCAGGTGTATAGAGGACCTGCGGATGGAGGAGAGTAACACAGGCCCAGGCCTTACCTCAAGAGACTCTGTTTGCGTGGATGAGTGCATCCAGACAGCATGAAAAAAAAAAAGGATGTAGAAAAAATTGGAAGAGAAGAGGGAGCTGGAAGGCACTTGGAATAAAGGTGGGGTGGAGAGAGGGGCAGGGTTGTAGAGGAGGAGTCCCCCGAGTATTCAGGACAGAGAATTGGGTAGAGAGATGAGAAAGTCAGAGTAGCAACTCTCTGTGGCCGTAGGTCATCCTGTATGCTGACAGATCATTTGTTCAGTGAGGCGGATGGAGAAGAGAGGTCAGCTCTGAGGTTTTCACCAGTGGAGGGTAAAGACTAAGTTGGGTCAGGATGCACAAGGCAGCAGAGGACAGCTCTTTTCATGCCCACACAAATCTGTCATCTCCTTTCTGTTTATGCAAGGGGATAACAAGATGGAAGTTCAAGGTAGGGGCTCCACACTGCCAGAGGAAGCCACCATTCAGCTCCCTCTCGAAAGCATCCAGTGATCATGAGATTGTTTGCTCCCGAGTCACACCTGTTGAGTTGTGGCAGCTAACTTTGGACATACATAAGGAAAAACTTTCGGCTGGGAAATTAAACACCTTGTTAAACTCAATGTTGGCTCTAGATCATGGAGAGAAATATAGTTATCTGTGGATGGTTCAAATATCATAGTAGATGTATCTTCACTGTGTGCCAAGCTTTCCTAAGAAAAGTCTTAATCAGAGATGCGCGTTCTTCTCAAGGTTTGAAAGCCTGGAGTCAGGTGTGACATAATCCCTATCACTCCAGTACTTGAGGTTAAAGCAGGAGGATCCCCACCACACAGTGAATTCCAGGCCAGGGGTACAGAATGAGACCCTGTCTCAAAACACAAAATCTTAGGCCATTTTTAAAACATACTTTTATATTTTTGAAACATGTGCACGTATCAGTAAGGTTTAAAAAAAAAAAAAGTAGATGAAGAAACACTTTCCAGACTTGTTCTTTAGTCAGAATGGCATAGGCAAGGGCCTTTAAGAAAAGAACTACTCTAGACATTGTTAGCCTGAAATAGCTCTTATGGAGAAAGGCCCCTGAGTGACTGTTCAGAGGCGTCTTGTGAAATTGAAATTGGGAAACTGTAAATTAGTTATCAGTAAAAGCTACTTAATTGATTACCCTAGGGTGGGCTCTCTTGAAGAGGGGAAACGCTTGGTTCTTGGCCTTCTTGAATGCCTGCAGAAGCAATCACTCCAGCTGGAAGGAGGGAACGCTCCCTAGGGGAAATGGAAATTGCTTTCAGGGGAGCATAGGAGCAGTATGTCTTTTACACAACAAATTAAGAAAGTGTTTGCCAGATCAAAAAGCTAGACAGACACCCAGCGTAGGCGAGAATCCGTTTTTTACTAAAAACTAGTATAATTTGAAAGTATTTGTTGACTGTGGTCGTAACTCAGCATGAGTTGATCGATGACAGGCATAGCTCACCGTTAGGCCCTCCTCAACTCCCCATCTCCTAAAAGTACCTTACTATACTATCAATACCTTCCTCAGAGAAAGCCATTGAATACTTGCATGCCATCTCTTTGCTGAACTAACCCCCAATTATAATGTATGATTAGGTGTACATTATAATATTCATGAAACACTTTTTTTCATCACCAGCACGTTATATACTATTAAGTCAACTGTTCTGCCCTGCATTGTTTATTTCAGAAGTGGAAGAGAACATTAGTTTTAACAGAATAATCCCATGCACATTGCAGGACATTTATCTCCATAATCCCAACATAAAGTGGAATGACATTATTGGACTGGACGCGGCCAAGCAGCTCGTCAAAGAAGCCGTTGTGTACCCAATAAGGGTAAGTATGGAAGCCACGTTCCTAATCACTGTCAACTGGACAAGCGGTGTCCAGACAAGAAAGCATGGTGATTCATCTGTCTACGAGTTAGCCTTCTGATTGGGCCACACTAGGTCAGTGCATGCAAGCCCAGTCTAATCTGTAGCTCTTCACATCACATTCCACCTAGAGCCCTTGCAGAGAACCTGGTTAGGTGTCCAGCACCCACATCAGGTGACTCATAAGTTCCTGTAGCTCTAATTCCAGGGAAGCAGATGCCTTCTTTTGGTCTCCTTAGGCACCTTCATGTACTTGTGCAAAATCCCCTTCTATATTGGTTCAAATCGAGTGTCTGCACAAAGCTAGTGTGGATACATATTTGTTCAGATACTGAGCACTGGCCCAGTAGTTTGCCTTCCTAGCAGTACGCTAAGTGTAGTTTAGACACACCTCCCAGGAGAGAAGCCTCTCACTGCGTTTCTATGGATCCCCACATATTCCTAACCCCAGTCCCTATCAGGAGTTTTGCTTTAGCGTCTCTTGAAGACTCGACGGTCTCTTCCAGAGCCGTGGCCAGCAGGGCAAGGGTGCTGTCATCATCACTCCTGACTGTTTTCTACATCTCTCACAGAGCAGTTGGGCAAATGGAAAAGGTGGTACTCTTCAAGAGGGGAGAGGAGATGGTTAGAGTATTGCACAGTGTTTGCTATCTAGCAGACTGCCCTATCACTCAGGGCCTTAAAACAACAATCATTAAAATTCATTTATCCATCTGTGAGTAGGCAGTCTGGGCTCGATCCAGCTAGATTCAAATGATATTCACATGATATTGTTTGCCTGGCTCTATCCCATGTTCAGGGCATCAGCCAAAGTGGCTGGAGGATTGGGTGGGATCTGGGGTACATGTGCCGCCACTGTGCTGCCAAGCCCTTTCCATGTGTCCTTGTCCTGTGACAAACAAGTTCATCTTGTTCACATGGCTCTTAGAAAGAAGGAAGGAAGACCAAGTCCTACTGTGTGAGCTTTCTCATACCTTCTCTCCCATTTATTCACCTGATATTTTCAAACCCCTTTTTATGTTTCCCAGCATCCTATTGGGCTGGAAAAGGTCAGAGGGCTAGGCCCAGGTGAAAGTGGTGGAGAAACAATCTACCTTCTTCTGCTGGGAGCAGCTATTCAGAATTTGGGGCTAACAACTATACTTTGCTAAGGCCAGGATTACATACTCATAAGAAAACAGACAACCTACAGCTGCATATTACTACTACTGACTCCGTGAAGCGCTTGATTTTGGAGTACTTTAATTCTAAGGGAACACAGCCTATTACATAATATTATCTTTCCTCCCTCTTTCTTCTGCTAAGATAGGAGTAAGAAATATATTGGTATCAGAACTAGGAGAGAAACCATAGAACATTTAAGAGGATAGAACATTTCATTGACACTTTGGATATGTCATTTTTTTTCTCATTATTCTGGGGAACAAACCTTTGACATGTGGACGAGAGCTCTACCACAGGGCTACAGCCTTCCTCCTTTCTAGATGTGTTACTTTCATGGTATTATGCCCTTCCCCCTTACTCAGTAGTATCAATCTCCCAGCAGCACTAGCGAGACAGTAAGCCCATGTGGTAGTTTCACTACTGTTTCCCTTTCCCCGCCTGCTACGAGTCCTGTCCAGCTCCTAGAAGGTTTGAACTTGAACCAATGGAAGAGACTCAGCTGAAATCTGTGCACATCCTCTGGGAGTGATTGTCCTCAGTCTCCACAGTCGGCTTTGCCATAGCTCCCCATGGGCAGACACCCTCATGAGTTGGTTCTGGGATTCAACCTGGATTTGTATCTGCTTTACAGTTTTAAGAAGGAGCTAAATGTTCCACATAAAGAACTTAGAGGGAAAGGAAAGTATATGCAGAAGAAATAACTATTGTCACAAAGAAAACAATAGCTGCTTTTGCCTTCCCCCCCCCCTCTTTGCCTTTCTTTTCTTTCTGCCTTTCTTTCTTTCTCTTAAGAAGCCACAAAAATTAAGCTTCAAAAAACTATTTCAAACATTTTACCCACTGTGAAAATGCCATTGGGACAAACAAAATACAGAAGAGTTGTCGGGCGGCTGCTGTACTAGCACTCCTGCCTGTCTGCTAAGGCTGTGCAGACTGCCGTGTTCATGCCCCTCTTCTTCTTTGTTCTCCAAGTACCCACAGCTATTCACAGGAATTCTTTCCCCGTGGAAAGGACTACTGCTTTATGGGCCCCCAGGTAAACATGTCTTTCTGTTGTAGTCCTGGAAGTGTGTGTGCTGCGAATGTGCTGCCCTCTGTCTCTGCCTGAGGATGGGGCAAAGGATGCCTGTGGGAGCCTGGGCTCTGCCTGTCAGGAGGCAAGGAGCACCTGTTTATGTTTATGCTCATGTATCCCTAGGCACTGGGAAGACTTTGCTGGCCAAAGCGGTGGCCACTGAATGCAAGACGACTTTCTTTAACATTTCTGCCTCCACCATTGTCAGCAAATGGAGAGGAGATTCTGAAAAACTGGTCCGGGTAGGAACTCTTAATATTCTTAAAAGTTAGTGTTCCAGAATACCGAAATACAAAATTATGTTAGAGCATATTTGTTTTAAGGTGATATTTATCTTAGATTCCACTTGGATGGTGACTACCAAAAGCCTATGAAATGGGTTGACTATTACATGTGGATATTAGTCAGTCATATTGTCGCCAGCAAAGCATGGACTTCATTCTTTGGAATTTTACCCACAGTCTTTTTTGATTCATGCACTTTAGGAATAAAAGCTAGGATAAAAGTCTCTAAAGTGGCCTAGTGTTTTCTCCACTCAAGAAACATTCATTATTAAGCATGTACAGTATATCCAGTTAACATTTAGTGAGAGGCCGCTGCTGGGTGCCAGAGCCTACACTATGTACTCTGTGGAGGAATTGAGAGACTTAAAACTTAATTATTCTTTCGGATGTTCTGAGCACCTTTTCTGCCGTGGTGCTCAATGTCTACACAGCGCGCACTCTTTCCTTGAGAGGCTGTTTCCATCTCTACGACATCTCACTCCTGGCCCACAGCCCTGTAACATTTTGCTTATCTTCCTGTTACCTTAAGAGAACAGCTACTTATGATGTCCACCTCCCCATCAAGGGGGAGCCTTGCCAGACATCCTGTTAGACTGTTGCCTGCAATAGGACAATAAGTAATCAATCCTAAGTGAATGTAAAATATTCTTTCTGAAAGGAATTATCCTAAAATACTACCCTGGAATTATGGTCCCTTATAAATACTAATTTCCAAGTGATTATAGACTGCTTAGAAGATGTAATAGAATATTTTAAAAGGGTTGGTTTTAAAAAAACCCTACCTATGATTTATTACATTCACTATTTATTTATTTATTCATTCACTTTCTGGGGATTAAATGCAGGCCTTGTGCATGCCAGGCAAGTGCTGTAACACTAATTTAGAGCCTTAGCCCTTTGATATTGTTTTCAAGTTGAATTTTGTAATGAATTTTTATCACTCCTTCAATACTGATTTTCTGTCCTGTTGTTATTTTGTGTTATTTTGTTTATTGTGGTGGTGGTGTTTTGAGACAAGTTTTTTTTGTGTGTGTGTGTAGTCCAGGCTGGTCTTGAAC
The DNA here is from genome assembly GCF_004785775.1 of Grammomys surdaster. Taxonomy (NCBI): domain Eukaryota; kingdom Metazoa; phylum Chordata; class Mammalia; order Rodentia; family Muridae; genus Grammomys; species Grammomys surdaster. The sequence goes on along the minus strand of NW_021605455.1, from coordinate 1,878,759 downwards.
TCATGATCCTCTGCTGGGATTGCCTCATTCTCCTAGGTGATGGAATTATAGGCATATATACCACCATGCTAACTCAGGTCACATCCACAGGACTCATGTTTGTCTGCTTCTACATGTGTGGATCCCTGGGTCCTGGTTAACCCTATTCCAGAGGGCTGAGATTCAGTTAATTATGGCCATTATCAGCCTAAAACTCTTTGGGATGTGTGTTTAATTTCTGTGGGTTGAGTAACAATAATGCAGCTCACAAAAGATGACCTACCTTGAATAGATAGATCCGTGTCCTATCATGCAAAGTGTTTTGAACCATGATCACAAGACATGAAAGATCCCAGACTTCCTAGACAAGCCTTAGGTGGACACACACACACACACACACACACACACACACACACACAGATATTTCATGAATATCCTCAACAGAGAGACAAAATGTTTTTTGTGTTTAGTATTGAATGACTAGAAATGCCAAATCACAAGGATGCCCCCCTCGCTATGAGCATTATTTAGTTCAGAGTTGTTTGTTTGTTTTTTCTGCTTTAGTATTTGTATTTTGTCAGAATCCTAGGAGTGAGGCAATGATTCTTTCTCTACTTTTCCATCCCCTTAAAGAAACTAGCATTATGAGATATGCAGGAAAGCATATCTTTCTTTGATTTAGAATCTATGATCTCATATCCTCATGTTCCCATGGGAAGAGCTTTACTGACCCAGCCATCTCCCAGGCTCTGCAGGAGCATTCTACAAATGACTTTAGAAGATACTTATATGTCTTTTTTTTTTTCTTATGAAAAGTACATTTTAAGTATTTGAAAAATATTCAAGAAGAATCTGGAATCCCCTGCCAGTCTTGAAGGATCTTATTTCTTATTTCCATCTTATTTCCTCCTGGAAGTTATTTTTTCCTTGCTTTTGAGATGTGGGGACGATCCTCACCTGGAGAACTTTCTTCATTCTGTCAACTCTTTCCTGTAAAGGATGTTAGAGAAAGCAAACCCTTCAGGACCTGCTCCTAAATCAGAAAGTGTTTTCTCTCATTTGTTTCTTTTTCTACTCCAATTAAGGAGTTATTTATAGGGAACCTTTGGGCTGTGAACCTCCCTCCTCGCCTAATGCTCCTGCCCCTTAGGAGATAAGCACTACTGAATAGTTGAGTGATCTCTTTAGCAAATGCACACACCTGTTGATGATCGCATTTCCCTCCACCCCTGCCCCACCATGTGATTTAACTTCCTCTAAGCACCCCTGTACATTTTAGACTAATGCTTCTAGAAGCACTTACCAGGATTCTATTTATTCTCTGGGAATGGAAAGTCAGTAATTTGAGCAATATGGAGACCTAAGCCCTGAGTGCAGTTAGTTCTTCTAACTTCATGTGTAGGAGAGGCTCCCATACCTCAGTGATCTCCTTAAAACTGTGAATGGGTCTGATCTAGGGATCTATTAACCTCTTTTTCATTGGGTAGATTAGTGGGTATTGTAATCACCTTTAACATCAAGTACAATCAGGCTTCTCTTTCTCACAAGGAAGAAAAGTTATTTGCTCCTAATTGTCTGGGCTCCCCTGTGTCAGAGAGGTGTTAGTGATGAGTCCCCCAGCCTTGCCCTGTGTCATGACTTCTGCTGGGGAGGTGTGAACAAATGAGTATCCACCCAGGTAGGGTACTGGTAACACACCAAATGTGTGATTCTACTCAAGTCTGACCTATTCAAGCAGTGGGTCTATTGGGGAATAGTGATCATAGAAGTAAAGGCATCCATAGCCCACGAGGTCCACCCAACATAGGGGTAATTCATGGAAGCTGCAACTCAGAAGTGAGGGTGTTCCATGGAAGCTGCAACCCATAGGGATGATTCACGGAAGCTGCACCCCCTGATGTTCCCTGAACAACTTTCAGGAAGCTCCACCAATCACTGAATTTCCTCTGGGACCAGTTGTTCATGCTTTTATAACCATGGGATCAGCCTTGTGAATCTTGTATTTCAGGAGTTCCCTGAGCCTTGTAAGTTCCCTTGACTCCCTTAGCCTTGTAAGTTCTCTTACTTCCATAGCCTGTAACTTCCCTTTACTCTCTGAGCCTTGCTAGTTCCCTTTATTCCATGAACCTTTTAAATTCCCTGTGTTCCTTGGGTCTTGTAGGTTCCCTTTACTTCCTGAGCCTTGTAAGTTCCCTTTACTTCCTAAGCCTCTTAAATTCCCTTTCTTCCCTGAGTTTTGTAATTTCCCTTTATTCTCTGAGCTTTGTAAGTTCCCTTTATTCTCTGAGCTTTGTAAATTCCTAAGTTCCCTATATTTCTTGAGTCTCTTTAGCTTCCCTCCTTTGTTCAGGAGGGTATAAATGAAAGGATGTTGCTATACACCACCCTTCTCTCTGTCTATGAGAAGGAGCCAGGTCCTATAAGCCAGGATTCTGTGAAAGGGAAGGACTGACACATCACCTTGAACTCACCATACCCTGAGTCATGCAGAAGATAAGAGAGTCCTTCCTCAGTGACAGGGGGTTCAGAGGGATATCCTGCTGCTGCTGCTGCTGCTCCTGAAAGCCACACTCTAGCCTTCTCCCTCTTCCTTTTCCTGATGCTTTCCAAGCACCAAGTGACACGGAGATGAAATCCCCATGGCAACAGAAGAATCGCTGCTCTTCCCCAAATCTCTGCTGCATTCTCCAGTCAACAGTGAAGAATTGTATATGGTGCTCAAGAGATCAGTTGTGGGATTCAAAAAAAAAAAAAAAAAGATTTAGGTCTTTATGCTGTTCACCAGCACTATCTCTCCCTGTGGAGTTCTTTATTATATATATCTTTTTATGCTTGTTCTTTTGCTGGCTGCTTTCTTGTTCAATCTATAATATTTTACTCTGGAACAGAACATCTTATTCAATCAAGAATTGCTTTTGAGAATTAGATCCTCTAGTATTTGGGAGGCAGGGCAGGAGGATCACCTTGAATTCATTGGCCAACCTGAGCTATATTTATTGTGAGTTCCAGCCCAGCTTATGCTGTCTCAAAGTAACAATAAAAACCCACCAGCAATAACAAAAATAACAAACAAACAAAAGGGAAAATATACAAAGGATCTGATTCTAGCAGGCAGTGGGTGAAGGCTTCTGGGAGTCACGTGGAGAACAGAAAAGGACATTTTCAGCTTCTTATCCAGGACTATTCTTTTCCTGCACTTTCTCCTCCTGAGCACAAAATCCTGTTGTCCCCAGAGAAGAAAGGGGAAAAGTTACTACATGATCTTATATGTTCTAAGGATGTTTGTGTCTCTGTGGAACATGTTATTGACAGTGTTTGCCCAGATGGTAACCAGGCAACCGGAAGCTTAAGACCTGAGTTTTATCTTCAGCTCTCACAGTTATCATTTGTAACCTCGATCTAATTTTATCAAATGATAAGTGGAAATATTGGACCACATCCAACCCCCTAGGGTGGAACTAGGGAGAAATAGTGGTGATGGTTGTAAGGTTGCCACCTAGTACTGGTGTAGGATGGATTAGTATAATTCTAAACTCTTAATCTGGGAGCATTTGAGGACTAAACTTTAAGAGTATGATGAGCAGCCAGGCAGTGGTGGCGCACGCCTTTAATCCCAGCACTTGGGAGGCAGAGGCAGGTGGATTTCTGAGTTCGAGGCCAGCCTGGTCTACAGAGAAAGTTCCAGGACAGCCAGGGCTACACAGAGAAACCCTGTCTCGAAAAACAAAACAAAAACAAAACAAGAGTATGATGAGAACTAACTTAAGAATATAAATTTGAACTTGCTCCTGCTTTTCCCACTCAGGTGCTATTTGAACTTGCTCGATATCATGCCCCCTCCACGATCTTCCTGGACGAGCTGGAGTCGGTGATGAGTCAGAGAGGCATGGTTCCTGGGTAACAGACAGGGTTGTATTGTGTTGTATTGTGTTGTGTTGTGCTGTGCTGTGTCATGTTGTGTTGCTGCCATCATTCCACCCCTCTTTGTAAGTGTGTGTGATGGCCAGAAGCCCATCAGCATTTACCAGCAGAATGAGCCTATTAATAAGCCCACAGATTTGCTGTAGGCACATGGAAAGGTCTTTCTTTAAATTAGATCCTGTTAACTGAGTAGCTGATTTAAATAGTTTTTATAACCGGAGGCGATATCATCCTCCCTTCCCCCCTCCCCACAAAGTGGCTTTCAGACCTGAAGATCATCCAGCCGCAGGATCCCGGGCTGCCATGATGGTCTGGCTGCCTCAAAATAACCTCCTCTGGAACCAGAGGGCTGCCAATGGGGACCCAGACTCACCCATGAAGCATCAGGGTGGGCTGCTTCTGAATTTCATTCTCTGGAGGCGGTCCTTGAGGCCAGGGAAACTGGTGATTCTTTGACATTATTTCAAAAGTGTCAGAAAATGTCCCCAGCAGGAGGGAGAACCTCTTAGTTATAAATGCTTTTGGGTTATGCTTTCAAAGACCAAGTAGGGTTGTTTGCTTGCCTCCTTGCTTGGCTTTGTGAGTGTATGTGGCATGTATTATGTGTGTGCTAGTGCATGTAACATGTTTGTGTTTGTGTGCATGAATGTGTGTGAGTGTGCATATGTGTGTATATGTGTGAAATAGTAGGTTTCCATCTAGTTTTCTCAAACATCCTTAGTGTTCTCATGTATCCTAGGCTGGCACAGAACTCACTATATAGCTTAGGATAGCCTTGAACTTGTGATTCTGCTGTCTCTACCTCCCAAGTGTGAGACTGCAGTGTGATCACACAGTGCTGGAGATGGAACCCAGGGTTTTGGATTTGCTAGGAAAGCACTTTATCAACCTGATTGATTTATTATGATCAGTGATTTGTAAAAACCTTTTTATTAAACTTGGCACCTCTAACTGGAGACATAAAAACATGTGTCTGGAAAAATCTTTGTATTTATAAGTACAAAGCCAATTGTAATTAAAACAAATAGGCCAGGCGGTGGTGGCGCATGCCTTTAATCCCAGCACTTGGGAGGCAGAGGCAGGTGGATTTCTGAGTTCAAGGCCAGCCTGGTCTACAGAGTGAGTTCCAGGACAGCCAGGGCTATACAGAGAAACCCTGTCTCGAAAAATCAAAATAAAATAAAATAAAATAAAATAAATAAAAATAAAAAGCAAAGAAGTTGCTTGTTGGAAATATAAAAGTAGAATTGGAAAATAGTGTGTGCAGTTGTACTCACTGGGAAGTATTTTTGCATGCAATGATGAAGATGCAGCCAAGGTGACGGGGGTTTCGCTGAAGTGGGGTGCTGACTGAGCCTCAGTAAGCTATGTCTTGTCAGACCCAAGCTGCAGCCCTCTGCCTTGCTACAGCAGCCTTTACAGGAGTGGCTGGCTACAGGCAAGCAGGACCCCTGGCTACCCTAGCTCTCTCTCCCTCTGCAAGGACAGGCCTCTTGGGCCTGCTTAACTTCAGTGGTGGCCTTCTGCCTTCCTGGTAGGTCATCCTTCCTAGAGTTTTGTGCAGCCTACATGTCACTTGGTTTTTACTCTTCCATCCCCGACTGCAAGCATTTCATTCATGTTCTCCCTAAGTTTCAGCATCCCTGTCTGGGACTTGAAGATCCCAGTTTAAGAAATAAGGGTGACTAAGCCGACCATGATCATACACACTTTAATCTAGCAATTGAAAGGCAGAAGCAGATAAATATTTGTGAGTTTGATGCCAGGCTGGCTTACATAGTGAGGTCCAGGCCAGCCAAGGCCACACAGTGAGATACTCACCATATCTGAAAAAAGAAAAAATAAGCAGACAAAAAATAAGGGCCACTGTTTTGAAGTCATATACTGGGCCATAGCATGCTAATTGTACAAAAGTATGGACAGTTACCCTAAACTTAGCACATACACACGTGCTCTGCATAATTATGGGCAAAGGACATATGAACATGTAATTTTTTTTTTTTTTTGGTTTTTCAAGACAGGGTTTCTCTGTGTAGTCCTGGCTGTCCTGGAACTCACTCTGTAGACCAGGTTGGCCTTGAACTCAGAAATCTGCCTGCCTCTGCCTCCCAAGTGCTGGAATTAAAGGCGTGAGCCACCACTGCCCAGCTGAACATGTAATTGTACAGTGGGAGTCTTTTTTCTTAGACAATGAGAGGTGCAGACTCTACAAGCCACACACACACATAGAATACCCCCAATGAGAAAATGCAGGGTCTGAACTGACCCATTCTGAGCCATCTTTAGCTGGCAGACAAAGTCGGAAATCCCTCCCCAATAAAGTTCATTTCATATGTGAAGATATAAAATTACCTTCATGATATGTGAAAATACATATGCTATATGAAAACACAAATTAATTTCATACTTAGGTTTGGGGTTTATCCCCAATATTACTCTTTATGTATATGCAAACATTTCAGAATTCAAAAAAATCTGAAACACTGCTGGTCCCCAGCATCTGGGATGAAGACTACGTCATCCAAATCTAACGTGGGTTGTTTCCACATGCGTGCACGACAGGTTGAATGCTGTGCTAAGAAAGACATTTTGTTGTTTTAACTAAATCTATGTGATTGAGGGAGAGTCTACTGAGTGTGTTCTGAGTTTAAACCTTGTATGTTCTGCTCTCCATGCTGTGCTCTTTCTTGATAGAAAGAAGGAACTCAGGCAGAGGTAATGGTGGCCGAGAGCTCGTATCTGTACAGAAAACAGAGTCTAATCTATGTTGTTATCATGCATCTAATTAGGAGAGAATGAAGCAAATTCAGTGTAGGGATTTTATAAATATACAAATAAATGTACACACACACACACTAAGAAACATGAAAATTATGTTATATCTGCTCTATAAATTAAGGGATTATTCTCAATGATGTCATTTCAATTAATTAATTAAGTTTGCTTTTTAAAGCACAAGCTAACCTGAAACTATGTAGCCCAGGCTAGCCTCAAACTCATGATAGTTCTCTTGTCTCGGCATCACAAGTGCCAGTCCACCACCACACTTGGCAATTATGGCATTTAAACGGTTAACTAATGAAGCCTGTAGAGACGCTGGGTTATGTTTAATCTAACCTTTCAGTTTTATTTTTTAAGTTTTCTGTCAGCCTTTGCTTTTCTTTTAAACTTCATCATTGCATTATTTACTTTTTAAAAATTACTTTTCATGTAAAACTAAAATACCCAAAATGCCCATTCTCTTGAACCCGTTTGCTGTCAGAACGGAGCCTGTTCTGCAGTCACAGGGCCATTTGCTGTGAGTGTCACTCTTGTCGTGAGGGCAAAGGCTCTGCCATGAGAGGGATCGTGTCTCCTTGTCTCTGTAGGGGAGAACACGAAGGGAGCCTTCGGATGAAGACGGAGCTGCTGGTGCAGATGGATGGCTTAGCGCGCTCGGATGACCTCGTGTTTGTCTTAGCAGCCTCGAACCTGCCCTGGTAAGACATCAAAAGAACATGCTGCACACAATTTCACGATCCGCTAAATGGATTTCAGTGGTGGAAGTGCTACTGGAGGAGGCATGGAAGCTCTACACAACCTGAATCCGCAGTGGGTGTAGGTGTGAACAGGAACCAATCGCATTCGGCAATAAAGACCCAGCATAAAAGTGGGCAGGGCCACTCCCTGTGTTTAGGTTGTAAACTGTGAGAGTAGAGAAGTTGAGCTGACCAAGGGGCATTGCTTGCTCTCTCTGCTCTTGACCAGGGGTCCTTTCCCACCACAATGAACTCTAACCCAGAATAGTGAGCTAAAATAAACCGACTCTCCTTTAAGCTGCCTTTGTCAGGCTTTATTTCTTTTATATTATTATTAAAGCAACAGAAATGAAATTAGGAAATAAGGACTGACTATACCACGGTTTTAAAAATCAAGCAGAGGTTTTGCATAGAACGATAAGAGCTTAATATCTCTAGTTCTCAAAGAACATTCTAGAAATAATGTTTCGGTTTTATTGGTATTAAAATTAAACTTTCTTAAGTTAGTAGAAAAATCCTTTCTTTAATGCCATATAGTAAATAGAAAACTAAATAATCTCTAATTGAAAATATAATCTACTCTCAGAGTTTTTTATTCAAACCGTGTCCCAGAGTGGTTTAGGAACCATTCTAGAAGAAGAATTGGGAAATAAGAAACGTTGACTAGGGGAAAACAATATTTACTTGGAGAATATATTTTAAAAATGTTACAATCCTCTTACAGTTCTCCGAGCATTTCCCCATTTTTATGTTTTATGTCCTGGATAGGGAAGGATGTGAGTGAGGAAACACTCTTACAGGGCATCCAGGGTCAAGAGAGACAAATCGGCTGTGCTCAGCAGCAGTGAGCAGAGCCCGGGCTCCTCACCCCGGCTGTGCCCAGCAGCAGTGAGCAGAGCCCGGGCTCCTCACCCCGGCCCATCTCCTTTTCCACATTTAGAGGCAGACAGAAAGCTTGTCTGTAGTGCTTGCTGATCATCTGGGGTCCCAAACAAGAAGACACCAGGACAAATTTTAGGCAGTTTATGTGTTAAATACATTCATAATCTAAACCTGGCTCTATCTCCTTACACACTTGTAAGACTTGTTTGATTATGCTTAGATGATCAGCATTTTACGTTTGAAGATATATTTATAGATAATCTAAGGTGGAGTCCAGTAGAGAATGGCTGTTTATATGTTTAAGTAAACATTATTAGAAGCTGCCATATGGGGCTAAGCTTCCGTATGGCATTGTACTGGCTAAAGTCATGATGGGGTCACCCATGATAAATTCCTTTAAGCCACACTGGGACAGTTGTTATTTAATTCTAAGAAATTATACAGGCCAAGGTCACATAAATGCCTGGCTCTTGGTGTGCCCTTTGTACTTGTCACAGCAACACAATAGCCTGGCTTTAGCCAGTAGATTTTGTTTTCTGCTATTTTGTGTCCTTGTTTCCCACTTTCCAAGGCTCTTTGAAAATGGACCAAACCACGTTTGACCTTGTTCTTTATTCCACTGCCTGGTTGTGGGTGTTCACCAGGAGGGCATGAAGCTGTAAAGCTCCTAATGTGTATGGCAGGTCTATACCTTGAGAGACGTAAACACACATTTTCTAGAAGAGTGGAGAGCCCTTGCCTCTGCTTGTACATCCAGTAGTTCCGGCTGTGCTGCGCTGTGTTCATTGGCCAGGGTCAGCTGTGGTCTTGCCAGTGTCTTCTTACTGCTATGAGTGCTCTAGGCTAAAACTGAGGCTGGTGAGTCAGTTCAGTAGGTTTTGTTTTGTCCCTTAATATTTTGACTCAGTGTTGGGAGCATCACACTGCATCACATCCTGAGGTGGGCAAAGGCTTGTTTTCTCACGTTTGCTGATGCTAAGATTGATCTGTGGGTCGGGGTGTCTTGCTCTGGTTCCCCTATGGTACATCTCTCTTGAATGTAGCGTCCCCTGATCCAGGTTGCCTCAGTACTTAAGAGCTTTCATTGCTCTTGCAGAGGACCCAGGTTTGATTCCCAGCACCCATGTGGGGACTCACAATCACCTGAAACTCCAGTCCCAGGGAATTTGATGTCCTCTTTTGACCTTTTCCAGCACCAGGCATGCATGTGGTTGATAGACATACATTCAGGCAAAACACTCATGCATGTAAAAAAAAAAATAATAATAGTAATAAAACTTCAAAGCCGTTCTTTGGTTTTCTGTGAAAACTCTCTGAAGAGGAAGCATGTGGCGAGAACCATAAACTAGCATGTTTAGAAATGTGCACCTTTCCAAGTATACTCAGAAGTGAGCCTGCCCCTAAGCATGCTTTCCTACCTGAAGGTGTAGGAAACCTTCCTATTCTGCTTAGGAAGAGCATAGCTTTGGGAAAACCTTGTTACAATCTTGCTCTTCCTCAGCTGCAAGATGACAACTTTCCCTAACCTTTCACTTCCTGTTCCTTCTGGCTTGGTGCTCACCATGATGTGACCCATCCCTGGAGGTTAGGGTCTTGTCAGTGCTTCTGGCTGACAGCTTTCTCTCTGTAAGCTGTCACTTAGAATCATTTGAGGGCTTCTCTCACCCAATGGGCTTGCTTGGTTACCCTGATATCTAGAAAATCAGGTGACACACCAGCAGTGAGCAAGCCCCCTCCCCGACCTTTCCAAACTGAGAAATATACTTTAGAACTTTCTACCTGTTCCATGATTTCAAGGCTTGTTTAGTATAATACCATTAGGTTTTGTCAATGATTTTAGTCCTGGGTTTTGTTGGGGTGGTTGGATCTTCGCATGTACTGGAGCTGACCTTGAGTCCTGCACCCTCCTGCCTCTGTCGCCTGGCTCTTATGATTACAGGAATGCAATACTCTCCCTAATGAGTTTGTGAGTTTTAAAGAAACTCTCTTGAGCTATTAGCCACACGCTGCAGAGCTCATGACCAATGCTTTTAGGTAGTCATGCCGTTTTCTTGTGCTGCGTATTTTCATTGTATTATAATTTCAGCTATTGTCTGCATTGTGTGGGGATTAAAGCCAGATCCTTGTGTATCTTGTATCATATTTCTCTAGAGGGATGGAACCAACAAAATGTATGTGTATTATCAAAAAGGATTTGTACTGGGCCTGGTTGAACACACCTTTTATCCCATCCCTCCTGAGGCAGAAGCAGGCATAACTCTGTGAATTTGAGCCAGCCTGCTTTACTTTCTTTTTTTGTTTTTGTTTTTTTGAGACAGGGTTTCTCTGTATAGCTCTGGCTGTCCTGGAACTCACTCTGTAGACCAGGCTGGCCTCAAACTCAGAAATCTGCCTGCCTCTGCCTCCCAAGTGCTGGGATCAAAGGTGTGCGCCACCACCGCCCAGCTAACAGCCTGCTTTACATGGTGAGTTCCAGGATAGCCAGGACTCCATAGTGAGACTCTGTCTGAAAAACAAATCATAGGGAGGTGTTTACTAGAATTGATGGGTAGTCCAACCATGGTCATCAGCATGCTGGGATGGCCAAGAGCCTGGGAGCTGCTCAGTTCCTAAGCCAGATGTCTTAGCTTTCCCTGTCTGTGCCGAAAAAGGCTTTGAAAGAGCATCTGTTTTCTGTCCTCTTTGGAAGGCCAGACAAGCTGGGTTCTGATGTTAGTTAGGCTCATCTCAGCAGCAGCATGGACATGGTATTGATGCACTCATCAGCAAGAAGCAAGCCAAGCAGGCAGCCAGCAGCTCTGCATCTTCCCCAGACCTTTTAAATATCTAGGCCATACAATCTTGAAGGGAGTCTTCTATCTCAACTAATCCTTCCTCACAGACCTGCTCAGAGGACCCCTTACGTTGACTGCTGAGATTCCCCATCACACAGGAGTACAAACCTAGATGATGTAAGCCTCCCACTCAATGTAGCCTCCTGATGCAATCAAGAAATGCAGTACCAGCCTGACGTGGTAGCACACGCTGATAATCTTGCACTTGGGAACTGGAAATAGGAGATCAAGAGTTCAAGGTCATTGTTGGCTGCTTGGTGATTTTAAAGTCAGTCTCATCTTCATGAGGGATTGGGGTTGGAGGAACGTTTGTCCCAAAATTGCTTGTGGCGCTAATTGTGTAATCTTGTTAACATGCTGAAGGCATGTACTACAGACCTCAGGCGATGATGGGCTGCCTTTCCAACAGTGGTCCCCCAGTGAGATGATAATGGAGCCACAGAGGCTCCACATCACAGAGTGTGAACACATTGCTCACAAGTCTGTTGATGCTGGTGTCAACAAACCTATTGAAATGTTATCAAAGTGTAGCATACACAACACAGTGCATAATACTGAGAATAGACAATGGTTACTGATGTACATGCTTTAGTGGACGTCTTTACTGCTCTAGCTTTTTATTATTTTAATATCTACAACTTCCAGTTATTTAAAAACTTTCACTATAAACAGCACTCCATGTTTTATAGGCAGCAGCCTCACACAGTTTGTATTTATCTCATACACAAAAGGTGGCATACCACAACATGGTGTATATCTGGAATGTATCCAGTCAGTCACCCAGTGATGGCAACAGGGCTGCTCTTGCTATTTATTACAGATGGTAATGCAGTAAGGAGTGGGTTTCTCTATACTACTTTTGTGTTCTGCCAGTGCAGCGCTGGGATAGGTTCCTGGAAGGAAACCCACAGGGTCAAAGGGTAATGGGCATGGAATTATGGGATAGCCTGCCAAGTTTTCCTCCACAGAGGTTGTGCTAGTCTGCAATCCCACTAGTGTCTTGTGTTCATTACTTAACATTATAGTGAGAACATTTCCAGTGTCATTAAATAATCCTTGAAAATTGGATTTGGTAATGGCTGCCCAGAAATTCCCCCACGTGGACTATACCATAATTTAATCATTCCTTCTCGTTGACCACGTATGGCATTCCCGAACTTTCCCTATTAATAACTAACATTGAAATGAACATCCTTGCACTAAAAGCCTTTGTAAACAGGACAGGGAGGGAGCTCAGTCAGAACAGTGCTTGTAATCCCAGCTTCAGGGAGGCTGAGACAGGTGAATTCCTGGGGCTTACTGGCCAGCCAGCCTAGTCCACGTAAAGAGCTCCAGAAGAAGTGGGGGTGGGGGGAGGAAGTGGCACCTGAAGAATGACACCCAGTGATTGTCCTCTTCCCTCCACACATACATGTGCACATGCGTGCAGGCACGTGTACACACACATACATACACACACACACTACACACACATACACACCAAAATGTGCATACATAAACCAGTATGCACCCATGCCCAAAGTAATACCTTTGGATACAGTTCTGGTCCTTAGGAAAGATACCTGGAAGTGGGGTTACTGAATGGAAGGGTTTTGTATTTTAACCCCCTGTGATATATCGATAAACCCTTTCATAAGGAAAGATTCTCTGAAGAAGGAGTATTCTTTTTTTTTTAAAGATGTATGTATGTATGTATGTATGTATGTATGTATGTATATATGTATATGAGTACACTGTAACTGTCTTCAGACACACCAGAAGAGGGCAGCAGATCCCATTACAGATGGTTGTGAGCCACCATGTGGTTGCTGGGAATTGAACTCAGGACCTCTGGAAGAGTAGCCAGCACTCTTAACCGCTGAACCATCTCTCCAGCCCAGGAGTATTCTTAATGAATAAGATTTTCCTTGGTCTCAGGATCCCACTTGAGGAAGGGTGCTTATCTACTTCAAGCATTCTATCCCAGAGAAATAACTAATTCAGAACAAGTATGTGAAGACTCAGTCCTAACATATCGAATGCCTTATAATTGGGGCAGTTCTCATCAGAAGCATCCTTCAGGCACTGGGCCCTCCTTTACCGCTGTCTCAGCAGTGAGGTGGCTTACAGGTTTTGCTCACTTGCTGTGGCTGGTCTATACCATGAGAGAGGACAAGAAGGAACCACTTCTCTGTGTCATCGGATGTGTAAGTGAGCAATGAGAGGCATAAAAAATGTCGCACATTTAATATTGCCACTTAATGTAATGGCGACGTGAGAAACTCAGCGAGTATAATTAGGGCTAATTTGACCTGCCTTGATTGCTGCGTACTTGCAGGCTCAGGCCCAGCAGTCCAGAGGGAATGAACAGGGCCATTACGGCAAATTCCATCTAGAGATGTCTACTTAACTCTATGGTAGCTTGTACCAATAAAGTGTAGGGGCTGTGAGTGAGCAACAGGCCGACACTCATCTTCCCTGCTGCCTGCTAAATGGCTAGACATTCCAGGAACCTTTGATGGAAAGCAGGTACTGGCATAGCCAAGTGGCAGGCTAAAACTACCAGGAGGCAACTTTCCTCTAATATTCAAAAGAAGGCATAAGAGCCAAGAGACCCCTGCTCTGCAAATGAATCTGTCCCAGCTGGTTTAGGGGACACCAGCAGTGGCTCTCACGGACCATCCCCTTGGGACTGTCCTTCTGTTTTCTACAGGATTTAAAACATATCTCGGGCAGCTGCCAGCCCAGCTGCCTTTGGACACTCCTTCCTGGTGTGGCGTTCCTATAGAAACGCACGTTTGTAAATGGAAAAGATCAGTTAACATAATCCCGGTTCTTTTGCACAGTAACCACCAGTGTTCTGAACTTGGGGGAGGAGAAGTGCTCTTTGAGGCTCTATCTTTCAACTCTGGGCTTTGACCAGGTCTACATTTTCCTAATGTGGTCTACCACAGGTCAATACACATTGAGCAGAAAGCAGGATCTAGCTGGGAAAGCGGAGTGCTTGCCTAGCATGTATGACCGTGGTCTTGGGATCCATCCGGCACAGCAAACCAACAAAGTGGAAACAAGGTGTGGACATATCATGTGCTCAACCCCTGCACGTTGGTGCACAGATGGTGGCGGAATGGAACTGTCCTGGGGGTGAAATCGTGTTACTCTGTAGCCCGCTGTGTGTTCCAAGCTTGCTGTACTGTGCTCACCTTTGCAAACTTGCTTAATTCTGTAGACAGTTCCATTATGTTAGTGGCCCATCATTCCCTTGGCCCTTCTTTTGGGGAAGTATTTTTGTTTGTTTGTTTGTTTGTTTGTTTATGTTTCCCATGGTCCACTCTGCTCCCTCCTTGCCACTCCAGTCTTTCGGTGGGAGGGGTAGCTTCTGCAGTGTTTGGCTGGATTAGAACAGGTAATATCAGAACGGTTTCTGTCTTATAAATCTCCTTTTTCTGATCCTGTGGCTGGGGAGAGCAAACTTTTCTTGGTGTTTTGTCCATGTAGTTTTGAGTTATGGGTATCTCCAGTGAACTATCAGGACAGATGAGAAGCAAGCAAGCTCAGGGCCCCCGGTGCCATGGCAGTTCTAAGACCCGAGGTCCCCAGCTAATCTACCTTCTCTTCCGGCCTTCCAGAATCCTTTTGGTTATTTATTGTAGGAAAGCCAGGGGTCTCAGTCATCGGAGGTGACACACACAAGTCTCTTGCTCATATTTTTGATCCACCCTTTTCTTTCTTTATCAATTTTAAACATTTTATTCTCTGGTCAATGGAGTATATTTTCATTGTTAGGTTTTTTCTTCTGTCTTTCATTCATGGTGGTTGTAACATGTTTTGTAATTTTATTTATGACATAGATGCTATCTACGGAAGTCACGTAATGGGATCCTGTAGTGATAACTTATTTGACCATTTCAGATTTTGGACCATTTTGACTTAATTTTTCTTCTCAGGATAAGATACCTGAGACTGTGACAATGAAGCCAATAGTTTTCAGCTCTCCATGAAGACTTTCCCTCCCGTAAGTGTAGTACAAAGACTCATTTTCCTATGGCTTCCATTGTTAATGGGCAGACATCCTAACCTATGTTATCCTGATGGGCATGTGCTCTTCAGCCATATAGGGATTTGCTTGACGTTCAAGCCTTGACTCTCCCTCTGTGGAACGTTTAAAGTGTAATCCTTTGTAACCAAGAGGCAACCCCAGGGCAGCCATGCTTCTACATCTGCATCTATCTAGTCTTGGTTTTGAGCCTTTTTTTTTTCTTCTGAGCTTGAGAACTTCGCCTCTGCCTCCAAGGGCATTCCATGATACACTCAAGAAGTATTTTTTAAATAATCAATTGAGTTTTTAAAGGGGCCTTAAGATAAGATTTCTGATCTCGTTCATCCTTTTGCTGTGGTCAGAGCCATTAGATTTTTTTTCCCCTCGGTTATTGGTATCGTATTTTGGGATGGGGTAATCGATAGGTAATGTGAGAAGATTTTCACTCCATTAAAGTGATACTTAGAGCTCACACATGAGTAGAGCAATGACTTGCTCTGCTAAGGCTCCCTTGCTGGATTCCCTGGCCTCTATGATGAGAGGAGAGGCCCTGGACACGCATCTCCTCATCCACAGAAGCGCTGCCAAGTGAGCCTGGCAGGTCACCCCGAGGCTCACAGTTTCCATGGTTTTCACTGAGAATGAAAGTACAGTGCTTCGTTCTCATCCTCCGGGTCCACGCAGCTTCTCCCCACTAATCTAAGCTAATGACAGCTATAATGTACTAATACACGCACACATGCACACATGCATGCTTGAAACTTAGTACATGGATAGTACCAAACACATTCCCCTTAGTAAATAGCTTAGGGAGTTTAAGAGAGCAGGCCATCTTATACAAAGCCACTCTCTCTGCATGCACAGTTCATTCATGCACCCAGCAGAGTGGGATTCATTGGAACTTTTCAATACTATGCAAGAAGGATGAAGCGGGGATCCAAGACATACTGTCCATCTATGAACTGAGGATGCACTCAGGACCGTGTGAGCTGCACAGACAGAAAAGAGTAGCATTGGTTTTCATTTTGTTTCTCAAGACACAGTCTTGCTATGTAGCTCAGGCTGGCTTTGAGCTCACTGTATGGCTCATGTTCGTCTCCTCCTCATGCTCTGCCCACCTCACCTCACAGGTGTTGGAATCACAGGTGTGCACCACCATGCCTGCTGTAATAAGTGTCTTTTTTATAATAGATATTAAAGCAAATAAAAAGCCTTTACTGCATACAGAGCACTTGCTCCAGGTTTGACAAAGTGGAAGGTTCACATGAAGAAAATGACATGAAGATGCCCGTGGCAGAATGTAGTTACTGCCCCACCCTCCTACCTGCAGTGCACCCAATAAACCACACGTGCACACACGTTAGAACTAGAATGGAAACTGGGTTCAAGGACAGCAAGTGGATCCATCTGGGAAGTGTGTAAGTAGGTAGCCTTCCATGTGGGCTCACTGTAGAAGACAGCACTTGAGTCTCTGGCTCCCTGTTATCTGTCAAAGACAGCTCAGTCTGCTGTTTCAGGATGGTCTTGTCATGACCATCCACTTTATGGTGGCTATGGTTGGACTGCAAAGACTTTGTCTATAGCATAGTGGTTGGCTCTTCTGTTAGTATGCTGAAATAGACTAAACTTGAAGTACTGGCACTGTTGAAGGAACGGACTTGAATTGTGCTTGGTTTCTACATGCTGTGAATTGTGGACTGATCTCAGGTCCAGGGTGATGCAGTACAGTGGGAACGATGGCAGAGGAGGGTACCCGCAGGTCTGATGCGGATGCTTACGGTGTCTGGTCTAAGGCATTGTGGCGCAAGGGAGCACTCAGGATGGCCAGGGGTGTATAGTGCTTTGTATCTAGAGTAGGCAGGGGTCTGAGAGCTTTGCTGGGTTTCATGTCTTATAAACCTCATCCTTATTGGTTGATTTGACCACTGATGGGAGAGAAGTACTAAGTAACCAGGAAGAAGGAGTCATAGCAACAAAAATAACTAGTGTAGAATCTAAGTGCAAGAGCCAGGAGGATCCTTCTCTGGTGGCTACAAGTTACATTATATCTATTGGCATCAAGAGTGATTTCTGGGTACATTCCATTTGTCCTTTGTTTCCTCTCTCATATGATTATATGATTATTGATGTCATTAAGACTGCATTCATCAGGACTGGCTGTCAGAGAGTTGCACTTATTTTGTACCCACAAGCAGTTTTGAGGTAAATCTCTCACTTTAGGGCATTAGTTGATCAATACAGACATCTATAGTGAGGGATTGCTTTCCTACCCCTCTATGTGATTCTGTTGTCTTGATCGTCCTATAAAGAAGCCACCCAGGATGAGATGGGGACAGGAATTAAGTACTGTCAAAATCAATACTTGCTTGATACTCTTAGCTGGACCATTCTATCAAGTTCTTCCCCTTGCAGATACGTCTTCCTGAACCTTTAAACCAGGTCCAAACTGAATCGCTTGTCTGCAGAGACCCTCAGCTCACGCCTTGGCACTCTGTGATTTCCTTTCTTCTGCTTCAGTGTCTCTGGTGGTTGGATCCTGCCAGCTTTGGCTTGTTTTATTGTTTAGGCTTCACACGTTGAAATTATCTGTACTGCTGATCCATAAAGTTTGATCAAGCTATAGATTTTCTTTATTAGAAATTATTTTCTTTTTTAGAATTTAAGAGTCTCTTTTAATATCTCATGTTGCTATGGATAAAATTTGTTGTTGTTGTTGTTGTTGTTTTTGCTTAGATGTGATCTAACTCTGCTGCCTTAGACTGGCTCAGAACTCGCTGTGTAGCCTGGGTTTATCTTAAACATTTGATCCTCTTCCTTTGGCTTCCTGAGCTCTCGAATTACAAGTATGGATTGCTATGGGTGGCTTGAGAAGTGTTAGGTTTAACACATTGTATGTGACCTGTTGTTTCTCTCTGGAAACTTCTCATCCTTTCTTGGTGCCCTGAAATCTCTCCACGATGCAACTTGAGAGTCAGTCAGCATTGAGCCATGCTGACCTCAGCCTGGCACCCTGGCACCACTCTTGAGTCACGCCTGAGTTACTTTACTTTTTAAGCCTTTTGTTTTTTGTCTTCAAAATGCAAGCAACAATAGCACAGCATATTATAGGAGGTTGCTGTAAAAATTAAATATATTAGCATCTACAAAATACTTGAAATGTGTCTGTCATTTAGTAAATGCTGTTTAAACGTTAGGTCTCATTAACATTTGAAATATTGAAACCTTGATACTAGCAATCTGGAACATTCTCTGGAGTTGTCTTCTTCATGAGATTCCTCTGTTCTTTTTCCTGGAACTCCTGGTATTGATCTGCTGGCCTTCTAGACTAATGCTCTCATTAAGAAAGAATATTCCCTTTGTGGAGTATGGTGGAGCTAGGAAACCAAAGGAAATCTGTGAGATTGGCACAGTCAGAGGATTCTGTGAAGGGCTGTAGAACAAAGACACTTGGGCCTACTGGTGCAAGGCAGAATTCAGATAAAGGGCTGCTCCTACAGGAACATTAAATGGAAACACGAGGCTTCAGAGTTTTTGGAGGGTTTCTAGGTCATCAGGGCACTCGTGTTTGACCACTGTCATTGTTCCTAGGTACTGACACAGTTTTTAAAAACTTGTATGTTTATATGTTTTGCCTGCATGTTTGTCTATGAACAACATATGTGCCTGGTACCTGTGAAGGTCAGGAGAGGGCATCAGATCACCTGAGACGGGAGTTACAGATGGTTGGGAACCGCCCATCTCCAGGAAGGAAGCTGGCTCTCACTGTTGAATGAGGGCTGCTGGGTGTTTCTCAGCAGAGACCCTCTACTGTGTCCCTGTCAGGTGTGGCAGGCAGTGGCAGGCCCTTCCCATAGGATGCAGGGAAGAAATTGTGATCTGTTTCTTAAACACATTTTATCCCATTCTCTCTTTCCCTTTGGTCTTCACCTCAGCCCCAAAGGGAAGGGATGCTGCCAGCCCTCAGTGTCCTTGGGGGAGGGGAGGGCTGTGTGTGTAGTTCAAATCAGCTAGTTTCTTGCTTTTCTTACTGCTTGGTTAGTAAGAAGCCTCTCAGGTTTTGCAAATTGGTTGTCCTTGAAAAGTATACTTTCCAACTTGAAGATTCTATTGTTGTTACCAGTTCTCCTGTTCCATTCACTTTTGTAGGTTTACGCCAATTATTAACCCTTTCTAGGGTGTTACAGGAAGAAATGGGGTGACTATCCCCTCTCAACTTTAAGTAGCATCTTAAAGTCCTCCTCTCACCCCTCCTTCTTCCCTCCCCCATATCAGAAAAGATCTCTCTATGTAGTTCAGGCTGACCTCTAGCCCCCAGGCCTCCTCAGCCTCCTCCAGTCCACTCTCTTGTTACTTCTTATCAGAGGTTTTAAGGTGGATGAACATACAAGCATTTCCTCATTTCTATTATAGAAAGTTAAATGTTTCTACACATAAGAAGAGCTCACAGGTCACACATAAAATGAACCATTAATAATAGAAATGGTAACCCAAGGTAACCAAGCTGCTCTACCATAGAGAGGAAGAAAGCTCCCCTCTGCAAAGCAGTGCTAGAGAATGCCACAGTCCTTCCTAGTAAAATATCTGGGATAAAAACTATTTTAAATCACTATATGAAAGCATGTACAAACAGTAATTCCTTCAAATAGAGGCCACTAACAGTTTCTACAACTACTAATAGAAAGAAGATGGGGAATCTATGGGGTGTCAAAGGCTTGTACACAGAACGTTTAATACTTAGTACAAGATGTGTCTTTTAAGATAGAGAGTTATGTCATCAGATGATCTCAGAAAGTGACACCATGTCACTGACGGTGATTCACACACAAATGCATCCTGATTCGCTGTCATGCACAAACACATCGCCAGAGAAACTCTCAGGAGTGAGTACCCTGGGCCCAGTGAAGCCTCGTCCCAGGTTTCATCTGGAGCTGAGTAACAGAAGGACGTATCACACAGTTAGGCTGTTGAGCATTCACAAAGAGCCTTGTTCCTTTTTAAGAGGCAGGGGCAGAGAGGCTGGCTTTGAGTAATGGATTTAGGAGACATGGCTGTGCACAATCCACTGTCACTGGATTTGGTTGGGAAGCCCTGAAGAGAGATTTTTGACGTGACTGGAGAAGTTGAACCTGGGCTGGGCAGTGAACACGCTATAAGTCCGTCTCTACTGTGTCAGGTGTCACAGTGATAACCATGAAAGAAAGTGTCCCTTTTCTCAGAAGTATGTAGATGTTAGAGATGTTAGTGATCAGTTTATTCAGAAAAGCTGAGGAAGACTGAATGGGAAACCACACGAGACAGGTGTGGACAAGTGTTCCCTGCTGTTCACTCAGGATGGCAGGTAGCTGGGTGGATGGCATTCTGTTACTCTGCTTTTCTGTTTACTTGAAGTATTCACATTAAGAGGTTTAGGAAGAGGCTGGAGAGATGGCTCAGTGGTTAAGAGTACTGGTGGCTCTTCTAGAGGGCCTGAGGTTCTATTCCCAGCAACAATGTAGTGGCCCACAGTCCAATCCCCTCTTCTGGATGAACACTCATATACATTAAAAAACATTTTAAAAAATCCCCAGCTATACCTTTAGAAAAAGAAGATTAGGAAACCGATTTACAGATGTGAAGTTGCGTAAACCTGGCCTGGCAGAAGCAGGGGTGAGTGTTCCAGAAGCCCACATTGGCACGGGCACTTAGCAAGGAGGTACTGGTGCTGAGTTCACCAGTGGAGAGCAGTGTGGAGAGCAGTGGAGTAAGGTGGTTATTCACTCCAGTAGGGATGAACGGTCGACTCGCTGGCAAGATGGAATCAAGCAATTGGCGTTAAAGTCTCAGTGAAGTACTCATATGCTGAGTGTTGTGAGTTGTCCTATCTCATTGTCACTGAAAAGATCTCTACGTGAGGAGTCTGGAAGGTGCTGTCTCTTTTCTCCCATCTTCTTTTCACATCTTTTTTTTTTTTTTTTTTTTTTAAACTCTTTTTCAAACACCATGGAGTAACTGCAGTAACTACTCAATTGTAGATACACAGTGACAGTTAATATAGAGAATTGCTTCTTGTAAAGCTAAAAACACTTAGACTATAGTTATTGGGGCCACTGAGATGGCTCCCTGAGTACAGGCAACTGCCACCAAGCACGATGACCTCAGCTTCATCCTTGGGACCCTCAGGGTAGAAAGAGAGAATCAACTTCCAAACTCTGTTCTCTGACCTCCACACATGTGCCAGGCACACACACTACATACATACATACATACATACATACATACATACATACATGTAAGAAGTCTGTGTATCTGAAGCACTGATTGTTGCTCCATCCATTTCTGTTTTCCTGTGACATAGGGAGCTGGACTGTGCCATGTTACGACGCCTAGAGAAGAGGATTCTGGTTGATCTCCCCAGCCGGGAGGCCAGACAGGCCATGATCTACCACTGGCTGCCTCCTGTGAGCAAGAACCATGCCCTGGAGCTGCACACAGAGCTGGAGTACAGCGTTCTGAGCCAGGTGGGCAGCCTGTGGGGCAGGTGCAGGTCATGGGTGCAACAGACACCAATCTACGACTCTTAGAAAAGATCTGGCCTGCCCAGCAGTGCAGTGGATCCACACTCCATGAATAGCCGGGCTCCAGGAGCCTGGCTATAGTGATGCAGAAAACGGGGAGCCATGGAGAGAAGCACAGGGTTCCGGTTCAGGGAGCCTATAGTCAAAGATCTGCATTAAAAGTAGGTCTTCTGACTTTAGATGATTTAATTAAGTAAATATCCTTCACAGATATACCCAGCTTGGATTTTAGTTAATTTCTAATGTAGTCAAGTTGACAACCAAGAATAGCCACCACAGGTATCCATTCCTAGGATATCCGTCTGGGTAGACATTTAAACCTAATGTTTTCTAAAGTCCCTCAAGAGCAGAAATGGCTTTATTTAACACAAGAACAAAATATTCTCATTTGGTCATCTTGGATTTAGGTTTAGGGCCCCATTAGGCAACGCTGGGTGGTTCAGTCCTCCACTGGCATCTCACAGTGTGTCTGATGGTCTCAGGGAGCTATCACCCAGATGGCCAGGTTAGTTGGACTTGTTAGCACCTTCTCTCCCTCCAGTATTGCTAACCCAGGGATGCTGGTGTAGTGAACAGTGATGACAAATCTCTAAGCTAGCATTCGGATGCTGGATCCTCTCTCAAGAATGAAGAAAACACCAGCATTCTGCTGCCTGAGCCTGGCTTTGAAACTATTTCAGGAAACAGAGGGCTACTCAGGCTCCGACATTAAGCTAGTCTGCAGGGAGGCAGCCATGCGGCCTGTGCGAAAGATCTTCAGTGTGCTTGAAAACCACCAGTCAGGTATGGCTGAGCTCACAGTGCTGGGACCTCGGGAGGGAAATTTGTGCTTAAGCATCCTGACTCTTGGCAGGATGTAGAGGTACATGCTTGATTTCCTGGCCACTTAGGAACTAAGGCAGGAACAAATTTAAGGCCAACCTGGATTATATTCTGAGCCGAAGGCTAACCTGGGAAACTTAACTAGACTCTGTCTCAAAATACATATACTAAAATGGGCTCAAGACTTGGCTGAGTGGCAGAGCATTTGCTTTTCGTGCAAAAGTCCTGCCACCTGTCACCAGCAGATGGCGCTCGGTGCCTGGTTTTCCAGGCTCCGAGGTGTTTATACTTGTCTGCTCTTAATTGTCATCCTCAGTGCACTCTGCTGTAAGATTCAATGGCTGGCTGAGGATCTATCTCCTCAGAGTTTGGGTTTTCATTTTTCTGGCAAACGCTAATGTGGGGCTGGATCCATCTGAGGCACTATACAAATAGTAAATAATACTTCGTTAATGTATTTAATTCTCTTTTGGAGGCAGAATGGTGGGGGTGTCTTGGCTTTAAGCCCCATCGCCCCGTAACCCTCTTCAGATATTTGATCTGAATTAGCCATCAAGGATGGGATGTCTGCACTTTCTGCAGACCTGGCCTAATAGCCTTCCAAGAACTCTGACCCCTGCGAGTTGCAGCGCTGTTTTGACTGTTGTCTTTTTGTCTAGAGAGCAGCAATTTACCTGGGATCCAGCTGGATACTGTGACCACAGAGGACTTTTTGGATGTGTTGGCTCACACGAAGCCTTCAGCAAAGAATCTGACTGAGAGATACTTGGCCTGGCAAGAGAAGTTTGAGTCTGTCTAAAGCTGTATCCAGCCTGACCTGGCCAGAGGCAGCCGAGAGCCTCCTTAGTGTGACTGGGATGGAAGGGAGGAAATGATCCTGGAAAGCTGGACTAATTTGGACAACTGTGTTACTTTGGAAACATGAGCTCTTGTGTCATGGATGTCAGCAGAGTGGAAATTTCAGTTGTTAGTGTGTGCTGTTGGGTCAGGCAATAGAGGTTTTTCTCACAAATCGACTATAAAAATTTAATAAGTTTCCTGTGTTTCTCCTCATTTGTGAACTAAGATCTTCATTTTGAAGAAAAATATTTTCTTAGTCTCTATTCTTTTTTTTTTTTTGGTTTGTTTTTCGAGACAGGGTTTCTCTGTGTAGTCCTGGCTGTCCCGGAACTCACTCTGTAGACCATGCTGGCCTCAAACTCAGAAATCCGCCTCTCTCTGCCTCCCAAGTGCTGGGATTAAAGGCGTGCGCCACCACTGCCCGGCTAGTCTCTATTCTTAATTTCTTTCTTGTAATACATTCTCAAGCCTTTCTCCCTCCTTCCCTCCCTCCTTCCCTTTGTCCCTCCTTCCCTCTCTCTCTTCCTCTCCCTACTCCCTTCCTCCTTCCTTCCTTCCTTTCTTCCTTCCTTTCCTTCCCTTTCCCTCCCTTCCCCTCCCTTCCATCCATCCGTCCAAGACAGTCTCAATGTGTAGTGCCTGCTGGAGCTCACACTGTGAACCTGACCAGCCTTGATTTCACAGAGATCCACCTGCCTCTGCTGGTGCTAAGAGTGCTGCCCTAGCACAGCTGGCTTTATACTTTTTAACTGGCTGAATGCGTCCTGTATTTCTCTGTTCTCCCCACTGCCTGCTCCAGGAAAAGGAGATCACCATAAAACCATGTCCATCCTCTCCTTTCAATCCATCTTAACCTAGCTGACCACCACGATCACTGTCTTGTCCCCATTCATACCATCCTCAAGGACCTAACTGCTGCTTTCCCAGAGAATAAAGGAAAACCTCCATTCTTCCTGGCTACTCAGGTTCCAGAGTCGAGCTAGTTTGTCAGCTAATTTTCTGCCACTTGGCCTTCAGCCATGCCTTACATTTCCCTCTACACAGTCCCTCACAGATTCCAGCCTTGGAGGGTGTTCTGAAGGACAGAATACGTATGTAGTTAGTTTGGTTTTGTCTTGGATGCCCAGTTTGGTTATTAGCGCTCCACTTGGCATCTTCCAGTGTCACATCTTCTCACCTGCATCCTCTTACTGGCTGATCTTGTGGGCTTATATTCTATTTCCTTCATTTTAGTGGGGTTTGGAGAAAGGACATCAACTCATACACATATTTACTGTAGACTATCTACAGTTACTTGTTATTTGTGTGAGTGAATGTCACATGTGTACAGATGCCACAGAGGCCAGAAGACTATGTCAGCTTCTCTGGATCACCTGTAGATGGAGTTACATGCAGTTGCAACCTGCTGCATACCAAACTCAGGTCCTCTAAAGGAATGCAAATGTTCTTAACCACCAAATCACCTTTCCTGCCTCTATTTATTATTCTAATTAAATGTATTCCTTGACAGTTTCCTATGTACGTATACTGTACTCTGGCTACTCTCACCCTGCCCTGTCTTCCCTCCCTCCCACTCCCATCACATCTTCCTCCTTTCCCTTGATAATGTCTTTGTGACTCACTGAGTTTAACCAAGGCACGGCCATGTATATGGAACTGTCCATTGGAACTGCTGGGCTCCTCAGTGAGCATACAGCTCAATATAATGACCCCTCCTCCTTCACACCCATCAGGAAGCAATAGTTCCCTGAGGAAGCATAGGGACTCATGAACACCCCACCCCCCATCCACGACTGACGGTTGACAGTAGTTTTGTGCAGGCTTGATATGGGTAACTGCAGCTTCTGTGAGTTCACGATTGTAAAGCTCTCAATCTAGCAGAGTGTTTTGTAGCTCATCTCCTTGTCACCCAACTCTTAGATTCTCTTCCATTCCCTTTTCTGAGATATTCTCTGAACTATAGAGGGAAGGGTCTGTCATTATTTTTTTAGTAGGTTAAGGGATTGGGAGAATAGCTCTGTTGGTTTGCCTTAAAATTTGAAACCTGAGTTTGATCCCTAACATTCACATAAAAGTGCCAGGTCTAGTGCTGCATGCTTGTAACCCCAGTGTTGAGGAGATAGCAGAGACAGGAGGAACCCCTGGCTCACCGGCTAGGCAAGCTAACCTAATTGGTGAGCTCCAGACCAATAAATCCTGCCTCAAAGAAGGTGGATGGTATTTCTGAGGGTGATACTTGAGGTTGTCCTCTGGTCTCTAGAACATGCACATATGTGTACTTTATATAATCTTTACACACACACACTCACACACACATGCATATATATATATTTGGTTTTTTGAGACTGGGTTTCTCTGTGTAGCCCTGGCTGTCCTGGAACTCACTCTATAGACTAGGCCAGCCTTGAACTCAGAAATCCGCCTGCCTCTGCCTCCCAAGTGCTGGGATTAAAGGCATGTGCTACCACTGCCCAGCTTTATTTTTTATATTATATATGCTATATAAATTATATAGATTATAACATGTAGCTATTAATATATAAAACGATATAATATATAATTTACAATTATGTATCAGTCTATAACTATATAGATATATATCTACATAGATTATCTAGATATACGGATTATATGTATATAATATATATTTACTATATAGATAATTGTATGAGGCATTGACTCCTTTGTAGTTGGAATAAATAAAATTTATCTTAACATGTGGGAATTTAGTCGACTTATTTTAAATTAGAGTTCACAACTGAAATGCGCACGGTAGCTCAGAAATTGATGCCGCAGGAGTAGTGTGCTAGGTAGAAGTCGTTTGCGTGGAGCCACGTCTACATTATCATGTTTGTCATAAATCAGCAAGGCCTTTCCCCACACAAATTCATGGTGTGTGTGTGTGGGGGGGTGCTGGCTTTTTATGATACCAGCCACCAAGACCTACTAGCTAGAAGCACAGGCACCAGACCAAGATTCACAGACTGCACAGACAGAAGCGGGAAGGGTGGTGAACTGGGGAGGGCAGAGACTCTCTGAAGGACACACTCCTGACTCAGCCCAGTTCAACATGGAAATTTAGTCTTACATTGCCAGATCTCCTAACCTTCCTAGAAACAGCAGCGACTGACTTGCACCTGAACATCATTCTCGAACTCTGGCAACTAGGGTTAGTGACCCCTTCCTCCTGTGTCATTTGGATCCTTTTTGTCTATCTGGTTGCCCACACTTACCTCCATCCAACCCAGCCTTACTGTTAATGGTTGTCTTCATCACTTACCAGACACTCAAACTGTATTAGGCAGTTGTGTTTTTGATTCACTGTTTGTCTTCCTCAGATGTAAGCTCCACAGTTTGAGGTCCCTTTTTTCATTTTTACCGAATGAATGAATCATTCTAACAGCATAGGCCAATGGCTACCTGAGCTCCAGGAGTTATGAATACTGTTCCCAAGCTCTCAGCTTACTGCACTCTATATAGGAAGTCTATGATTATTTTGAATTGTCAGAGCCCTTTGTATCAGTAGGTCTGTTTCTGTATGCCTCAATGCCCAGACTAGAAGACACATATCTTAAGCAACAGAGCTGTGCCTGCTGTCTTCCTGTGCTTTGGCCACAGGAAGCATTTAATAAATACAAAGTTCTCAGGCAACATCATACATGGAAACAGTTCCAATGTATACGACATGAGAATGAGCACTGGAAGATACTCAAGAGTTGTCAGCGACCTGTGCAGTTTGTATGATTTTTGATCCACTGCCTTTTGTTTTTTTTTTTTTTTTGATCCACTGCCTCTTAAAGACAGAAATGTGCTTTTGGCTACTAGGTCTTGATGGCCTGTATTGCAAAAAGCCGGCAAAGCCCTCATGAGCATATGTGGAAAGGCTTTTGTGATTTATGACAGATAAACATGATAATGTAAGCATGGCTCCACGCAAATGATTATAGTGAGAAAAACGGATTCATTCTCCCACTCATAGTGGAGTGTTTTGGTCAACTAGATTAATGCAGTTTTAAAAATTTTTTATTGCAGGTGCCTAAGGACTTTAATTTCATGTTACTGGAGCCATTGATCCAAAGCTAACTGAACATAATAAATACAGGGATGTTTCTACTTTCCCCACCCTCCAGGATACTGGAGTTTTAAAGTGTGGGATTAAGGGTGAAATGACAGCGCCATCATTCCAAGGTGGTATCTGACATCATACCTGGGGACATTTGTGCAGCCATCACAATGAGGTGGTCCCTTGTCTATGCCTTGTCATTACGATAGGCTCTGATAGATGTGTGGCAGGCAGGTAGAGCTGCCCCCAACCTGCAGCTGTGGGTGGTGTGATGGAAACACATCTGGCCACCAATGGGTTGGCTCCACATTGTACCACAGAGTGTTCACTGCTCCCAATACTCATCATTTCCCATTGCGCCCACGGGCCTTCCTACTCCCAAAGTATTACTCAGTCCCTTTTCTGACGCAGGAGAAGATAAGTGTGAAACTAATGTGGATAGTCTTCCATATCAACACAACTCTTTAATTACGGGGTGGCCTGTGCCATGGTCAGTGCTGTTCTGAAACAATCTAGAATCACTCTGGGCTCCTTACCGGGGATTCTCTTGATTTTGCTGAGGTGGTGAGAACTGTGTGCTCTGGGTGGCACCACTTCCTGGTGGAGATCCTGGACTGCAGAAAAAGGAGAAAGGCCCCAAGCAATGAGAATGGTACATTCCTGAGTAGGGGTGTGGCCTGGACAGCTGTCTCATGCACCTGCTCCTGAGTGGGGGTGTGCCCTGGACAGCTGTTTCACCTGCTCCTGAGTGGGGGTGTGCCCTGGACAGCTGTTTCACGCATCTGCTGACTTAAATTCCCTTGTCATGAAGGACTTGTACTGTAAACTAGAAGTCAAAATAAATTTCTCCCTCAAGTTTCTTTTATCAAGGCACATTGTCACAGCAACAAGAAAAGAAACTAAGACAGCTGGTAAAGGAAGCTCCTTAGGTACTTGGATCACATTTCCTCAGGAGGTCAAGATGAACCAGCTGAAACAGTTACTGGAGTGTTTATTTTAGCACGTCTAAGATAAACTTCTGAGTTATCCTCCTGGACCTCTCTGTGGACAGGCCAGTTAACAAGCCCTAATGTATGTTAAATATACATATGTTAAATATAACATACATATAAATGTATGTTAAATATACGAACTAAGATTGCCACGGTTCTCAGGGACAGTGGAGCCGGCTGCTCCTCCAGGCTGGATGCCTGGTTGAGGTCTTCCATCCTGTGAGCATGATGCACCTGGACCATCCCCAGCTTTCCCTGCTTTAGCTCTGTCCTGTTTCCAGAGCAGCAGCTCTACTGTTTGCTAATATCTAACGAGCTTTCCCTTTAGGAATCTGTGACAGAACACTGAAATTGAAGTGTTTCCTCTCCATCCACACCTATGCCTCCTAACATTGACTTCCTGTGATATGTAGTTCACTCCCATTGGTTCAGTTGCCTGTGTGGCAGCAGACACAAAAAGAATGAGACTCAGTCTTGTCCAGTGAGGAGATGTGGGACCTCTTGGGGGCACTGTTACTAGTACCACCTGGGCAGGAAACCATGGTGCCTCATTCCACCCTGGAGGTGGGGAGGTCAGCAGAGAGGACGTGGACGCCAGTCTTCCTAGTGATCTTCTGCACTGTGTCCTTAGCTCCTCAACTACAGGCAGAAGCCTCTCGCAATGACCAGGGCCAGCACAGCAGTTAGTCCACACAGCTTCAGAGTATCTGTAATTCCTGAGCAATGAACAACTGACCTTGGCACCCAAATCCCAGACTGCAGATGGATGTGGTCCCTTCCCCAGGCTCCAGAGCAGGGTGCTTCCCTTCAGGCTGAGCTTTTATCCAAATGCAGCTCTTCAGGACCAATCCTCATCAAACCTGCCCCTTTCAGGTTCTCTAGGCTAAGTATTTAGTGCGTGTTCCTACATTCCATGCTCACAGCAACACTGTGTGGAAAGAGGGGTGAGTGACTTACTTGCTCTCTAGTCAGAGGCTTGAGCTCACCGGGCACAAGAAGCTCTGCCCTCAGCCATTCCAACTTGATGGTCATATCACACTGTCATCATCTGTGCTTGCCAGTGTGTAAGTACAAAGTTGGGGCATTCACAAAGCCAAGACCAGAGTGCTCACTAAGACACCACTTCTCTAGCTCTGTTCCCTTCCACCCAAGACAGGGCTGATCTCTAAACAAGCATCAGAGCCCGAAGCTCATTAACATCAGTGTGTGCCTCCATAAGGTGAGCGCTGTGATGATGCACAATTACATTCTAATAATTCAGTGCCCAAGAGCCCCGTAAAACAACTGCCATGGCCTTGGATTAGCACAGCATGCAAATGCACCAGGAAAATCATTACCCACTTAGTCTCCTTCATTTGGGTGGGTTTAACATGAGAAGAATAATCCAGGCACAGAGACGAGATCTCATTTTACAACTGTAGTAAGAAGTACATAAAAGCTTGAATCTGTCCCAATAGTTCCTAAAAGATTTCTCCCATAGTGTCAGAGGCAAAAATAATGAAATCTTGCAAATGTACAGTTAATAGGTCCCTAGTGGACACTAACTTCAAAAATGCACGGTCTATAAGACATTAAAGGCTTGATTTTGGTTTCTGCACTGTTCCTGTTAATAACAATGTCTAATTAAAACATCTGTAAAATACTGATAGTTTTCATTTTACATAAAATTTCCAAAACAACTGTTACACAGTATAATAGGTATCTGCAATGAATAGGTTATTAATGGAAATATTATTTTAAATTAAATTTGGGTTCTAAATTTAAATTAGTCATTTCTGGCTAATGAAGAGAAAAAAAGTCATCTGTGCTGGGAATACAGTGGAAGATCTGGCTTTCCACATCTGTTAAAGGAACTTCGCAGGATCTCAGCTGAAGGACTCGCCATACTATTGCTATCTTGCTTCTCCGTGGCTTGTCTGCTGGGCTCCATGGTTGAACTCTGGCATCTTGATGACAGCCTAATGCACCTCTCAGTGAGTCAGTCACCCGCACAGAGGACCCCTCATCTCCACCACAGAGAAATGGATAACTACTGCTCCCTTATGCCAGCAGGAGCTTCTCCTCCCAGCCCCGTGAACCTGATGAACATTTTAATAGGAATGGCACACAATCTCAGCTCTCCCTGTCTTCAGGTCTCATCTTCTTTTATAAAACAAAAGACATCAGCAAGGTTTAGGGCTGGCTGCAATTCAATACCCCTCTTTCTAATTAGTGCACAATGAAAGGGTTAAACAGGATCAGCACGGGATGGTGCAGCCTACTGATGCCACCCTGTTAGAAAGGGCTCCATCCAGTCCGGACAACACACGCTGGTTCACAGGAGATGCTGCAGAATATGGTCCACAGCGTGAGGGAAGCTCTCGCAAGTTAAGTAGGGAGGTGGATTAATTTTTTCTTCATCTGCTGCTTTGTATTTCCCTGAAATGAAGGTAAACCCAGTGAACAAAAGCTACAGCTAGAATGCCAAGTTCACCACACCCAGGAGCACCCCACCACCCAAGTTCACTATACCCAGGAGCACCCCACCACCCAAGTTCACCACACCCAGGAGCACCCCACCACCCAAGTTCACTACACCCAGGAGCACCCCACCACCTAAGTTCACCACACCCAGGAGCACCCCACCACCCAAGTTCACCATACCCAGGAGCACCCCACCACCCAAGTTCACCACATGAGGAGCGCCACCCTCCACCCAGAGTCAAGGTTCCACCTCTCTCCAAAGCACCTTCTCCCGAGACCTTAGGAGGCAAAGGAGCAATCCAAACAACTGTGACATTATCACCTTCCCAGACCCTTGGTCTTTTACAATGGACAGTTCTAGGTACAGTCATCTCACAGTTAAGGTTTCCTTCAAGTCATGGAAGCATCCTCTCCCTGACCTTCGGTACTGAGGGTAGGCAGGTAATTTAAATCAATGCTTTTGATAACAGAAGACTAGCTATAAACAGATGCCAAGTGCGGCCTAACGTGTAACTCAGGAATTTGTGGGCCTGGTACACAATTTAGCACATCAGCCCAGAGAGAAGAGGAACCAGTCTGTGCAGGACTGGAGAGGTTTTACATTTGTACAGGAGGCAAATTATTAAATTTGGGATTGCTTACAAGCAAACCAGAAGGCATGGTTTCTACTCAGCATGACAAAGGCTGACTACTGCTGTTCCACCTACTTTCTAGATCCAGTGGTCTAGGCCACAAACAAATGTCTAAGCCAGGGGCTTCTGGAGCGCTTCTGCTAGACCAGAGACAAAGAAGGGTTTCTAGAAGGCTCCAAAGACACAGTGCCCAGTTGCATGTCTAGCTGTCACCCACATCATGATATCTGGCTCAAAGGAGGTGCCCAACAGTGCTGACTGAATGAATGAAGCACCCTGCCTAATGCACCCAGGAAGACACTGGGTCAATAAGGATGAGGAGAGAGAAAGCCGAGAAGCTGTGTTGCTGCTGTAAGGCAGAAGAGCTGTGGCACTGTTCTCTAGATCAGTATTTCATATGCTAAACAGAAGCAGACTCTGGTTAGGACAAATCCTGAGTCTTTCAACCAACAGCTGAACACAGGAGCACTGCTCATTGACCACGTGCTCCCACTGAGACACAGAACTGCTCAGGACAGTCCATAAAAAGTGGGATACGAATCTAGATGTTCAGGGTCATCTTAAATGCTGGAAAAATTTGAATAATTTGTAAACTCTTATTTTCCTATGTGCTAAAATTCAAACCCTATAGTCTCAGGTCCTCTGAACGTCTGAACACCAA
This sequence comes from Grammomys surdaster, assembly GCF_004785775.1. Lineage (NCBI taxonomy): Eukaryota > Metazoa > Chordata > Mammalia > Rodentia > Muridae > Grammomys > Grammomys surdaster. The sequence goes on along the minus strand of NW_021605455.1, from coordinate 1,846,580 downwards.
AATTGAAGTTAAGAGAAAAGAAAAATGCTTTCTGCATGTAAATTTAAAAAATGCAAATGAACATGTCAGATAAAGGCATTAGCAGGTGTTCCTAACGATGAACTTCCTCATTGTGCAGCCCACACAAAGTGAGTTCTTTTCAGAGCACCACAACTCAGGCCTCCCACTTACTGTGATTCTAGGACATCCTGAAAGGCTGAACTGTCCACTGTGTGTTATCTCTGGGGAGCATCCCAGTGCCTCTAGCCTGCTCCAGCTCTGCAGGGCACAGCATCCCTCGCTGCTCTTTCCTGGAGTCTTGAACTTGTTTTCCGCTTGCTTATGGTAGAAAGAGAACTAGAGTGCTAAAAGCTTTGTTCTTTCTGCAATGGCTGTTCTTCTGGCAACTCTGGGTTTCAGGGAGACAGCGTTTCCTGGCTGACCTGGAGCTGGCTACATAGGCCAGACTGGTCCAAACTTACGGCACTCCTCCACTCAGTTTCCCAAGTGCTAGGTTAAAGATGTACCACCATGCCTCACTCCATCTGTATCTTTGAAAAGGTACATACAGGAAACACATACCAGTTTTCACTAAGATGCCCAGCATGCCAATGTTCTGAGCCCCATCAACATCATCCCTGCAATCCTGGAAAAACACAAAGACACTTAGTCCAGAGTCTTCACTCAGCCTGCCAACAAACTCTAACAATGGCTGATTGGGCTGCACTGGCTCCCCAAAATTCCCTGCTTTTCTTCTTCATTCTTAAAATGCAAGAAGAGAACATGTGAACAAAGAGTTAAGTAACTCTGTGCAAACATTCTTGAGGAGGAAACCATGCTGGAGAGCACCATCAGGTCAGAAGGGGACATCAGAGCAGGAGCCCCAGGAACAGAGCACAGAGCACAGTGCTGAATCTCTGCGGTTTTGTACCCCTGTCTATCCTCTTGAAGGAGATCATGAGAACCTGCATCCTTGTGGAAGTCCACTCAGCCAGAGAGAATCAAGTCAAGCAGCATTATTGCACACTTGGGGATCACAGCAACCTGGAGGGAGCTCCTCGGACTGAGAGGAATATGCTGATTGGAGCTGGGGAGCTGGGGTCAGTGCACATGCCTATGATCCCAATACTCAGGAAGCTGTGACAGGACAACTGAGTGAGCTTAAAAGTTTGAGGCTAGCTGGGCAGCACAGTGAAGTTCCATCTTAAAAAAAAAAAATCCCCAAAGCAGAAACACAGCCACCACATACTTGGCTAATATTGACAATGGTCGTGGGGTAACTAAAAAGTCAAGGCCTGGAAGAAGCATCAGAGCAGTCAACCTTGTCAATTCATGTTTGGAAGCACACTCACTTAGATCATGCCTGAAGAAAATTTCTTTCTAGAAAAAATGTGGTTCCTATTATTAAACAATGGTTCTTGGAAATGATTTTCCCAAATGCCAAAATCTTCCTTTGAAGTCTACCAAAGACCTTCTATGTTATCACAGCTAAATCCTCCCTGTTGAGGGAGCGGGGATGGGGACATAGAGGAGAGGACCTACCTCTCTCCTGGACATCAGCAACCGCACACAGCTGAGCACATGGCTTGCAGCTTCCCACCCTCCCTAGCCTGTCAGCCCCAGATAATTAACTTGTCACACACATCTGTCTGGGGAAATCAGGCAGAATGCCAAAAGAAAAAGGTGGAACAAAAACCACAGTTTCTCAAACTGCAACCAAGTTCCATGAGCATTCTGTCAACTTTAGTGGATGATTCCAGAAGCAGAAGACAGCACTAGGAGAACTGTGAGTCTCACCACCATGGACTAAGAAACAAGGAGGAGTCTAAACCCTGTGGTCTACATTCAGCTGTGCTAGGTAGGAGACTCACCTTTCCAGGCCTCAGTTTCCTAATGTGTAAAATAAGGGTTGGGCCAGACAGTCTCAGTGGGTACTTCTATCCTACCAAGTTGGCACCCAGAGCTAAAAGAAACCATTCATACCAACTTCCCACACATGGCACACATAGGAAATAACAGCAGCTCATTCACATGGACAAAAGCAAGGCGCTCATCGCCACAGGTGACTACTGAGGGCCTCCACCTATTCCAGCTGCGCCTATGAGAAGAGCTAAAGTGGCCAGTATCACTAACTACTGGACACACTGATTGGGTAATTCTTTCATAAAGATATGCTAAAAAGGCAAAAACGGTAGAACTCTTTTGCTTTCTATGTTAATAAGCTGTATTCATATATTCTCTATGGAGACATGTTGGACACAACATCTCTATTTTTACAAGAATACACTGACCATATACAGGAAAGCTGCTACGGAAGCAGGGATTTGAAGCTCTCTCTCCAAGCACTACAGACAAGTCAGGACGTCTCTCTGGGTCTTGTACTTACATCTCCTATCATGATGGCCTCCTCTGGCGCACAGTCAGTGTCTCTCAACGCTTCCAGAAAGAATGTCTTCTCTGGTTTTCCCACTACTACGGCTTTCGTGTCTGTGGCATACTCTAAGGCAGTCACAAATGGTCCTGGTCCCAGGGCTAAGCCATCTTTTCTCTTGTAGTACCTGGCCTTGTGGATAGCTATCAGAGGGGCTCCATCCAGGAGCAGCCTAGAGGGATGGAGAAAATGTAGACAGGCTAAGAGCAAGTCTTTTAGGACTGAGAAAAAAATGTCAGATTTACCAAGTGGTTGTACTCACACTCACAGAAACAAATAGTTTCTTATTAACTTTTAATGACTTGCTGTCTTCTAATGAATTCACAAAGGACTGCTGGGAATTACACACAGATACACTAAAGGTGATAGATTATTAAATTTGGGATTGCTTCAACCTTTTACCTTTAGTGATTTCACACACTTTACCCAAATCACCAGGGAAAGAGAATTAAGAGAACTACAGCTAAATAAGGCACTGGAGGGAAGAACCGAACTTAATGAGACGAGTTGTTTCCCTTCCCTAATGGGAAGCAGGAGGCTCCCAGGCCTCTGAAGACGCACGGGTTGTTGCTGCAGTGACTGAGCAGCACGCTCACCGCGTGCTCGCAGTTCTGTCTCCTCTACTTCACAACCTAAGTTTCCTTTTACTTTAGAAGTTTAATGGAGGATTTTCTAGTCTCTCCTTGTAATTTTACAGCATCATACAGCCTTCTGATTGCTCTCCACACTGCAAACCAGGCAGGCCAGCATCCTGAAGCACTCACTAGCGAAGCTTAAAGCGAGTCTACCACCAAGTCTTACACAAAACAAACTGTACTCTTACGGAGAAGAGATGGCAAGCCTTCTCAACAGTGTGAGAAACAAGCTCCACATGTAACTAGGGAGCTTTAATGACTCAGGCAAAACCACTGCCAATCTCCACAAACTTCATACCCCTCAAATCTGCCGCCTATCTCAGCAATGCAGCTTTAGTCAAACAGAGGAAGTCACACTTGGATTACTGTCGAGTGAAATTTGAGACAAGATAATATTACTTAATCTGATTTTAACCAATGTAATAAATGACCTCACTAGCTTAATTGACTTGAAGTCATCTACTTAGTTAAAATATTTAGTAAGTCCATGGAGGAAGAATTCATCACATCTTACCCCTCACAATTATGAGTAATTAAGCACTCAGCTATGAAGCTGCTGAATTATTCTTGTCAGTGGGCACAGAAATAACTTCCTGTGGGAGATGCAGAATTCAGACATTTATGATTAAATATTTTATTAAGTAAAAGCCAATACCGGACTATTCCAGGGGTTTGCTGTTAGTTACTACAAATGAGTCAGAGCCCAGGCCAGAGCCTGCCCAGCCCCTCTGCCCGTCCTCACGAGCGGTGACTCGGTGAAGCACAGGCTGACTCACCCAGCCGTCTCCCAGCCCCATTTATTTGCTTCTGCACCACAGAACAGGGATTCTTTATGCAACAGACCTCAAAGTTGTTTTCCACTTACATAGCTAAACTAAGAACTCACTTGACTTAGCTTGGTTAATATTTGATTATATATTAGCTAGGGATGAGAATTATCATCTTGATGGATGTGTATACTTAATTTTGAGTGTCTTCCCTGGAAGGGCTGAACCTGTGGGTTCTCTCCATCTCTCTAGGCGGAGCTGGCCACGTGGAGGCTGGGAAGGAGGCTCTTGCTGCTACTTTTCTCTGCTCAGCATGAGCCTCACTGGGCCTTGCAAGGGCTGAAGCACACTTAAGAAAATGTTTCCTAGGGTACAGACAAATGTCTTTTGTGGCTTGACATTTTTCAGAAAATATGAAAGTAGGGTCAGGCCTGGTAGCACACACCTGCATTCCCAGAATTCCCTCTGTGGAGGCAGAGGCAGGAGGATCTCAAGTTCAAGGCTACCTTGGTGCACAGTGAAATGGCTGTGTCAAGAAAAATGATGCAAGCATTAGAAGTGGCTCCTTCTAGACCATGCTCCTATAACCAGCAAGCAGGTAACAAAGGGTGGCTTCCTACGCGTTACTAGAAATAACTTGTTGGCAGGAAATCTAAAATGTTCTAACTATATAGCTACTGTGGCATTAGAAACAAAGGGAAAAGGTAAGAGTGCCAGGTACCAAAGCCTCTGGCTGGCAAAAAAAAAAAAAAAAAAAAAAGAATTGAGAAGATTCTGGCTGGGGAGCACAGCCACAACAGAAAACCCACGGCGATACAGCCAGGAAAAAGCTGCCTGGACCAGACGGGGTAAGTACAGGTCGAAGCTGTGGAGTGTGTTACATCAAGTCCAGTTCGCCTTGTTTGGAGATCCAGAACCAGTGTCAGAACCTGGAATTCTTGAGCACTCTCTTAGATACGATCTTTTCAAATAACTTATCCAATAATTCTGTAAGGCATTACCAGTCTGCCACCATTCCCACTGAAGACAGGCTACAGCTTGAGTCTGTCACACCCCAGCATCTAAAAGCCAGTCTCCCCCACCTCATTCCCTCAAAGAAACTCACTCACCAGTGACTCAAGCCAGGAACCAGAATTACCTGGATCTCTCAGTCTCTCTCTGTCTCCATGTTCTAATCCACTACTCTCATTCAAAACAAAAGTCATAGTATTTCAAAGCATCCTTCTTTCACCTGAACTCAACATACCAGCCTTCTAACATGCTGCATCCCACAAGTGACACCGTCCTTCTGCGTGCTTCTCCAGCCCTAGTACTCTAATCCACTGCACTGGCAACAGGAAGGGTTCTGTTCCTTCCTCCTAAGATCTGTAGTAAGTTCTCATGGAGGTGGGCTGTAAGGAATGCAGGTCACACAGCTCCCAGGACTTCCCTTACCTTGCCCAGTCGCTTCTCCAGCCACCTTCCCAAGCATGGACGGTGTTCAGACACCAGCTGCTCTCATTTCCAGGGAAAACTCTAGAACTCTGTCCTGCCTTGAAGACCCCATGTTCCTGCCACCTGAACAGTATGGGACTATTCACAGCTTTTTCCTGCCCATCTGACAGATCTGAGCTTAAGTGTCAGGACATCACAGAGAGAAACCCCAATCTCCTCCTCCTTGGACTAAATGGGCTTCTTCTCCACATACCATGGTAATTCCGTCCATCTGTATTTGGAATATATTCCTCGCTGGACTATAATCCCCAAATGCCTGTCAGTTTTACGCCTCTCTGCATTTTTGGTTTAAAAGAAAGGCCTGGTATGCCTCACAAAATGATTCTGAGCAAAACTCTTAAATAAATAAAAATACACTTTATGTTTATAGACTGGAAGATACATTACTATTTAGATGCAAATCCATGTGTTTAGTAAAGCACCGGTGAATGCCAGGGAGCTCCTAAAAGGGAAACTAACAAGCTGATTCTAAAATTTATGTGGATGTGCAAAAGATGGAGCCTTTGGAACACCAGATGAGAGCCAAGGTCATCATACAGTAGTCATGGCAGTGTGAAGATGGAGAATCCAGAAACACGCAATGTACATGGTCACTTGTTTATGTCAAAGAATTCACTGGGGAAAAGGGCAAGTCTCTATGATATTTCTGGAACAAGTAAATACATATGAAGACATGAACTCTCCTCTGGGCATAGAGATGCACACTCATAAGCCAGCTCTGGGGCGGCTGAGGTAGGGGATCACAAGTTCAATACCAGGCTAGGGTGTGTAGGAATCCCCTGCCTCAAGCCTCTCTCTGTCACTCATTCTTATCTCATATGAGTCATAAAGACTCAAAAAGACCCCATGTCTAATTGTTAAAGGCAAAAACAACAGCTTACAGAAGAAAACACAGCATTTCATGTCCTTAGGGTATTACATATTTATTAAATAGAACAGAAGAATACGTTGACAAATTGAATTCCATCAAAATTAAGAACTTTGTGCTCTCATATTAATAGGAGAGCAAAAATGCAAATCCAGTCCAGGCTGAAATATCTGCAGTACCCTATGGAAACTAAGACTTGTGTATACAACACATAAACGCCTCTTATATATCAATACAAAAAATAACTCAGCCAGAACAGCAAAAAGTGTGAACAGGCATATTATAAGAAAAGCTATCTGATATCCAATAATACATGAGAAATTTTCCAATATGACTCATTAGAGAAATAAACTTATTAAGAAGCTACCATGGAGACCACATGGACAGCCACAGTTCCACAGACTGCAAAAGACTGGTAGGAACATGGGCTGGGTGGAACTGGTGGAATGTGTGACATGGGCTAGCACTGAGTGAACTGGCAACACTGACCAAGGCTAAAGCTGTTACCTATACCACTATCTGGCAACTTCACTCCTAAATCCATACCCAAGAGAACAATGTGTGTGTCCCCACAGACACGCAGAAGAATGTTCCAGAAAGACAGAAACAAAGCAAGAGCTCAGGAACAGCACACAAAGAGGCCTGGGAAGCTCATCCCACAGGCCACACCACACAAGACAGGAATGAGAAAAGGAAAAGTAAGGGCCCACTGCCTGTCACATGTGGGCATCTCAAAGCAGCAGAAGCTGACACAGTGACAGAAACCAGAGCAGAGTTACATGGGGAGCAGCATTGCCTGACAAAGAGGTGCAGAAAAGTTCTTTACTGTGAGCACAGTTCAGCTTACACAGGTGTCTAGAATCTTCTGGGTTGTATTTTTTATGTTTCTCATGTCCAAGGCTTTAGCTTCTAGTTTGAGCTTGCAGGAGTAGGTTCTCTCCTTCCACATGGACTCCGGAGATGGTGCTCAGGTCACTGGCCAGCAAGCACCTTTATCCTTTGTCCTTTATCAGGTGTCTTGCTGACCCTTTTTGGACTGTAATTAGGACTGTGTAGCTGACAGCCATTTCATAAAGGAAGAGTTCCACAAAGAAACTTTCTAATTTGACCTTAGTACCACACTATTGTGAAATTTCTCCTGCCCAGGTTCTACATACTTAGACTCAAGTGTTTTAGGCAAACAGTCCTCAGAGGTTGTCACTGGTCTTCTCTTGTCCCTGTTGTTTTCTCCTGGTTCATAATTAAATACATTATAATACTTAAACCTGACTTTGTTGCTGTTAAAGGAGATATACCCCTAAGGAAGCACTCCTCCATTAAACAACAGCTGTAAGAATCTCCTCCACATCCTGTTGGAAAGGGTTTCAGTGGGAGAGGGAGGTAGACGAGAAAGAAGGATGAGAAGGAAAAATTCTGATTGTCATTACTAAATGTCTTTATATAAATGTATGGAACTATAAAAAATGTAAAATTATCTGTAAGTATGAACGTTTTGCCTCTGTGCCTGTAAGGGAACAATGCATTTGGATCGTCTTCTAGAAGGGCATCCAGAACTCTTGATGGTTGAGCCATCTCTTAGTCCACCCCCAAGTGTTTAATTAAAGAAAGAAAGAAAGAAAGAAAGAAAAGAAGGAAGAAAGAAAGAAAGAAAAGAAGGAAGAAAGAAAGAAAGAAAGAAAGAAAGAAAAGAAGGAAGAAAGGAAGGAAGAAAGAAAGAAAAGAAGGAAGAAAGGAAGGAAGGAAGGAAGGAAGGAAGGAAGGAAGAAAGAAAGAAAGAAAGAAAGCCTCTCCAATCCAAAAAGTACCCAAAATCTGCACAGCTCTGACCTTAGAAGAGCGCTCAGAGCCTGTAACAGGGAAGAGAATTATGGAAGAGAAGTCCTCAGTGACGTTTTAGAGCTCCCTCTCAGACAGGACTCCCTTAGGGAGCCTGTGATGCCCTGCATCCTTGTGAGTTGTGATATTCCAATATATACAACTATGTGCACAGAAACCAATAAATAAGCCAGCTATGCGCTAAAACACCGATTACGAGTCTCTCCAGGTGGCAGAAGCAGGTAACTTTTAGTTTATTCTCTTGTGCATTTTCCACAATTAAAACATGCTGTTTCCATGATCAGGTACTCTTTAGTCTTATTAATGCTAGGTTCAGGCTAGATTATTAAGTAATCTATTTTCCTATGTAGTCTTCCTTCCATTTGTCTATTACCTAAAGGTTCAAACATTGGGCTTCTAGTTAAGATAAACAGGCTTTGAGCTAATGTAGTTACACTGCTGAAACATTAAAAAATAGTACCTCATTCATATTAATGAATCATACAGTATTTCTAGAGAAAAAAAGGTAAGTATTAAAAAAGATAAAAAAATTAATACTTTCTATCATTTAGGAAGAGCTACATATGTAATACTGATTGAGAAATACATAAGAGCATCAAATTCATAGTCCTAATATTACAGTGATTACCAAGGAGGGTGGGGAAGGTATCTGTAGGAGGTAACAAATGTACTGACATTTCTACCCGTTAAATTAGTGGAGAAGTACAGCAACATGGATTGTTCCTGCACAGAGTGCAGTAAGCGGAGGGGAAAAAAGATACCACAGGTTCTTAGGATCTGAATGTTTTAGACAATATGAACCCAGAGCAAACCTTTTCTTTTCTTTCTTTTTTCTTTTCTTTCTTTTTTCCTTTCTTTCTTTCTTTTTTTTTTTTTAAGAGCTGGTTCACATCCTTTCCCCAAACCAATTCTTTAAAATCATTCTCAATTTAGCTCAGGCAGGTAAGCTATGTATGTGCCATGCATTTTAGAGAGGCCAGTTCATTAAAAACATAATAGGGATGAAGCAGTGTAATATGAAATTTGATGCATCTGTCTTGATGCATAATGCCTGTGAAGGCAGTTATGCAGTGGGCTTGAACATCCAGTGTTTATTCTCATTATCAACGTGAATAGTAATTTAATCGGTGGTTCATTTGAGATGCCTGTATTTGCCACATATAATCCAAACAGCTGCAGTCACTGGGTGGAAGGCACATTCTCTGTGGGAACATCAATATGCAAAGAAGGCCAAGACCTAGAATCTTTGTAAACTCTCCCTCCAGCTGTTAAGTGCATCTGTGAAATTAGAGCTGACCTATGAGTACACTATAATGCTTTAAAATGTGGTGTTTGGAAAAATCAATATGGTTAGGAAAGTGTACTAATTAGACAGCATCCGAGCAATTACAAAGCCAGTATTAAGTCAACATACATTTTTATTACCCTGAGTCTAGTATTCATTTAAAAGAGACCTCCCAACTTCCTATTAAATGTGTCCTTCCCAAATTACCAGCTGAAGTCAATCAATAGCTTCTTCTTCCAACCAAGGCTAAAGGAGTGCATGAAAGGGAACGGGAGAAGAAGAAAGTGGGCTTCTCTTTCACATAAACACCGACTCTGATACCGCTGGAGGCAGACCATTTCCCAAGAAACTAAAGCAGGACAATTAAAGTATGTGAAACATTGGGTTTCTTTTTTATTATCATCTTTAATCTTTTTTTACAGTCATATTCTGGGAAGTACATTCTCAAGCCGTTTGGTAGTGACTAGATGAATTTTTAGATAAGGCTTGAGCATCACAGTGACCGTGAGAGGTGCAAACGATGGTGGTTCCATTAACCACGGCCCCTCAGTGACCATGCACACAGCAAAGCACACTTGACCTCAAAATGCATTTCTGCTCATTCAGATTTTACATGAGGATGGTCATTTTCTAAAACGGACAGCAAACAATGTGGGCAGATGTGTAAATCTGCTTAATGAAAGTCTACAGGGCATACATAGCAAGAAATACATTCTACATTAAGTGTGCATTAGGGTAACTCTTGTTTGTTCTCATCTTGATAGGGAAAGTAAAAAGCAGTGTTCTTCTACTTACAACACCAGATATCTCTCAGGCTATTGGTTGGTTGGTTATTTTTGGCTGTTGTTTTGAGATAGAGCATCTTGCTCTCCGGGCTAACCTTAAACTCTATGTAACTGAGGACGACTGAACATCTGATCCTTCTGCCTCCATCTTGAGTGCTGGGATTACACATGCGCACAACACCACTCTCGATTTAAGTGGGGTTGGGGACTGAACTAGGGGCTTTGTGCATGGAAGGCAAGCACTATACACTCCTGCTTCTCTGTCAAACCATTTTTTTTTGTAGATTAATTCAATGTATCTTTCTGTAACATTTTAAACACTTTAAAGTATTCACCTGTTATAAATACAAAGGCAAATTACACTGTTTAGTTTGACAAGTCATAAAAAGCAAGATGAGGAAACAAAAACTTTAAGAAAAAAAAAGTAAGTCTCTTCCTCCAGATCAGATCTGTGAGTAAATTTTGTCCCACTTATTTTGGGGAGTAGGAGAACATGTTCATAGTTTCCCTTTTAGAAGTTGCAGGAGTTGGTATAGGCTAAATGCACACGCATACACTGGATTTATAGCTTTGGCGTATTATGTGCCTGCCAATACCACTGGAGTCTCTCCACCTGGCTGTCTCAGGGGTCTAATGTCTCCAACCACTCCTAGCTACTAAAGCGAGCCTCTCACCTACACATAGAGGCTGGAATCTAACGCTCTTCTGGGGATTTTGTAAGTCATCTGGACACTTGCTGATTCTCTGTCTTTACAGCCACTTGCTGGGGCAGTCCTTCATTAGCACTCAGTCATAGTCACTTTGAAAATATGGTCAAAGACCCCACTCTTTGTTCGCAGCCTGGCCTCTAAGTAAGGGGAATCACCCTCACAGCTTTCAGTCGATTAGCTGGATGCTACTTTCACTCAGCGACCAGCCCTGTTGGTGAAAAATGCCAACAGTAATAAAATAATAATAATAACCACAAAACCCTACTTCCTTTCCAGTTGCAATTTTATTGTGAATTCCTGTTCTAGAATATTGATTCTCTAGATAAGAGGAAAAGCGATCATCACACATTAATACAGATGAGTAGAAAAACAAACACAGAATGAAATGATGAAGGCAAAGCTGCTTGCATTAAGCCTAAGACTTAAATTTGAGCCTTAGGACCCACATGGTGAACAGAGAGAGCCAATCTCTGAAAGCTGTCCTCTGACCTCCACTCAGTAACAGCTGTGTGAGGAAGTATGCACACAGACACACACACACACACACACACACACACACACACACACAAAGACAGTTAATATTATTTGATGTTGATACTAAAGTGACTTTGAAGACATTTATCCTAATGTGTAATCTAGGTTGTCAGAAATTAAAACACAAAATCTTATGTGCCAAAATCTAAAGAAGCAAGGAAGAACATTTGGTCAGATGAGGAGCGGCTGCTTACCGGAATGCTTGATTCAGAAGCTGGTAATGAAAGTGCTCTGGTGCCAGTCCTACGACCACAGCGTTGGGATCGTGGGTCTGAACTCCTGGCAATGGAAGAAACGTAAGAGTTTAAGGCTGTCATTCACACTGTATAAGAAAAGCTCCCATATATCCACATTTTGCTATCATCGTAATCTGAAGTACATTTTGGAAGTTTAAGAAGCAAGAGGAAAAGAGAGAGGGGTGGGTAGAAGAGGAAGGAGAAGAGAGAGACATTAATATTTTTCCACGTTCTTCATAGATGTTTTATAGCTAGAATATCTGAATTGAAAATTGTAACCTGATATTTGTGAGTGATTTCTGATTTCAAAATGCTTTATTGATTATGACCAGGAGAACATCTATGAGTTTTATCAGAGCAACTGATGAGGGAATGGAGTTCTAAGAGGCAAGGGAAATTAGAGTTCTAACTGACACATGCATGACAAACATGAAAAGCTCAACTGTGTAGAATTCTACAGTTTTATCACCATTTCCTAATCTACTTCTGGTTTCACTATATTAAAGCATGTTTTAAGAGCCTGGTATCTAATACTAGGACTTCAGATATGACAAACCAGACAAAGCTGTTCACCTCCATTGTCTGATCACGAGGTCTATGAATTATGCATAGCTAAGTCCCATTTGCCTTTCACTGTGCTCAGATACCTATTTTCAAGTTTCTTTCTTACTAATTGCCATGAGTATTAAGTAACTTGTTAAAGTTTGTTGAGGGAAGAAACTAATTGCCTACAGTGAGAACAGAATATTTTTACTGTTACTTCTTTTTATTACATCAACTACTGAAGCAGATTTTGGCAAAGATATTTTCATTTTCTTCAAATATTCACATATATTGGTTATTTTTATACAGATAAACATGCTCCAAATATTCTGCTTTTACATCCCAATTCTAGCTTACTGTTACTACATCAGAATCTTACTTTAAAAAAAAATGCTAGAATTTTAATATTGTTTTACTATAGTCAGAAGGGAACTATCAGATTCAAAGATTACTTTGCTATCCTCAGCTTGTTCGGAAACGATGTTGATTACAGAATAGACTCAGCTTCTGCATCACATTGTGACTGCAGAACTCCCTGGCTCCTGTGCCATCCTAAGGGTAGAGGCAGAGAATACCAGGATGCCAGGTTTCCTTGCAGCTAAGGAGACCGGCCTAAGATTTAGCTCTGTTGGTTAGAAGCCCCATTCAGGGCTTTGAACTGGGAACTTAAAACACAGGAAGTAGGAAGTTGTTCCTGCATTAAGTGGCTACCAACCCTATAAGGTTTCATCTGCAGCGCCTGGCGGAGCCAAAGGTCTGGCAGAGGTCATTCAACAGGGACATCAGTGGCACTTGCTCAGTTCTGTGAGTGCTGCTGCACAGTGCTTCTGGGTGCACAACCCTCAATAATTACTCTCCAGCTTCCTTGACAATTCTGTAGGCTACCACTGGCCTGCCACAACCTTACATTTTAAGTGTGTGTACGTGTGTGTGTGTAGGTCAGAGGACAACTTGCAGGAGTTGGTTCTCTCCTTTGACAATATGAGTCTCCTTGGGTCAAACCCACATTGTTAGACTTACGGCAAGTGCCTTTATCTATTGAGACATTTTATTGGCCCATGACCTTTCTTGTTATGAAAATATCCATAAATACATAAAAGTAGAACGCCTAGTGACAAGCCTGGATAGATTCACCATGCAGCTTTTCTCAACCATCAACACTTTGCCTATTCGCTTTAAGATGGAGAATGTCAACTGGCAACCAGCAAGGCCCATGCTGCCTTTGCTTGAGTCTTAGTCTCATTTTGTAAGTTCACTGCTACTCTTCCTTGGTACACAATTAGACATTAACTCTGGAGAAGCCAAACTGCCTGCATTTGGCTGGCTCTGTAGTAGCATTTAAGTTGTTCCTCTACCCTATCCTTCCTGTACACAGGGCATTAGACTGGGAGTCTGCATAGGCTCATATCCAACTTACAGACAATTTCATAGATGATATTATACATTTCTTACTGTTTTATATGAAACAAAGTTCTAGTCACTCCACTTCCAGTGGTGTGGAGATTGATCAGTGGTGTTGAGGGATTGTTAAAAGACCCCTCCAGTTTGAAGGTCATATCACCCTTGTAGCTAATGCTTCAAAATCTACTGATATTCTTGCCCGTTTCTTGGGGGCTTATCAAGTGGTGATGTTTAATTCTCCCATTTTGATATGTGATTCCTCTAAAAGAACTTAATTTTATCAAATATTTTGTTATTCTAAAGTATAGTTTAATTGAGAAAAGTAAGCTAAGTGCTTGTTGCCTTCCTCAGAGTCAGGAGCTGGTCCTTCCTAATCTCCAGTCACAGCCATGCACAGTGTGGGCTGAGCGTCTGTGTGGTATATTTTAAACCACACCATTGTGTTCAATATTCAAATTATCCCTTCTAGTTGGTTCCACTGTTCTTGGGACATGCGCTCATCATGAGGTCTTCAGTAGTTCCCTTACTAACATAATGCACTGAGCAAGTCTCATCTACTGCCTTCCTGAGCAGGGAGCCAGCCCTCTCCCAGGAGTGACAGGAGGGGAAGGGCAGCAGACACCAGAGTCTGAGCACTGAGCTATTACTGTTCAAAGGCACAGTCAGTGGCAGACCTATACACCCTATCAACTTCCAGGGATGGCAATACATTTATTTTTCAGCTGAATGCAGTCAAAGTTGATTCTGTTCCTTAGAAGTAATAATTATAATTTATATACTGGTATATTTCTTACTAGCACAGGTTTGGAGGTCCTGGCCAACCTGTTAAGCTATCACATGGCATTATAATGAAAATAGTCACATCTATTTTTGCATATTGCATCATTTCACACTGTATCATCTATAACAACAATGCAGCAAAGCTTCATATAACTAGGACATTTTTCTATAGTCACTTTTTCCAAAGTGAAAATAATTTATTGTTTATTGAAAACTACTTCACAGTCATTATGGACTAGCTGTACTACCTAGAATGGCATCTATTTTTAAGAAGTCCTGGATTTATCTCATTTAACCAAGTTAAGAGAGCACATCCTGGATTGAGAGTTATAATACTCAAAAGAATTCTTTTAAACCATGGCTCATGATTCAGTAATCAATTACTAATTTGGAATGATCTATGTACCATTATAAATCAAACAACCCAAACAGATAATGCAGCATATCCCACAAAGTGAGTATAGTATTTAACACATAGAAACACACATACACACACACACACACACACAGACACGCTTCACTATACAGTGACTCTCTCTTACTGTAGATGGTGGTCAAAAAGGTTTGAGAAACATCAACTCAGATTCGAACTCTATAAACACAGCAGGGGACTTGGAAAAGTCAAATTCAGGGGTGGAGAGGCAGCTCGTACCTCCTAGTCTACAGCAGTAACTAATGTGGTAGAGCTGACCAACCAAGTGTTAGAGGATAAGCAATGTGCTGCTATGGACAAGGTTGTTTTTGTTTGTCTGTCTGTTTTGTGGATCATTTCAGTAATAGGAATACCTGAGTAGATGCCTCTTCTGCATGATTTCAGGGATCCCTATGTGAAGAACTTGTTTTCAACTTCTTCCAAATCTCTCTCACCTGTGAAATCAGGCAGTGCACGGTCATCAACCAGTAGCATGGGCCTGACTTGTTTCTGCTCTATTAAGTTTCGGGCTGCTGTCAGAGAAGTAAATATTTCATCTTCGGAGATATCAAACTCCAGTTTTTTCAATCTTTCCAGCAGGTCTTTCTTGCTCTCTTTGGTTGTATTGGTCACAAACCGAACCATCACAGAAGTGGCACGCAACCTGGAAAAGTCAGATTCAGAAGTGCACCTTTCACCTCCTAGTCCATAAAGCCTCCTAAGCTGGCTAAGTGTTAGGGCGTGAGCACATGTCTCTGTGCTGGTCTAGACAAAGGTTAGTTAGCTTTGAATCTACTCAGAATGCTTACAAATGATTTACACCCTGTGGGCAGTGTCTCACCTCCAAAAGCTGGAATGTCAGACTTCGAAAGCGATCTCCACTTTGTGGGACTTTAGCTGCCCTTGGCTGGCTGAGGAGTTTTGTAAGGACATGAAAGGCCATTGTTCTCACAGGGTCTAGAAGTGAACTTTTTTTTTTTTTTTTTTTTTTTTAGTTTTTCGAGACAGAGTTTCAGGGTTTCTCTGTGTAGTCCTGGCTGTCCTGGAACTCACTCTGTAGACCAGGCTGGCCTCAAACTCAGAAATCCGACTGCCTCTGCCTCCCAAGTGCTGGGATTAAAGGTGTGTGCCACCACTGCCTGGCAAGGTGAGCTATCTTAAGGATCATCCCCTGATGTAACATCACAAAACTGAGACTCATGGCGGCAAGTAACTTTGCAACTCCATTCTGCTAGGCAGAAATGGGGCCACGGCAAGGGTTCCGTGTTCTGACAGTGTTTTATTGCTCTTACTAGAAGAACCGAGGATGCCACAGCTATAGAGACTTGTGAAATGGACTGGAAGAGAGTAACAAAAAAGACCAAACTGAGATGTTAGCAGAAATAGCTACACACCAGTGAGTTGCTGTGCTTATCAACAGAAACTCCTTGGACAACTCAGAGAGATGCTCAGAACTCATTTTCTTGTCAGCCCCAACAGCTTGGAGAAGATTGGAAAGTTTGAAGCTGCCTGAGCCATACAGTAGGTTCAAGGCTACTCTAGTCTACACAGCAAGTGTGTAAGTACTACTAATATACAGGATTGATTTGATTCCATGATCTGGTTTTGAATAATAAATTGAGATGATTTAGAGAAAGAATTTGTGAATCTAGCCTTCTTTTTTCTTTTGTGTAGCCCTGGCTGTCCTGGAACTCACTCTGTAGACCAGGCTGGCCTCAAACTCAGAAATCCGCCTGCTTCTGCCTCCCAAGTGCTGGGATTAAAGGTGTGCGTCCCAACGCCCGGACTAATCTAGCCTTCTTTAGAAATACTTTTCTTGGTTCGACATGTTGAACAGTGTTTCAACATAAAATCTAAAGGTAATTATAATTTAGCTATAATTTAGAATTCATATTAATAGCCTGTTGCTTTTAATGTCTTCCCCAGAAAGCTACAAGGCATAAAAGTGCTTCACATATTTTAAAACAAGCAAATAAACTGAAGAGAGTTTTAAGAATGTACCCAAAGAACATCAAGTAAATTTATATGATTAAATAATCCACTGTAATCACGATTTCCTCTATAATATTGGTGTAGCAGCTTTTCAGTAGAACACATTACATTTGGTAGTTTATCTCTCAAAAGAAATTACTACTTCAACATGGCTATTTTAAAAATGAGCATTACTGTGAAATAACCACATCAGTTTTAATGAGTTTTGTTTAAAAAACAAAACAAAACTTTTTGTGTTAACTGGTCCTTCAATATCCCTTGTCTGTTTCTATAGAAACCACAGTGGCAGTGCCAGTGCAGGGATTCTGACACTTTTGGCAGTGCCCCCAAAAGTTCAACGGGACTGTCTCCTGCCTGACAGAGTGGCAGGCTCAGAGATTACACAGCATCAGAGGCGCCACTGTTCACCAGAGACGGAGAATTTTCTTTCAGTCTAAGCAGAAAGACCATCTTCAAAGCAATGAGATCTAGGACTGAGGTATGGTTTCGCTGAACTTGTGGACAGATTTAAAGACAGGTGGGAAAATAAGTTATCTTTTTCGACCTAGAACTCATTGTTCAGTGTGGGTTTGATATACATATAAAGAAATAGGATACTTAAGACAATTAAAAGTAATGAAGATACTGACAATAGGTTTTCATCTTGAACGCGAGGTCTGTAGTTAAAGGTATGTGTCTTACTGTTAATGAGTGGTGTTTGTTTCACCAAAGCTTTGGCATATCCCACAGACCTGCAGTCCTCAGTGTGGCCAAGAGCTTATGGATGAATATTATCTGGGCTCACTCATGTTAAGAGAGCTGGCAGTGTTCATTCTAACATGGACTCTGAAGTACACTGCTTCTAGGAATTAATGTTAATAATCTTAGCAGGGAACACTGACGCTGCCATCAGTGTTCATAATTCAAGTGCAGATCAAAGAAAATCAAAGAAAAGAACTGTGGGCTGGGAGGGCAACTGGAGTGAACATCAGCTCACTCTGACTAGTAGAAGGCCATCTGGGAGAGAGAGCTGGAGCTCTGGCTTTGGGGGAGTCCTGGCGACTTAGATGAGTGGTAGAGGAATCACAAAGGAAATCCCTTAGACAAAAAACTAAAGAGTTTAAATAATTCTGCCTAATTTTACACATTTTTATAAACCCTCTTTTATACTTTGTACAAAGTCAGCATGAATTTTTGGCTCACTTTCTCTAGTGTTTTCTATGGAGGAAATAAAAATTAAATTTAGCTGTTAAAAATAAATAGCAGTGGGGATGTAGCTCGGTTGGAAGAGTGCCGACCTAGTGTGTACAAACCCCTGGGTTCGACTGCACAGACTGCTTGAGCTGGGGGTGGTGGCACACACCTGCAAGTCCAGCCCCTGAGACACTCAAGCGGGAGGTTCAGATGGGCAAGGCCACCTCTGGATACATTTTGAGTCCAAGGCCAGCTGAGATACTAGAAAAGGCAAGAAAGCAAGCACTAGGATGTCTATACACAGAAGCTCACAGCTCAGCTGACACCCATCCTGGCCCTAGAAGGTCTGGCTGAGACAAAGGCTCAGGCTTTGTTTGTTTGTTTTAAATAAAGCCCATCATCCTCCAATTACAAAATTAACATCATGACTCTAAATGAAAATGACAGCTGTAGCTGAGGAGCACAGGTACAGCTTTTACGTTTGGCACTCTAAGTGACAGTACATACTGGAGAGAGGATGGAGCCTGTATTGCTGTTGCCCTCATACCCAACAGTGCTGAGGCTTGTCACCAGATTTTCTTATGAACAGTACACAGTGGACATTCTGGAGTTTGAAAATGACAAATACCAAATTTTATACCACTGATTTTGAAAACTCTAACTTTTTTCAGGATGAATACACTTAATAGTAAATTTTTTTTCATGACACCCAGAAGCAAACATCTATATTTGGCTCACCTTGTGTACATACATGTATATGTACACACATGTGTTAAAGCATATGGCCAGAGGACTGCCTCAGACGTTATTGCTTTGGCACTGTCTACCTCTTTTGAGACAAGGTGTCCCATTAGCCTGAGGCTTGTAGATTTGGCTAGGCTGGCCAGTCAGGAAGCCCCAGGGATCCAACACACCTGGCTTTAAGTGGGTGCTGGGGCCCTCAGGTTTGCAGAGCAAGCACTTTATTTACTGAGCCACCTCTAGCATGCTTTTATCATGTATTCTTTGCTTGTTTCTAGACTTGTTTAATATTGCAATTGGAGAATCAGAAATATAGTCTTTAATCTTTGGAAGTATTAAATGTAGTTGATAGAAATCTTTCAAAAATTCCAAGTCTTTCAACCAAGCATTACTTTTAACAGTTGTAAATTCAGTATTAGATCTCAGATGATCAGGAGGCAGAGTCTGTCTGCTTGCTTATAGATGTATTTCAGTTCAATCCCAGGACTCGTGATTTTTTTCCCCAGTGCTATTCATTGTGTAGTTTTAGAGTTAAATTACTATTTTAGTTTCTTGAGTTTTCATCTCCAAATTTACATTATCGGTCTTAAAAAACAGAGTGGGGGTGGGGTGGGGGAGGAGAGAGAACAAAAAGACTAGAGCAAAAGGCCAAACCTAATAAAGTAGGGGACAATGTTGGGAGGAGGATATTACAACACATACATCTTCTAGCTAGAGCCAAGGCAGCTCTGCCATGGACGGTAAGCTGGTGAAATGCCATCTTCAGGCCATCCATTTAGCTAATGATCCGCCTTGGTAAAGCGGCACTTAAAAACGTATTTGTCATCTGAACCTGGAGGATAGCTTGCCTTTTAAGAGCTTCCTGTGCGCCTGGCACAGCTGCATCTTCAATGTGAAGTGTGCCATTGAGATCTACCAAAACAGCTTTTAACACACAGCGCGCTGCCATCCTTCATTCCCTAGGAGAGAGCAAATGAAATTAAAAATACAGTTTAACAAACAATGGACAATTAAAAACTGGTAAGCAATCAAAAATACCATTCACGTCCAGGAAGATATTGCTTAGCAGTAAGCTGCTTCTCTTTTGGAAAAAATAATGTTTAAAAAAAAATCAAAACCCAACATTTAAGGCATGAAGCTTTTATAATACTTAGGGTTTTATATATTTTCTTTTAATCGAGTTAAAACTTGGAAAGAAAATGTTTGAATGAGAAGCTATGACTTATTTTCAGGTTTCTCAGAGTAACTGGTGAGAAATACAGGTTTTATTTTTAAGTATGAGAATAATGAATACATAGACAGGAGAACTACATCAGTAAGGTCTTTTCATCCTTGGCTGTGGACAATTAAAACATTCTAATCGCCACTGCTACATTCTGAACTGGTATGTGTGGCCAAGGGGCTGCCTGTATTCATAGGTAACCTATAAATTCCCATAAATAACCTATAAGTCGAGGGGAAAATCAAGTTGTATCGTAAAAATAAGGTGTGTGTGTGTGTGTGTGTATACTTCATGCAAGCAAAGCAAGCATGTTTTCAACTAAGCTGCATTTCTAGCTCCATGCTGAAAATGTTAACGATCATATCCTCACTTTCTAATGTGTGCAACTTTACTTTGCAAATTTTCCCTTCAAACACTTGTTAAATACTTCATTGTTTAAATTATTTGACAAGGTCTTGTTATATAGTCCAGTCTAACCTTGAATTCATAATCCTCTTGCCTCCTAAGAGCTGGAGTTACAGCCCTGTGCTACCATATCTGATCTCTTTAATCTTTATTGTGAGTTGTAAACACATGAGGATAAATTTGGTTTATAGATCATTAGTAATGGGGGGCTTAAAATACAGAGGCTTAAGAAAAGGAATGAGATTTGATTTAGTTGAGACTTAGGGTTTGTTTTGTTTTGAGACAGGGTCTCACTATGTAGCCCTACCTGACCTGACCAGTCTGTAGACCAGGCTGTCCTCTAGTATTACAACAATATTCCTGCTTCTGTACCCCAAGGCCTGCATTATATGCATTTGCCACCATGCCTGGTGATTTATAGGTTCTTTTTAAATTAGGGAATTAATTTATTAGTCACCTTTTCCATTTGTTTCTTATCTTTACAAGGTGTCTTAGGGTTACTACTGCAACATGACCAAAGACACTTGGGGAGGAAAGGGTTTATTCTGCTTACACTTCCACAGCACTGTTCATCAGTAAAGACAGTCAGGACAGAACCTCACACAGGGCAGGATCCTAGAGACAGGGGCTGACGCAGAGGCCATGGAGGGAGCTCTTTGTTCCGGGGAGCCTGTGGATTCAGAAATGGCCTTTCCAAGGTTTCCCCAACCACCACTGTTCGATCTCAGGCTATCACATGGGACACTGTGTCATATGTCACCCGTAAGGCTGAGAGATGGGCAACACCTAATTGTCAGTCACCCATGGAGCGCCTACTACAATCCAAAACACCTTTGCTCCATTGCCTGGCTTCAATAAATGGCCACCAGAGAGCATTCTTAATGTTAATATCCTCCATGATCTTAAAATTTCTGCAAATGGTCTGAACTCCCCTCTGCCCAGGTTTGTTGGGAACTACACTCTCGTCCCTCCTCTGTGGCCAATACTCTAAGGTTCAGGTCCTGTTAGCAAGAATGGTCACTGCAGCAGACCCCTTGCCTCCAAGGACTCAGACTGCAAACTGGAATCCCCTCCCTTGAGCGAGCCCCACCTTTCCCCGACTTCTTCCTCTCCAAAAAAGGCTGCTAATCTAATCCTCCTTAGGTATGTAAGGATCACTTGCCTGTGAATTTGATTCTAAATTCCAGAGCCTGATTCAGCCTGCTATGTCCTCCAAATGGCCCTGGCTCTTGCAACACCCTCTCCCCTCTTCCTTTCAGTTTGCCTGAGGTCCAGGAAAGCTCCAGCAGCCCTCCTCTAGTACCTCCAAAAACTACAGCTTCCTTAAGCCCATGCCTAGGCCACAGCAACCATTCTCCCCTCCCCTCAAGATCTGGCCCCTCTGCAGCCTGGGTCCCTAAACTTGCACAAACTGCATCACTTCAACAGTCCCACCTCCTCACTGACTTGGCTCCAAAAAAGCCTCCTTTGAGCCCAATCCCCACCCCCTTCCTAAAGCTAAATTCTACACTGGTGATAATCAGATGAGCTACAATACAATTTAGGACTCTGTGATAACAGTTCCCCCAGCCAAGGTCCTAAAAGCAAAAAGTTGCCATTTTTCAAGTTTATTAACCCTTTCCTGTCCTAACACTGAAGTTTAAACATATCATTCAAGCACTGTTAAACATACAATTATCAATTACCTCATAAAGAATCATATTCTTTAATATGTTCATAACTATACTTATAATTACCCATATAAGATTTATTCAGCTTCCTATATATAGTTTCAAAGTCAAAACAATAACTAAATAGCCAAAACCCAAATGTTTGTCTATTTAGATATACTTTAGATATACAAATGGTCCTCAAACACTTCAAAGATATACAGAGTATGCCATTTAAAGTGTTTAATAAAAAAGCTCTTCGTAACAGACACATAGGCTCCTGATAGCACCTCTGATCTCCAAAGATGGGCACAGAAGAACCTCCACCTAAGGCTTGCTTATGATGTGACAAGGATAGACACTGGGCTATAAACTGCCCTTTGCCTTGACTGCTGACAGCATACTGTCCAAACTATGGCAGGCAAGAAACTGGGAAGTTGACCGACTAGCTTTGCCTAGATAAAGTAGGTCAGTCCTTCTTTACAATCCTGCTTCACAAAAATGTCTGTCAGATTTTCTAGGCCTAATGGCCAAAATGGATGTCCCACTGACCACAGAGGAACCTTGAATGACTGACTATCCGGGTAGCCCAGTGTCTGTGTCATTTTTAAGACTTGGAAGCTGCTTGCTTAGATAAAATTTACTGTCTGAAGAACTCCACCAATACAACCAGGCTACATCTCCATTTCATGCTTTTTAACAGTCTTAACTCTTCCCATGACTAGCCGTTCATAGGGTTTTCTCCTAGCATCTTGCCCTTTCCTCTTCCTCCAGGAGTAAAATTTCCCAAGTAACAGTCAACCAAATGTTCCTACACCCATACCTCCTGATGACCAGGATGCCACCTACTCCTGACTCTCTCACCCCATGCTGCTCCTCTTCAGAAGGAGGTAGCGAGATCTTTATTGGCATCCCTATACCCAAGGAGGTCAAGATGTTAGGCTGGAACCCTGGCTCATCCCTTGCACAAGCTAAAACTCTCCGGCCCCCAACCCTGTCTGTAGAGAAAACTCCCATCTGCTTTGAGAAAACTCAGGGCTAACAAGTCATCACTCTTCATCTCTGTGTTTCTGTCAACCCACCCAAGAGTGCCTGCCCAGGGGCACAGTTCTTGACCATGTATGACCCTCCTAGATCTTAGTTGGCATGACATCAGTCCTCGCCTAAGCTCTATAAAACCCTTTGCTTTAGTCTGGATGCGTGACTTCACTGACCTCCACCTGTGAGATCAGTGAACCCACTGGAGAGCTGCCTCCTAATAAACCTGCCTTTATCTACCTTTAACCTGGTGTAATTTGGCCTTTATCTGTGTCACTGAGGAAGAGAAAATGCCTATCAGTGTGTACACTTAGCAATTTCCCTATTATAATAGATGTATGTAGGTTACTATAGGTAGGTCTAAGACACTAATTTTTATACTGTATTCTATTATATAAATGTACTATAATTATGTTCTCCTAAGCATAAATAATTGTAGTTTTACAATTTTATTATACCACAAAGCACACCTATCCACAAATTTGCATGTCTCCTTGTGGATACCTATAAGCACTTCTGTGGGGTCTTGCTGGGTCTGAAGGTGTACAGTCATCCTACCCTTATAAAATATTGTCAAGTTGCAATCATGGTCATTTTATAAACTCAGCATAAAACTCCGAACAAGAATTTGTTGAGAAAAATGCTGAGTGTGGTGCTCCAGGCCTATAATGCTAGCTCCATAGTTCAACAGCATCCTCAGTTAGCTATTGAATTTGAGGCCAGCCTGGGCTACATAACCACCACAGTTCCATCCTACCACCCCTAAAAAAGGGAAAAATGCATTCTGCTTGTCTTTGCCAAATATCTACTGGAAAAGAGTGCAGAGACCAAAAACTAAAAAGATATTAAGAGCTGTAGAGACGGCTCAGTAAAGACTGCTCTTGCACAGAACAGGGTTCAGTTCCCAACACCCACAGGGCGGTAACTGCCTGTTCCAAGTAACTCCAGTTCCAAGGGGATGACATTCTCTTCTGACCCTCTCAGCTCCTGCCTACACACAGATATACTCAGTCATACACACATGCACATAATTAAAAAGAAAGCTGCAGTCAATCAAGTCTCAAGCGCAAAGTCCTTCCTTTTATGAGTCTTCTTGATATTCTATCGTGATCCTTTGTGACCTTTAAGATGAAGTGTGTTGTGCACGCCTGTGATCCTAGCATTTGGGAGGCTGCAGCAGGATCACAGTACGAGGCCAGTCTGGGCTGTTTATCAACTTCATGATCTACGTGATCTATTTAGTAAAACCTTGTCCCATAACTAAAAGGAACAGAAGACTAGAAAAACATCATCAGAAAGAACAGTACTTAAATAACTGTCCAATTAGTGCCAGGGAATAATCATAAAACTACTGATGCTAATCTCTCCAGAAACACCTGAAGGTGAATGATAAGTTAAAAGCCTACATTAAAAAAATCATTTCCATAGAACATATCTTGCTTTTTTGGAGCTTCACATGTGAGAGGAAAGGAAAACAGAAGTTAGATGTTCCAGTCAAACTTTAAATATTCACTTCATCAGATAGCCCTACTAAGCCTTGGTCCTATCTGTCAGGTTCCCTATTCTCTTTATAATTCCTGTTAGCTGAACCATAAACCAATATTTGACAAAAGGAACACCTAGTATCCATGGACTTGGCCCCAAGAGCCCCTAGAGGTGCCAAAGTCCAAAAGTCCTTTTTCTAAAGCAGTACAATAATTGCATATAGCCATTCCTTTCCTACTAGATAGTTGGAATCATCTTTCAGTATAGTACTTAAAACAATGAAAATCCTGTGCACAGCTGTTATACTGAATCCCTTAGGGAATAATGACAAGAACTTCATATTGTTTAGCATAAACAAACTTTTATTTCTCCTTTAGAATATTTCTTACCCTTGTTCCCTCTCTCCCCTTTTCCTTCCTTTCTGGTACTTTTACTCGTGAATCTGTCACCTGAGTGATGGAATTACTGGTGCCTACCACTGCATCTGGCTTTTTTGGAATAGTTCTGATCTGCGGTGGATTGGATATGTAGATAGATCCAATGTATGTATGCAGACATGAAGGGCTAAATTAGAACCCAGATAAAATATTAAGGGTTAGATGGACTGTTAAGGCCTAGGAAACTGTTACCTGTCTAACCTGCCATTGTAAGGAAACTTTCTAATGCCAAGATTAACTACATATTGTCATATTCTATGCCCTTGGAAACCAATCATGATAGAAGTCAATAGAACTATTTTGTATAGTTACCCACAATAACCTTGCACCCAAACAAACCACCCAACAGCACTTCCTGTATCTATGTATAAGTTTTTATGGTATACAAGAAACTATTTAGAATAAGATTTACATTTTGAGTAAAGTAGTGATTTAGTAAAGTTTAAGTTCCCATGTCCTCCCTGAGAACTGACATTCTACTTGGCAGAAAGAGACATATATGTGGATAACTGACATCCTGGTTTAAAAGTTAAGAGATAAATATTAGACAAGGCAAGTCTCCTACCACAGTTGGATACCCCAGCCAATGGGAGCAGGATAAGTGTACAACAAAGACATGTTCCTAAGGAAATCCCCTATCCCTAAATCTTGATTGGTGGAATAACTTGCACAAATGTTTGTGGATTTTAGGCTTAAAAACCCTGTAGAATCTTAACTCAGTTCCAGAACCTGGACCATAGCCATAGTTGGCCAGTCCTGGGGTGTATGCTTGATAAACAATCCCTGTCTGATTGAGATCAATGTTCTTGTGGTTTGTGAGGCAATTCCGGGACCCCAACAATAAATGAGTATTAACATGGAAAGAAATAATAAGGGCTTCAAAGGGAGTCCACAGTATTGTTCTAATCTGAAACCAACATTCACCATTACCCCTAGTTTGAACAAATTACACACTAATTTCTCTTGGAAGAGTTATAAACACTCGAATCTCTGAGGCAGGATGAGGGAGGGGCACAAACCAACCAAACTAAACCAAAAAAACCAACCAACCAAAAAAAAACAAACAAAACAAAAAACAAAAAACCCAAACAACAACAAAACCAAAAACAAAACAAAACAAAAAAACCAAGAAAAACAATGGATGGCTAATGGGAACTGTTCAGTGCAAAGAAGAAAAGCACATTTACTTTTAGACCAAAAAGAACTGACTCAAATACTCAGAAGTACAGGTGCCCTCGCAGCCAAAAGTCACTGGGGGCAGTTCAGTCTTTACCTGAAAGTCGTCTTTTCTTTGAAAACCGTGAGTGAATGGCAGTACCGGCAGTCCAGATGCTAAATCCAGCCAGTTCTACAATCTTTGGCTTTTTGGTCTAACTTTTCTTATCTTTAAAACTATCTTAGTTTTAAAATCACCACCTACCTACTAAAAGGAAACCACAAGCCTCCTTTCTGATTGTCAGTCCAGTCCCAGATCATTTCCTGGAACTCAGGAGTCACAATTGAATAGAAGAACAAAGCATGAACCTGCCAGGGTTTGAACCTGCCCACATGAACTCGGAGATTTTTAGCCGCTTAGCCTGTTTCTTCATTGCTCAGAGTATTAAACACCATGAACGAGTGTTTCGAACTTGAAAAGGAGGGTTTCTGTATCTGATGTGATTAGGGCTATAAAAAAGTCACCAGGATAAATATAATGCAGGGGTTGGGGATTTGAGAAAACATATCAAAGCAAAGGTATTTGCGGCACATAATTTTAGAAACTTGTGTAAATCTGATAAATCGTCAGATCTCAAAGCAATCATTCTCATGGAAGGTTCGAGTAATTTTATGCTACCCGGATGTTCGGGATTTAAAATGTGTCCCTTCTCTATACAGCTCTCGACATTTTGGGAAACCACTGTGTGCATCAATAAATAAATCATCAATAAATAAATTCATCCAGACAGTCTCCCAATGTCTTCCCCATACCCTCAAAGTGAAGTACAAGCAATGAACAGTGGTATACAATGTGATGTCCTCCACCTCTTCAACCGGTTTAACTTCACTCCCACACCAACTTGCTCAGTCTACGAAGCTTGGTAGCTCTTTTGCTCTTGGCAGCTTTTTCAGTCTTTAAAGACTTCTGCTTCCCTCAGGGGTGCTGTGTGAAACTGCCCCATCTTTCTCCATCCTCCTCCTCTCTGGCCACCTCTTTTAGTGCTCAGTCTCAGGTATCATTTCTTCTGGTTAACTTCAACATTCTCACAGCGTCTGAGCATCCCCAGTGTAAAGCCTCCCACCCTTGTCCCACTGCTTGCCTCTCCCACTAAAATGCAGAGCTCTGTAAGTTGGAAGGGCCATTGCCTTTTCCTCTGTGGACGCGCTAAAGAGACATTTAAATCAACTAAACTCATCCATTTAGCTCTGGTCTGGGAAGACTTAAACCTCGACTGCAATGGCTTCCACATCTCGAGGATGGTTTCTGCATACTGCCCTAACTCGAGTTCCAGGGTCTAGGGAGGCTGGCGTCCACATTATACACGCCCGAACGGTAGATATAACGACCACAGAGTATCTATCCACCCGCCCGGGGGAAACTGAGCCCAGATCTCAGGAGAACAGTGCTGCGCGTGCGCAGGCCTAAGAGGGCCGGGCGCCACAAGGACGCGGCGAGGCCAGGCGGGTGAGCCGCGATTCTCCAGGCAAGTGCAGGCCTTTCCCCAACCCGCTCCCAGCAGATGCCGCCTCCGGCAGGGGCGCGGCCGCCATTCCCAAGCCCTCCGTCTCTTGGTTGCGCGCGCGCCTCCTCACCCTCGCAGCCCGGCTGTCCTCTGGAAAGGCCCGCGCGCCGCCGAGCACACCTCCCGACCCGGATGCAGTCCTGACGTGCCGGAAGTCCCGCCCAGCGTCCCAGCGCAGCGTCTGGGGCCTCCGATGTTCCACTGGAGCTGTGGATACTTCTGCTGTTGCTCAGTATAGGACCCCCGTACCATAGCACCATTGCTCGAACGCTGCCTCCTCCCTCCTTCACTTGCCTATTTCTTGTCCTTTTCAGAGGCCTTCATAATCCTTCAACACCCTATGCCCCATTTTCGTTACTTGAACAGCGTTGGCATTTACTTCTGGGTCCCATTAACTTCAGGCAACGACATCGTCCCATCAGCTTTCCTAGGCTGTTTTTTGTTTTTGTTTTCCCCATGAGAGCTCCCACGAGCCTTACCTGTGTTTAGGTGAGGAAGATCTTGGTCCACTTGTCTCAGCCTTCCTTCCTTACCATCTTTTTCTGCACATGTTAGTAGTCACTGCTTGTCTCCTTTTGATCCAAATACATTTCGTGTAGACATGGGCATCCGTATATGTACACTGTGTGTGAGGGTTAATTTTCATTGTCAACTTGACTATGTTTGAAATCACCTAATGACACACCTTTGGGCATGTCTGTGAAGGTGCTTCCAGAGTTTGCCCTAGGAAAGGACCTATCCTTAATGTGGGCTTAATGTACCATCGTATGGACTAAGGTCCTAGGCTAATGACAAAGGGGTTAAGGAGAAGCCAGATGAGTGTCTATATTCATGTCTGCTTCTTGAGGATGAATGACCAGCAGGCTCATGTTGCTGCTGTCGTGCTTTTCCCCACTATGATGGACCATATCCTTAAACCATAAACAAAAGTTAATCCATCGTAAGTTATTTTTGTCACAGCAGTGAGAATACACATGAAAATGAGCTAACAGAATAGTTTACATGCCCGGAACCTCTTCTGTGGGATCGCTGATGACTCTGACCCACAAACCATAGCTATTAGAGCACCATCTAACACACTCTCTACCCAACGTTGCAGTCTGTAGTATTACTGAGGCCGCTGAGGGAGACCCACCTCTCCTTGAGGCATGGGGCAGGTAAGTAGTGTTAAAGCACTATTCCAATCTGTTAAGATCGCTTTGTGTATTAACGTTTTTATTGTAGGCATTGCTCTATAAGACACTGTGGAACAGGCTGCTGGCAGATTCAACCTTGTGGCCCTGCTGCTTTGAGCAAAAAGACTAAAATAGTCACCCTGACTTCTCTATGCCTGCATTAGTCATCCAGGACACTCCACAGATACTGTGGTGGCTTGAATGACAATACCAACAAACTGCATGCTTAGTTATCAGTTGATGAACTGTTTGGAAGGGACTGTGTCCTTGTTGGGGGAAGTGTATCACTGCTGGGTGGGTTCTGAGGTTTCAAAAGCTGCCTTGTCCTGTTTTGTCTTTCGTCATCTGGAGATCAGGATGTAAAGATCTCACATACTGCTTCAGCACCATGTGTGGTACCATTATGTGCTACCATGACCCCAGCATGAGGGTAAGTCTGACCCTATGAAACTGTAAGCAAGCACCCAATTAAATGCTTTTTAAAAAATGAGTTGTCTTGGTTATGGTCTCTTCACAGCAGTAAAACAGTGACTAGGACCTATGTCTTTAGATGACATCTCTGATAACTATTCTTGGTTGTCAAGTTGACTGTATCTGGAATTAACTAAAACCCTCACTGGAGACATATAAGGATTTTTTTTTCATTTCTTTTTATTGCCCTTTCTACCCCCCTATCTGCCCCCCTCCTTTTTTTTGAGACAGGGTTTCTCTGTGCACTCCTGGCTGTCCTAGAACTGAAGGCCATAATGGAGGAATTGTTTTCCTAATTAAATCATTTGAAGTGGGAAGACCTGCCTTTAATCTGGGCCATACCTTCTGCTGACAGCCGATAGAAAGGACATGGAAGAACAAAGCTTGCACTTTTTGCATGCTTGCCCTTGCCCTGCTAGCAATTCCATTCCTTCACTAGCATCAGAGCTCATTTCTTCTGTACTCTGGCATATACTGAAGACCAGCTATCCACCCTTGTGGACCGAACAACTAATGGATTCTTGGACTGTTCATTGGTAGACAGTCATTGTAAACCACTCTAATAAATCATATATATATAGTGTGTGTGTGTATTCATTCTATTCATTCTATCAGTTCAGTTCCTGTAGAGAATCCAAATACAACCATACCCCATCATTGCCGAATACCCTACAGTCTGAAGGTGCAACCTAAGGCAGGTCTAGATCAAACAATTTGCATCAGGCATTTTGTTAACAAGCCTTATACAATAAGTTTAAGACTTGAAAACTGTTCCAAATTAAATTAATAGGTATTTTTATGTTTTACATGGGCAGTGAGGTAGGACCAAAAAATATTGTTATGACCCAGTCTGTAGAAACAGGAATACCCTGAATTGACTGCATTTTAAAGATCTGATTTGAGGCTCAAACTTGGATATAATCATCTTCAACAATTTAAGAAAATTAAATGAGGCGTGAGTCACCAAGACTAGTCTGTTAGCTCTGAGACTAGAGGAACATCCTAGAACCAAGCTCCTCACAGGGGCCAAGGATTTTCGGACATTTTCTGGGTCCAGCTGACAGCTTGTAAGTCCAAACAAAAGATCCACTCTCTCCAATTGAGACATTATCAGGAGACCTTCAATATCTGCTCCAGTTAGAAGTAACTTAAAAATTATTCAAGGATCTTCTTGATTTATGTCAATAATTCAGTTAATTTACTGAAGAAACAAAGATTATAAATATTAACACTCATTAAATTTCTACTCAGCAATTTTACAGTACAGAACAAAACAGATCAACAAATTCATAACACCAGGTCTATACAAAGGCATAAGTCAAGACGTTTAAAGTGGAAAGTCAACTTTATTTATAAAAGTTTTCTATACAGAAAGATGCCATCCCACCCCTTTAAATTATTGTAACTGAAACATTTCACACAATATTTGCACGGTTTAAATCTACCTATATAAAGCTGAACAACAGTATTATGGGATGAGCAAAGGACCCCACAAAGTTGGCCTAAGACATTAACAAAAGACATAAGACAAAAGCTATCTAGCATTAATGATCTATTGACAGACAGAATGAGAAACTAAGAATCATACCTACAGCATGCTACTCCACCAAGAAATGTCTGGGCGAGGCGATTGCTTCACAATAAACTAGAGCAGGTTAGGTTGTGACTATATGGGCTGATTTTTGTCAGCTAACAGTTACACTGATTTTATAAAACAAATCCTTGTAAAACAGGGAAGACTTCCTACCAAGGAAAATATGTAAATGTTCTAGTCTCACTGTTCCGGTCAGTTAATAAACAATGGCATAAAAAGAACTTAAAACCACAGACAATTGGTTTCCAGAATTAAGAGTTCTCTCTGAAATCAGGGTATTGCCCTGTACAGTTACCTATAAATTTCTTTATAGCAGAAACGATGTAGACTAGTTAACCAAAGAGTTCAAAATAAATTACCCAAAGACCAATTTGTTAGTTAGATATAACTGTTACTTTAAAAAAACTCTTAAGTTTATATAGGAAGTTAACACTCAGGTCGTATCTAAATGGTAAGGTATTCCAAAGCTTTGGAGAAAATCCATCCCTGAGCTGTGAAAGAGCTGTGTAAATGACACAGGCAACAGTCCTGTGCCCTTTCATAGCCTTTACCTATTAGTCCTGGAGTGCTTCAGCCTCTGATGATCTGATCTACAAGTATAACTACAATTAAAAAAAAAATCAGATAGATGAAAACTCTGGTTTTATTATCAACTTTACTTTTTTTTTTTTTGTCAACTGCAAGATGAGCCTGCTGAAACACGAATATTCCAGTCACAACAGAAATAGTAACTTCTGGGCTTTTCTTCTTCTGAGTCTCTGATTTCCCAATGATGTTCAGCCAAATAACAAAAGCAATACAATAGTAATTGAGTTTACTATTATCAATGGCACTGAAAGGGAAAAAAAAAAAAGCCTGTTAGTATAAAAAACAAAAACAAAAAAATTAAGCAGCAATAAGTAGCTTCCAAGGAGTATGGAAGTATCTAACAGTATACATCATAATCATACAGTAATAGAAATAACAGAAAAGTACACAATCCTAACACCAAAGACATTATCTTTTGGTAGATGAAGGTGAACCAGGGATGCCTCTGTACCCCTCCCAAAGGATGGGACTGGAGGTTTGGACCACCATGCCCTGCCTCACTGCACATCTGGATGTGTGGGGCACCACTAGATGGTTCTGGTGCAGCTCTGGGAACACAGAGGACCAGACAGATCAGCACAGCTGCACACTTGAGAAGAAATACAGTTCGAAGAAGGTTCTGCAGGTTCATCAGAGAATCAAATTATTAACAATGAATCCTAAGTTATGATTAAGACATGAAAAGTCTCTAATCCCAACATATAAATACAAGGTGTCTGAACTCTTTCTTGATTGAAGAGTTGCTCCAAAGTAGTTTTCAATACAATGGCACATACAGAACCTTCATTTCACTCTTGGAAAACCTGCATGATGCTACATTACGAGGTAGAAGCCACAGTTTCTAAGCAGTAAGGACATCATTTTGTCTTTCTGCCCTGACAGGAAACACATGGAGTGTACTAGTAACACTGCATCTCCTAGAAGAAAGACGCAACGGAACAAAGAGGCCAGCAACTGAAGCAGTGAGTCCAGGTTACAGAACAAAGAGGCCAGCTACTGAAGCAGTGAGTCCAGGTTACAGAACCCACATTCCGTTACAAAGAGAACCGACAGCTCCCACTCTCCATGCTTGGCGTCTGAAATCCGACCACCAACTGTAACTTCAAATGTCCAAGTTCTTACCTCTCATCACGGTTCTTACAGATCGAATAAGGTTCATTAGCTGAGATTTAATTCCTGGCTCCTCTCCGAATCCACCAATTCCCTGGTCTGTTCCCCAGCCAACTGTGCAAGAGAAAGATGATTAGCTGAGCTAAATGTCTCATGCACTCGACTTGTTACCTCATTAGCCATCTTATAAAAATTAGTTTGAGCCCTGTGAAGATATTAAGTATAAACTCATACATCTTAAAGTCAAAATATTGAGTTTAATGGTTTTTTCTTTTGATAGTGGCATTAACCATATTTTCTTCATTCAACTATGAGTTTATAAAATCTACAGTTCAAATGGTTCCATGGCATTCGATTCAGTAAAGATGGCAACTGTTACAACCTGACTTTTTTCTTTCTTCAAAATTATCAAAGGAATCTTTTGTCAATGCAGAACTAAAAAAAAAAGAAAGCATAATACTAGGGGGAATAATTCAATTTAAAAGTTATACTACCTAACAAAGTACCAATATGAAAATGCCTCTGTGGGCAAATGTTAAAGTGTGGTTTAGGTAGGCCTTCGGAGCACACCCTTTTCCTTGATCGTCCTTCACTTCTGCATTCTGAGCTATGCTCTGTAAACCAGTCCTTTACCTCCCTCCGTCTGTCATTCCCTGTTACAAACCACTTTTAGCTGGTATATGCTGGTTCTTTAAAGTGTTTGTTACTTCTTCTAATGAGTGCCCACCTCAGGTCCTTCTTCCACTCTCCCATGACTAGAGTTTAATTAATTCCTGGCATGCTAACCTCTAATCATGATGACTGAGACCAAGTCTCTTTATACATGAAAGAACCAAGGACCAGGCAATGCTCACTTGATGAGCTTTTGATTGGGTTTATTGGGTTAAATAATGGCTGCCTGCATTTGTGTCATGCTGTGACATAACATTAATTTAAACTTCAACTTCACAAAGAGCCAATTTTAGTGCTGACACTCCACCACTCCAAGCCTGGCTGAGGGTCTGCTTCTAGCTCTTCAGCTTCAAGGATGTTAGTGGTTTTTGCCCTTTTTGCCGTTCACCACAGATGGTCAAGTTAAATGTCTCTTAAATTTCACTGCTTCAATCCCTTTACATTTTTCTCTTAAAGAGTTAGGACTTTTTATCTCAGAATTGGATAATGATGTTCACTGGACTGCAAACCCCTTAAATTGGTATTCTGGAATGTGCTAATTACCAATAATCAGCTTCGGCATCCATTGGGTGGGTAAACTGAGGCAGCAGCCAATGGGAGTCAGTGCTTAGAGCCACAACTGGGAGTTGGTCCAGATACTGATGGGACTGTTGCCTATAGCAGCCAGTGATTAGAGATATTACTCAGCAGCTTTTCTCTGAGGAGCAAAGCTTAGTTTATAGGGGCTGGCTTAGTCTGTAACATCTGGGCTTTCCTAATGTGTCCAGGTCACAATAAACCTTCCTTCTCTTTATTCCTCAAATCCCATCTACTGTAAAGACTCTTCTCCTTGGTTAGGGGGTTTCAAGCATTTCCCATTTTATTACAGATTCCTGGAGGACAGGGACTCCAATTCAGTCATCTGTCTCATGTTTCCACTCTCCCCCATACCTCAGCCTTTAAGTACTCAGCAAATGCTTGTGGAACTGAACTGAATGTTGAACCAATCTTGCAATTCTGGGTAAATCCCACTTGATCATGATGAATGGTGTTTTAATACATTGGTGGATTTTTTACATAAATATTCATAAGAAAGTTATACATATTTTATTTGTATGAGTATGTGTGTGTGCTTGCTTGATTTATGTGTACCACATGCATGCAGAAGCCAGAAGAGGGCACTGTGAGCCATGATAGAAACCCAACCCAGGTCCTTTAACTGCTTGCTTTTTTACTGAGATTGAATATGTTCTCTCAAAAACAAACGCTCCTCCTCCTCCATTTGATGCGTGTATGCTCAAGAGGACTCAGAAGTGTCTGATTCTTACAGAATCACCACTAATCACAGCTGCTGTGCTAGAGGAGAGTTCAGGAACCATCTGGAGCTCTCTCCCTCCGTTGGGAGTCCTGCTTCCAGATCCTGATGTGGTTTAGTGGGAGAGCACATACATTGTGTGCACGAGGCCCTGGGTTCAAGGGAAGGTTTTTCCACCTTAAAAACAAAACAAAACTTTTATGTGTATGGATGTTTTGTCTGTATGTCCATGTAACACATGCGTGCCTGGTGCCTTCAGAAGCTTGAACAGGGCATCAGATCTCTTGGAACTGGGGCCACGGGTGCTTGTGAGCACCATGTAGGTGGTGAGAATTGAACCCGGGTCATCTGAAAGAGCAACAAGTGCTCTTAACTGCTGAGCCATCTCTCCAGTCCCATTTTTTCACATTTTAAAATAATTACCTAAGTATATACAATGTCTCTTGGTATGCTCTTTAAGGGAAAGTTTGTGTTCTTTCAGAAGCCTGGCTTCCCATGAAAGCCTGCCTGTCAGGCGGTCAAGTCAGGCCAGGGTCTACTGGCAGACTCCCTGGCCTGTTAACCATGGACTGGTAAGAGGGGATACACTTGAAGCTCAAGGCGAGGGGCTGAATGTTCTGCTAATCTTGGAGGAAGCAACAAGGAGGAATATGGAGGCCTCAAGAAGGGTAGAGATACTGAATGTACATCAGCCACTGTCTCTGCTGGCTTGTGACTTTGTTTCCCACGATACTGTACAGTATATAAAGCCTAAGAGAATTAAACTTGGGGTTGCCCCAGTACTGACTGGACAAGCCTCTCAATTTCTAACCTATGTCTCCGAGTCTTTCCTATAATCCTCACTCCCCCCTCAGAGGACTGCTCGACTTCGCACCAGCCATCCTGGTACACTTCCTCGTTCTCACTTAGACCCTCTGTGCTCTTCCAACTGGCTTGGGTGTTTGATATGATAGGTCAAGACTCAATCATTCCTTCAAACCCACCGTTCTGTATAATTAGTATGTTATTATACTGTCATTATTTCTTTTTGGAAAATCATTTCTTAGTTGGGATGGGGAGAGAGTTCTTTTGCTTGGTTTTTGTTGTTCCTGAGACAGGGTCTCCAAAGCCAGCCTCCACTCCCTATGCAGCTGAAGATGACCATGGCCTCTGACCCTCTGCTTTCACCAAGTGCTGGGTTGTAGGAACATGCTGCTGTGGCCAGTTTTATGTAAGGAATCAAGGCCAGGGCTTTCTGCATCCTAGACACTGTCTCTACCAACTGAGCTATACCTCCAGCTGACAATCATTCATTGACAGGACCATCCTTCAAGAAGCAAAACTACAACAATTAGTTGGGTGCCAATTCTTTTTGTGCCTTTCTGTGCTGTGACTAAAAGGCATGTGCCACTCCTGCGTAGCTGAAAACTGTCATTTTAATGAAACTCCACTGTCTAGGTCTTCTGATTGGTCCAGTATGTTTTCCCGCCAGCTGTTCTACCTCCACTTAACATTACATACTTGAGGAGATCTGTAGTCCCAGGAGTCAGTTCTGTGTGCTCCCCTTCTGCTAGCACTCTATTTGCCTCTCTGTAACTGTGTTAACTGGTAACTGTGTACAGTGCCTGCAGATCTCAGAAGAGGATGCTGGAATCCCTGCAACTGGAGTTACAGGTAGCTGTGAACCATCATGTGAGTGCTGCGAACCGAATCTAGCTGCACTGTTAGAGTAACAAGTGCTCTTAACCACTAAGTCATGTCCCCAGCCCTTTTTTCTAGTAATTTTATCTTCTCACACAGCTTCATTTACTATCTGTACTTAAAACAACTATCAACTATTCTGTATCTATTTGCACATCCCAAAGAAATCTTAAAGAGGACATGTCTAGGCTTATTCCATGATTGTTTTGCTTTCTGATCTAACACCATGATCTAATTTTCCTCCAAGCTTTTCCTAACACTTGGCTTCAGCCAGAAAACCAGCAAAAGTTTTTGGTTTCATCTATTCTCCCTCATCACCAGTGTCCAATATGCTCTTTGTGTGTGGCTGGGGGCAGCAGGGACTAAACTTAGTCCTTATGCACAAGAGCTTATGTCTACCCTCCCTTTGGATTTCTGAGACAGGGTCTCACTAACACGCCCAGTGTTCATTTTTAAACTCACTTTTTAGCTCAGTTTGGCCTTACCATTTTAAGCCTCTCTAACAACAGGTTGTCTTGTTTTCTGGTCTGTATTAGTCTCCTAGGGCTGCCTGACTAAAGCAACATGAACTAATGCTTAACACAATAGAAATCACTTTCCTACAGTTTTGAAGGCCAAGTCCAAAATCAAGCAGAACCTACTCCTTCTGGCAACTGAGGGGTAATTCTGTCCTTGCTTCCAATAACATCTGTCTGGTAGATGCTGGAGCTCCTGGAGGGTTCCTTCGCTTGAAGCTGAGCCACTCCAACCTCTGCCTCTGCGATTCCACTCTCTTCTTCATGAAGTGTATGTCTGTGTGCCTCTGTGTCTCACTTTCCTTGTAAGGACACCAATGATTAGATCTAAGGCCTACCACCTAATCCAGTTATGAAGAGATCAATTTAATTATAAACTTTCAAAGACGGTGTTTCTAAATAAGGTAACAGTCATAAGTACCGCAGAGTTAGAACACAATTCAACTCATCACATGATCACGGAGAGTTTTCTGTATAGTCAGTCCAGAGGTAAAGAACTGGACTCTGCAGTCAGTATGCTCAGCTGTGCTACCTTCTACCCATGTGATCCTACAAGCCCACACGAACACACCCACCCACGTGCTCACACGAACCCACACACACATACACACACATGTAAAACACCTAACACAAATCCTGCACACATTAAGGTCATACTCCTCTACCGCCCTATCTGAGATGGCACTTTCCAAATCCAGTCCTCTCCTTTCCCTTCACTTCTCCACAGTAAACCTGAACAGGGACTCAGTAACATAAATCTGGCCAAGTCCCTGTTCACAACTATTCCACCTGCCTTGGTTTTCATGCCAGGGTGACACTGCACAAGGCTTCGGCCTCCAGACTTTTCCCAATCCTTTTCCTTCACCTAGTTAATATTTATTCACATATCAGACTTCGGGGCAGACTCACTTCCTCCAGGTCTTTACAGATTCTCATTTTCCTTTATATAGCTCTACATCTTTCTAATATTTAGCATATCTGTTACTCATTTTAAATTAGACTCCATTTTAAGGGCAGATGACCTCTGTTACATAGGTCTGGTACGTTTTTGTATTCATCTCTTCCTAATTAATAAATAAAACGCATCATTCTTCGTTGTGCGTTTGAGGACACAGTTGGTAAACTTCAACCAATCACTCACATCATGCAGTCCTGTCTCAGTTTTGCCCTATACAGCATGAAGCAACTGGACCAGGCTGGCATGAAGATTTGATTGCCAAGTCACAGAAACCATAATGTGTACGTGTCTTCGTTTTTGTATTCTTTGATTCCAGTCCTTGGTATACTGTAGGCACCCAATGGAGCGTGCGTCTTGAATGGCTGGGGACCCTGCTTCCTCCTGTTCCCATTAACCCAACTCCCATCAACCTCTACTGCTCTCCATCATTCATTCTCCCCATCGATCATTCCAACAACGAGCACTCTGAAAAAAGCCATGTTCCTCCTCCACTCTCAGCACTTAAGTCAAAACTCACACGCTAGCTTTTCCTTCTGTAAGTCGGCAACAAAAAAATGCAAGTAAATGACTAAGCGAAATTCAAGGCGGGCACAATAGAGTCTGAGTCCCTCCGCCACCGGTCCCAGACCCCAGACATCCACCCCAGCTCGCTACGTAGGGACACCCCTCTCCTAGCCAGCCGGGTTCCCAGAGCCCGCCCCCCTTACCCCGGCCGGGGCACTCACTGTTCTTGAGGAAGCGCTCCTCGTGCAGCACGGCGATGGCATTCACGCACAGGAGAGCCGCCTGCATCAGGGAGTACAGCGTGAAGGCCATAGTTACTTCAAACTGTCCCCAGGCCCGACTTACTTCTTCCCGGACACCGCCCGGGACGTGGCGCCGCCACCTACCGCGTCCAGCTACGGAAGCCCGCGCGGCCCGAAACGCGCTCACGGAGCAGCCCCGCCTCCGCTTGTATAGCCCCGCCCCACGCTTAGTAGTCTGCCAAGTCACTGACCAGGGAGTGGACCACAAGGAGTCTAGAACACAATACAGTAGTCATTCTCTAAGGACAGGGGTTGAAGAATTCACATGTAAAGTATTGCATAATTTTAAAATGTCCTTTACATTTTGAAGTAAATGTTTTTCGAACTTTTTTTCTGCCTACTTTTGCTTGTTTGTTTAATTTGGCTGTAAGATATGAACCACCCTTGAGGCTTATATTGTGTTTCTGTTGAACCCGCTGCCCCACGTTTCCAAGACTGTGTGAAAAGTCTGTATTTAGATTTTACCTCTGAAGATGTGAAGACCATCAAAATGTTTCTCTGTGTAGCCCTGGTTGTCCTGAAACTCACTCTGTAGACCAGGCTGGCCTCGAACTCAGAAATCTGCCTGCCTCTGCCTCCCAAATACTGGGATCAAAGGCATGCGCCACCACTGCCCGGCATACAAGATAACATCTTAACATTATTCATAGAAAAACATTCTCTCCTTAATCAGACTCTATCCAGAACGGTAAAATAAAGCAA
The DNA here is from genome assembly GCF_004785775.1 of Grammomys surdaster. NCBI lineage: Eukaryota > Metazoa > Chordata > Mammalia > Rodentia > Muridae > Grammomys > Grammomys surdaster. The sequence continues at coordinate 1,807,457 of NW_021605455.1, read as the reverse complement.
ATTCTTTCAAATTCATGGCAACATGTGAATACATTAACGTTTCTCACAGTGATGGTTGAAGCTCTAGTAAGATGATGACCCAGCTCTCTCAACAAGTTCGCCCAGTGCCTTGTTGTGGGAACAGGAAACCAACAGAAACAGGAAGTGATTGAAGACTATGGGTAGATGGAACGGAAGTTGGAGCATGCAGCCAGAGCAATTCGTTCCTGCTGTGTAAAATTTTCTTACCACCATAAAAACGAGGTTAATCTCTCTGGGCTTCTGCCACTTTCACTTATATAAAATTAGGTGATAATAATCTCTGAGGCCCTTTCCACTCCAAAAAATCTACCAAAAGCAGTTTAAAATATAAGATAGTGGACCAGGCAGTGGTGGTACACGCCTTTAATCCCAGCACTCAGAAGACAGAGGCAGGTGGATATCTAAGTTCAGTCTAGTCTAAAGAGTGAGTTCCAGGACAGCCAGAGCTACACAGAGAAACTCTGCCTTGAAAAACCAAAATTATAAATAAAGACATAAACATGAAAAACTTTTACAAAGGGGCTGAAGACATGGGTCAGCAGTTAAGAGCACTGGCTGCTCTTCCAGGGGTCTTGAGTTCGATTCCAAACATCCACATGGTGGCTCATGACCATCTATAAATGGATCTGATGCTCTCTTCTGGCACGCGGGTGTACGTGCAACAGTGCATTCATTTATAAGATAGTATACATGCTGCACTGCTGTATTATTTAATTCATTAGTTCTCAAAAATCCGGGCTTGTAGCCTAAGCAGTTAATAGCAGATTATATCCTTTAAGACAACTGTTGCTTTATTTTCAAAGAAATTCAAAAGCCTAGAATTGTATTATATATATTTAAAAAGTAGAGGTTATAGTTTATTTACTTACCTTGAGACAGGTTCTCACTGTCTAGTGCTGGCTGGCCTGGCATTCTCTGTAGACCAGGCTGGTCTAGAACACACAAAGATCTACCTGCTTCTGCCTCCTTAGTGCTGGCATTAAAGGCTTGGGCCACTATGCCAGCCCAAATTGTTACAATTTTTAAAAATCTCTCAAAGGACCTGGGTATGGTGACTCATGCCTTTAAGTAGGGCACTAGGGAGGCAGAGGCAGAGGTGTAGAGGGGCAGAGGGGCAAAGAGAGGCAGAGTGAGGCAGAGAGGAGAGAGGCAGAGAGGGAGAGGCAGAGAGAAAGAGAGAGGCAGAGAGACAGAGAGAGGCAGAGGCAGAGGCAGGCAGATCTTTGAGTCTGAGGTCAGCTTGGTCTACACAGGGAGTTCCAGGACTTCCTAGGACACACAGAAAAACCCTGTCTCAAACAAAACAAAACCATTTAAAACAAACAAATATCTTTCAAACAACAACAGGTAAAGACATGTGTTAGCCTGCATTTTTGAAGGTTGATTGTTTTAAAACTTGCTGTGGTTTGGTGCTGAATTTCTGATGGATGTTTGAGAAGGTTTTATGTATTCCTGTAATCACCTTATCAGATGTTTTTGCTGGAGGTGGGACTTTGTTTTTTACAAGGTCAGACAGTGATAACCTTTCATCATTTTCTCCAAGGTGCTTTGTTTGTTTGGGCTATTCTTTCTGGGCTAAGAGATAACACAGTTTGCTTTCATACAATTCTTTATCATAGACTTTCTTTGATACTAATTTGGAACTACTAATTTGGAGTCTGTTTTTATTTGCTTGACAAGAATCAAGGGCCTGAGGTCTTCAATAACCAATTTGTTTCTATCTGCAAGGGAAAGCAGTAGTTAAAAGTATATATGGGATCAGGCTGGAGAGATGGCTCAGTGGTTAAGAACACTTAACTTGGAGAGGACTGGGTTTCGTTCAATCACTACCAAGGACACGAGCATCTATAACGCTGGTTCCAAAGGATCCGACACCCTCTTCTAGCCTGTTCTGGAATTGCACATATGAATTGCACCAATATACATCCAGGCAAAACTACCCATACCCACAAAATAAAAATAAATGAATCTTTTAGAAATAAACTATATATGTCTAGAATAATCCTCATATTTGGTTTGGATAATGAATAAGTGAATTTGGATAAAGGATAGATGGAGGTTTTTGTAGAAAAAGGAAGTTATAAGGTTCAAACTTGACTGCTATATATGATTTTTTATAAGTGATAGTTTTTTCTTTATCCCACCTACCTCCCAAATAAAGGAAGCTGTGACTATTAGATTTATTTAATCAAGCTTTACAGCACAATATCTGAACAATTATTAATCTATTCTAATCCTGTAAAATAATCTGGCTACCTCTCAGGCAAAAAAATCCCCAAGATTCTTGCATTTTAGTGTTGATCTGGCTGCCCTACTCCAGGTGCGTTCTGTGCAGTCTCCTGGTCCTTCTCCTCCTGGTGAATCTTCTCTTCCTCCCTCTCTCTTCCCCTCCCCTTGCTGAGCTCAGAAGTCTGGCCCTACTCACTCCCCTGCTCAGTCATTGGCTGATCAGCTTTTATTGACAAATCAGAGAATAGATGGAGAGCAATGCTTACACTATATTGAGGCAAGACGTACAGAAATCAGCATTTAATCACCACCACTACCATTACCACCACCATCATCACACACACATACACACACAGGTACACTCACACATACATATTCACACATATACATACACACACACACACAGACACACACACACATACACACACACAGAGACACACACATACACACACACACAGACACACACACAGACACATACACATATACACACACACATACACACACAGACACACACATACACACACACACACAGACACATACACACACACATAATTTTTACACTGTGCACAATAGCAATATGGTCACTGACAGTGACACTGGTCATCTGAGCTACGTTCGAGGACTTGGTCCTTATACACATGAGAGATTACATTTACGGAACCCACTTTTCTTCTTTTTCCCACTTCCTCTTCCTCTCCCTCTCCCTTTCCTTGTATTGATGCCTTTAATTTAGAGTTGTCTGATCTTTAACTTGAGGTTCCAGCTTTGGCTAAGACTGAGGAGAAAGTGATAATGTGGCTGCTTTGAGTAGAGACCTCAAGAGACCGTCAATATGCCTGCTTTCTTTTTCATGCTTTGATATTGTTAGAAACAAACAACACCGACCACTTGGATGAGCACCACAGAACAGGTCACAGCCAAGACCCCCTCCATCAGTCATTTCCTGTCCAATCTCAGACCCCTGAGAATGAATGCTGGTAGCTTTAAGTCAGGAAATTTTAGGATTGGTTATTCTATGGTACTACTACCCAGTAGGCTTCTTTTGGATCTACATATGCTTACTTTCTTCTAATGGTCCCAATACAGTGGAACTCAGTGATCCTGGAGGCTCACATTTACTTTACCCATTCAGAGAACACTCATCAACTCTAGGCTGATAATTCAGCTGACTACCCATCCTCCTTGGGTATCTGTTAGATATTTCAAATTGACCTTGCTCCGAACAGAAACAGACTTTTCTTCTCAAACTGACTTATGCGTCAACTCATTTGAGTGAATGGCAACTCCAGACTGGAAATGAAATTTTCAGCATCATTACTGACTCTCTCTTTTATTTATATATCCTGCATACTACCCAGCAGTTGCTCCTGGTAACTTTAACTTCAATAAATACTGTGTTTTAAATGTTCTCTCCAAAATCTAAGATGAAATGTAACCGACTTTGTAACTTACCGTGTGTGCGTATGTGTGTGTGTGTGCGCGTGTGTCTGTGTGCGTGATATGTATATGTGGTGGGTATGCATGAGTTTGCAGGTGTAGATGCCCATGCTTATGCAACTAAAGCCAGAGGAAGAGGTTGGGTGTCTTCTATCATTCTCTGCTTTATTCCCTTGACACAGTCTCTCATTGTATATGAAGCTCAGTTAGGCTGCTGGCCAGTGAGCTCCCAGGCTCTGTCTGTCTCCACCTCCAACCCGAGGTTGGAGGCACAGGCAGTTACAGGCAGGCACAGGCAGGCACAGGCAGGCACAGGCAGGCACAGGCAGGCACAGGCAGGCACAGGCA
>NW_021605455.1:1765656-1803412 GCF_004785775.1 Grammomys surdaster | reverse complement strand
ACAGGCAGGCACAGGCAGGCACAGGCAGGCACAGGCAGGCACAGGCAAGCACAGGCAGGCACAGGTAGTCACAGGCAGTCACAGGCAGGAACAGGCAGGCACAGGTAGTCATAGACAGGCATAGGCAGTCACAGGCAGCTTTTCACATGGGTGCAAAGGATTAGACTTACTGCAGCTCCTCATGTTTGCACAGCAAGCTCTCTTACCTGATGAGTGTCTTTCCATCTGTGGTGATTTGAATGAGAGTGGCCGTCACAGCCATATCTGAATACCTGGTTTCCAGTTGGTGGAACTGTTTGGGAAGGATTAAGATGCCCTATTGGAGAAGATGTGTCCCTGGAGGTAGGCTTTGCGGTTTTCAAAGCTGATGCCATTCTGAATTACCCCTCTCAGCTTCATGCTTATGGATGAGCTCCCAGTCTCTGCCTCAGCACCATGCCTGCCTGCCTGCTGCCTGCCTGCCTGCCTGCCGCCTGCCTGCTGCCGTGCTCCCTGCTATGATGGCTGTACTGGCTAGTCTTGTGTCAACTTGACACATAAACTAGAGTTATCTGAAAGGAGGGAACCTCTGAGAAAATGTCTCCATAAGATCTGGCTGAAAGGTATTTTTTTTAATTAGTGATTGATGGAGGAGGGCCCAGCCCATTGTAGGTGGTTCCATCTCTGGGCTGGTGATCCTGGGTTCTATAAGAAAGCATGCCAGGTAAACCATGGGGAGCAAGCCAGTAAGCAGCACCCCTCCATGTCCTCAGCATCAGTTTCTACCTCTAGAATCCTGTTCCATTTGAGTTCCTGCCCTGACTTCCTATAATGATGAACAGTGATGTGGAAGTGTAAGCCTTACACTTCCCCATCAAAGAAAAAACCCTTTCTTCCCCAACTGTTTTTTTTTTTTTTTTTTTTTTGGTTATGGTGTTTTGCCACAGCAATAGAAACCCTATGAGGATAGTCATGGACTAACTTCTGAAAAACAAGCCTCAGGAAGTGCTTTTTCTGTAAGTTGTGTTGCCACTGTGGTAGAAAAGTAACTAAGACACTGGCACTATGACCCAGGTTTTCAGTATAAGTCTAGGCCTGGCTACTTGCCTCCTGAATCCCAATTAAAGTACACTAAAGAGCCAAGATATGTAGTCGGTGGGGCTACACTCAGAAGAGGAACAAGTGAAAGGCTCTAATGACTTCCAAGACCATATTTGGGGGTACTGATGGGAGGTTTAGGTTAAAATAAAAGACAACGACTGAGCATAAGTAAGCATCCAACTCAAGGAATTGCCCCACCTATCACTGACCTGTCATTGGTTGCTTCTCTCTGGTTCCTGTTGCCAGGTGCCCTGATAGCCTGTCTAGAATGGTGTGAAGTCTTTTCCTGTCAGACAAGTTCCTCTTCAGGCTGACAGGAACACTTTGGTCATTTCTTTATTTGAATTCTTTGGAGGCCATTGTTTCAATCATCCGATAGACAAAGGGAGAGCCATGTGTGTCTCTTTCCAGTATCTCCTTTCCTACCAGGATGGGTACAGGGCCATTAAGAAACAACTGTGTTGGAAGACTCTGCTCCTGAGTAGGTTGTTGCTGTTATTTCAAAAGCCAGTCCACTGATAGTGCTATTTCAAAAGCCAGTCCATCATAATAGGGCAGGCTCATGTCTTCAACAGAAGTTCCTTAATCTTGGGCCTTCTGGTTCCCAGAGCCTTGAGCCAATCTGTCTCTTCTCATAAATGGCAGTGTGGGGTAGGTATTCTAACTGCATCCCGCCTTCTCGTCAGCTGATCTCAGCTCCCATCACTTCTTGTGTATCCCTGTGAGGTTGACTTCTGAACAGGACTGTGTGTCCTGGGAAGGTTTTTTCCCTTTTCTCAATTAATTCTTCCTAGAGTATCCTAAGAATTTTCTTCTGAAACAGAATAACGAAAACAGGTTCTTTGTTGGGAGAATCTGAGTCATCTGTCTCCTAGAACTCCTCACACTTCATAGGACCACGGGGTCCCGTCTGAGCCAAATCACAGAAGAGAAATGAAAATGCCGACTGAGCAATGGCAGCGTCGCCATCTTTCCACTGCCTGAGACCTTTACTCCCTTGCAGTGAAGACAACGAGGGTTCTGGGAATTTTTTTTTCAAAGGTTAGATCTTAGATTTTTTTTCCCAAAAGCTTACTAACTTGGCCCTTTCCCTTCCTAGTTTTAAAATTCAGCATCTCTATTCCTGCAGTCATTAAAAAAAAAAGTCCATGGAGATACATATTATGTGTTACTTATTAAAAATTTAGACTCAGGTTGAAGTCTGACAAAAATGGATTCTGTTCTTTTTTAAACCTTTTTTTTTTTTCGGTCATGGTAATATATTTAGTAGGTATTTTTATTTTCTTATCTATGTCTGCAATGGGAATCAATGATGAATGAAGGAAGCTTGCTTTTAATCCTGTTGTTTACAACAGTACCCCTGAGTGTAAACGGGCTTAGGCCAGCAGAATTCACCCAAATGGCTTCTATTTGGGAGTCAGCATTGGACCAAAATAGAAAAATCCCACAAGTGAGTTCCATTCATGTTTGTGGACATGTACAAGCTATTTCTGCTACAAGGCTCAAAATGAAGCCACTTGCAAGCTGAAAGCTTGTGCTTTATAAAGTGTTTCTGGAAATAGGGCCTAAAATTGGAAAGTTTCTCTAAAAAAATAAAAACTAGTCACTGTACCTATTTTAAAATGGTACTAATCCTAAGTAGCCACACTGAGCTAATTTTATTTCTAAAAGTACCAGTAGAGTAAATAAAATCAGAATTTAAAAAAACCTCTAGAAACTACTTAAATGTGTATTATTTATTCAGTCATTCATCCTTTTGTTCGCTATTCTTCATCAAGAATTTATTGAACGTTAGGGAATAGACAGGAGGTTTAGAAGCTAAGAGCGCTTGCTGTTCTTGCAGAGGATCCGGCTTTGGTTCCCAGCATCCGCTTGGTGGCTCGCAAACATCTGTAACTGCAGTTCCAGGGCATCCGGTGCCCACTTCTGAGATGTGAGGGCACCAGGCCCACATGTACACAGACATACATGGAGGCAAAACACTCACACATATAAAATAAATAAATCTAAAAATAATTTAAAGGCATTTATTGAATTTTGAAGAACTACCTTACATCATGCAAGGGGTTGGGTGAGGTGCAGTAGGTGAGCACAGATAATCGGGCATGTTTTCTTTTACTGGGGTGGGGAGAGGTTGCTGACTAAGAAAAAAGTTATAGGCTGCACACAGTTACAAAGCAGCAGACGCTCGGCGCTGAGTGGGAAGTGGAACAAGAAAGCCGTGTAGGACCAAGCATCGGGATCACCTGAGGCTTTTACATACGTGCAATTGCCTTTCTTGTCAAGGTGGCGCATGAAACACGTCAGGGGTGGGATATCATGGGCCCCTCTTTGCTCCATGCTTGGATGACTTGCTTCTGAGCAGGTCCTGTGCATGCAGGCACAGCTGCTGTGAGTTCATGTGTGTTAGGGCCGTCATCCCTGCAGACACGATTTCACTGCAGATGCTGGCTCTTAACAATCTTCACTCCTCCTCGTCTGCAGTGATCCATGTGCTGTGCTGTGCTGTGCTGTTCTCCCTCCTTCTCCTCCCCACCCCGTGTGTGTGTGTGTGTGTGTCCATTTAGAGCAGGATGCTCCAGTTTCTTATTCTTTACATGTTGACCAGCTGTGGGTCTCTGTTTTAATCACCACCTACTCTAGAAAGATGGCCTGGGTCTGGATTTCAGCATTCCTGTAAAGAGCCAGGTATGGCATCTTGCACCTATAACTTCAGTGCCAGATATGCCAGAAGAAGAAGAGAGGGAGGGGGAAGAGAATGGGGAGGGTGATGAGGAGGAGGAGAAGGAAGAAGAGAAAGAGAAGGAGGAGGAGGAAGAGGAGGAGGAAGAAGAGGAGGAGAAGGAGGAGGAGGCTCCTCCATGTGAACAGAGCCAGAAATACAAGTCAGACAGCATTAGTATGGTACTGGCCAGCTGAAGCCTTCATAGGGACACAGATGTTTCCACTTGTCTTGCATTCCCTACATTTAGGTAGGACCGTGCATAGAATTCTGCCCAATAGAATGCAAAATTCATTTTGGGGCCAAGGCAGGTAGTCAATAATGAATCTTCTTGACAATCTCTATTTTCTTTTCTGGACATATGGAGAAAGCCCATGTAGAGCTGGGACCATCCCAAGATTGTCAGTCATAGCAGGGAAGAACCTTTCTTCTGGCATACATTAGATAATCAGACTTTTGTCGGCTACTTAACTTTGTCATCAGGAATTTCTTAATCTACTCATACTAAAACATGCTCCTAAAGAAGGACACAAAAAATAAGTGAAGAAGCTGAAGGGGAGGGTGACCCCAAAAGAAACCAGCAGTCTCAACTAACCCAGACCCCAGGGAGCTCCCAGAGATTGAGTTGCCAACCAGGAGCATACATGGGCTGGACTGAGGCCCCTGACACATATATAGTAGAGGGCTACCTGGTCTGGTTGCAGTGGGAGAAGATGCACTTAATCCTCTAGAGACTTTAGGCCCCAGGGAAGGGAGAGGGCTGGTAGTGGGGGGAAGCACCCTCTCGGAGGCAAGGGGAGGAGTGGGATGAGGTACTGTGGAAGGTGGGACTGGAAGGGGACAACGACTAGAATATAAATAAAATAATTTTTTTAAAAAGGACACAAAAGTAAAATCAGATCAAGAGTTAACAAAGTAAAATAAAGAACAAGTATAAAGTCAAGGTAAAGAAGACCCTCTCTAATTGGGAAATTTCTTCTAGAGAAGAAAGAAATGCAGGTGGTCTGAAGGAAAGGAGAACGCAGGAGCAAAGGCTTGAGGACAGGCCAGTTTGAGAAAGACAGGTTGGTCCAGTTCTTTTAACCCAGGTGACTCAACACAAACACCCATCAGACAGGTGTTGATGTGGACAGAGTTGACTCACTTTGTACCCGCAGCCAACCTATGTAACACATAAATCTGAAACTCGAGAATTCAGTGAGGAGAGAGAGAGAGAGAGAGAGAGAGAGAGAGAGAGGATAGCTGATAGATGATAGATGGTAGGTAGATTATAGATAGATAGATGATAGATAGAAGGATAGATAGATAGACAGATGACAGGTAGATAGATGATAGATAGATGATGGTAGGTTAGATAGATAGATGATAGATAGGTGACTGAGGCTGTGGAAGGCAGGAGTGGAGGGAAGGGATGCTGATAATGAATGGAACACACTTAATAGAGGAAATGCTATTGACTGGTTACATTCTGTGAGTTTTCCTAAGGGTTGACAGCTCTCTATGTACACATGTAGAAGTTTGAAACATTGAAGGCCTCCAAGTCATTGGCAATAGAGAACAGTTATGGGAGAAGTACTTTTGTTGAGCCAAGTGGAGCACAATGCAGGACGGGGAATATTTTCCCTAAAGGAACTGACAGTCAGTCTCACTGGGCACTAGACAACAGAACTCAGGAGGCGCAAAGGCAAGCCACCTGACTGATACTGAAGACTGTTTTGCGTAGGGAGTGTGTGTGTATGTATTTGTTTAGAATTCAAGGGTGCAGTTTCCCTGACATGTCTAGAAGGAGCAATTTGCATCAGGTGTCTGTCCTGACCTTCTGGCTCTTACAGTCTTTTCTTGTCTTCAACAGTGTTCTCTGTGCCTTGGGTATAGGGGCTGTGTTGTAGGTGTATCAATTAGGGTAGGGTTTTGGGTTTTTTTTTTTTTCTCATTTACTTGACAGCTTTGCCAAAGTCAAAGATCAAAATCAGAGTCAAACTGACCATATAAAAGTGTTTTGTTTGGAGGATTTTTTAAGATAATAAAATAAACTATAGGAAGATGTTTTAAGATCAAATAGTAAGATAAAAAATATGCTAACGTGGATGAGAGACATTTCATAAGGCCTCACCCCTAGGTGCGGAGTTACAGGAGATCAATGGCTGCTAAGGAGAATGGGTTTTCTTCAAGCATAAACCCCCCTCTTAGGTTATCTCATCTGAAGTGGTCAAACTAACCCCATGACATCAGAATTGGACAAAACAAACAGAAAAGAAGGAAAGGAGCCCAAGAGAAACAGAGACCCACTCGTTCACACCCTCAGAAAGCCAATAGAAACATGAACCTGGAAGTCATAGTATATACACACATAGGGCCTGGTGTAGACGGATCCTGTATGTGCTGTTTGAGATCAAATGTGCTTTGATCACATAGATTTATAGAGGCCTTGTTTCCTTGGTGTCCCCCATCCCCTCTGGCTCTTACACTCTTCCTGCTGCTTCTTTTGCTGGGTTCCCTGAGCCCCAAGGGGAGGGATTTTCTAGGGACATCATGTTTAGGGATGAGTGCTTAAAGGTCTCTCACTCTGAATAATGTCTGGCTGTGGGTGTCTGTACACTTGGATTCATCTACATGCAGACATCACATTTGACCAGCACTATTTTTTGAAGATGTTTTCTTTTTTCCCCAGTATGTATTTCTGGCTCCATTTTGTAAAAAACAAAAACAAACAAACAAACAGAAAACCAGGTCTCCATAGATATGTAGATTTATGACTGGATTTTGAATTTGATGCCATTGATTTGATAAATTCCACTGATGAGTGCCAATACTGTTCTGTTTCAATTACGATAGGTCTGTAGTACAACTTGAAATTGGGATAGTGATACCTCTCATAATTCTTTTATTATTCATCATTATTTTTAGCTATCCTAGTTTTTGTGTGTGTATTTCCACCAAAAAAAAACCAAAAGCTGAAAGTTTTTCTTTCAAGATCTGTGAAAAACTGTCTCAGAATTTTAGGTGGGGATTGCATTGAATCTATAGATTGCTTTTAGCAGGATGGCCATTTTTTTTCTATCTTAATTCTGTTGATCCATGAATTTGGGAGATCTTTCCATCTTCCTATATCTTCTAGAATTTCTTTCTTCAATGTCTTTTTTCATTTTCTTTTTTTTACTACATTTTTTAGTTATTTAGAACAATTTTTAAGTTTAAATATATTCTGATCATATTTCCCCTCCCCCAAGTTCTTCCAGATTCACTTTCCCTCCCTGTCTACCCAACTTTAAGTTCTTTCTCAAAAAACAAACATAAAATCCAATACAAAACAGAATCCCCCAAAACCAAAAAACCAAATTACTCCCCCCAAATAACTCCCACAAAACTGTCACTAAATATACAGACACAAGGAAAATGTGGAGTCCATTGTATATAACTTCCCTTGAACATGAGGCCTGTCCTGGAGTGGTTTATATTACACAAGTCTTTCAGTTGCTTGATTAGAGTTGCCCCAAGATATTTTGTACTATCTGAGGCTATTGTGAAAGGTGTTTCACTGATTTCTTTCTGGGTCCATTTGTCATTTGTATGTAGGAAAGCTGTTGATGTTTGTGAGTTAGTTTTGTATCCAGCCACTCTGCTAAGAGTGTTTATCAGCTGTAGGTGTTTCCTGGTGGTATTTTAGGTTCAATTATGTGTCCTATCACATCACCTGCAAAGAACAATACTTGGCTTCTCCTTTTCTGATTTGTCTTGGTTTGATCTCTTTCAGCTGTCTTATTTTTCTATCTAGGACTCTTATTCAATAGGTATGAAGGGAGTGGGCAGCCTTGTTTTGTTCTTGAGTCTAGTGGAATTGCTTTGAGTTTCTTTCCATTTAAGTTGCTATGAACTGCCTTTATTTTGTTGATACATTATGTCCCTCATATCCCTAATCTTTCCAAGACTTTTATCATGAAGGGATGTTAGACTTTGTCAACTGCCTTCGTCACATCTAATGAGATGATCCTGTAGATTTTTGTCTTTCAGTTTGTTTATATGGTGGATTACATTTATCAATTATGTATGTTGAACTACCTCTGCATCTCTGGGATGAAGCCTGATCTTACTTTAATGTTCAAGTAGTTATTCCTGTGGCAGCAAATGAAGCTCCTCTTATGTTTGCTTCTCTGTTTTTCCGCTCTACTCTTGGAGGGAAGTCATGGAGAGACAAAAGCCAGTTGTAGACAGGGGACAGTGTCCACCATGTCTTCATTGTTTGTGGTATATATGAGAAGCCATTGCCTCAAGCAAGGTTTTCTTGCTAAGCCTTGGTCATTGTTAAATCTTTGGTGGTTTATTCTGAGCAGTAGCTTCTGGGAGGGTTTATCATTCCAGAAACATGACACCCAATTAAACATGTGAATTCAGGAAGGAGGGTGGGCAGTGGTAGTTAAAAGGGTTCTGTCAGCACTCTACAAATTAAATAATTGTTGTGTGATCCCTCCCCGTCCCCCATCACCCAAAGAAGAACGAACAAATGTGTTCACAGCAGCCAGGGCACTGATGACAGACATAATAAATAATTTCATCCAAGTCTAAGTGACCAGCCAGCTGACTGGACTTACTTCGGGGGAGTTTGGGTCAGGGGTTACAGGAACGTGGGTGGCTCTGGGCGATCACCCAAGCATAGTGGCAGACTCATGAAAGCTGAGTCTCCGGTTCTCCCTGCCCGACTTGCGGGCAGCTGAACTAGCTGGAGAGTCTGCCTGTCCTTAGTCCTGCTTTTACGACCTTGGAGAGGTGTCTTGTGAATCTTGATTTAGGGGCTTTGTAGCCCTTATTTGTTTCCTTCCAGAGACTCGCACATTTCATTTGCCTCCGGAGTCTTAAGGAGCCTCGCCTCAGGACGGAAGGCTTCAGTTAGGAGGAAACGGGCACAGAAGAGTCATCCTTAGGACTGCTGGTCCACACGTGCAGATGGAGGGCGGCTTGGCTCACTTAGCAGTGAGCACTGGCAAAGTCTCACTGGCCTCAGGTTCAAATTCTTGCTTTGTTATTTAGTAATGTAATATCTTAACCCCAAGGTTCAACTCGATAGACCCTACTTCGTAGGGTTGTTGAGGGGCTTATGTGAATTAGTAGATCAAGACATTCAGCACAGTGTTCAGCTTATAGTAAAAGCTCAACTGATGTTTTCCGCTGTTACTCTGATTGGCTACCAAGTAATTGGATAGTCTTGATGCTTACACGGAGAGATGAGAAAACAAGGACATTTAACATCGCAGCTTCACCCTTAATGGTTAATGCAAGCAGTATTTAACCATGTTTTTAAAGTACACAATTCGGGGGAAATGTTGAGCCTTTGAAAAACTCAATCTCTAGAGAGCCGTAAAAGCTATTTTAATCACTACAACTAATTACAAGGAAGTATAAATCAATAAACTTTGCTAAATGGCCTAAAATATAATAAAGAAAGCTATCATTAACAGTCATCCAGGAAGCCACTGTCCTTAATAGATGATGTAAAAGTTGGAGGAGAGGAACGAGTTTTAGCATGTGAAAACCCCAGGCGTTGCTTTCAGGGAAGGCCTTGCTGTATGTGGAGCTGGGGGTTACTCACTGTGGAGAATGTAAAAGTACTATTTCTAAATTACACATACAGCCGGGCAGTGGTGGCGCACGCCTTTAATCCCGGCACTTGGGAGGCAGAGACAGGTGGATTTCTGAGTTCGAGGCCAGCCTGGTCTACAGAGTGAGTTCCAGAACAGCCAGAACTACACAGAGGAGAAACCCTGTCTCGAAAGACCAAAAAAAAAAAAAAAAAAAGTTCTAAATTACACATGCATTAGTCCAAGAATAGGAAAATGTGGCTGTCTGTAGAGAGGTGTTTTAACAAGCACCTGTCTCTCAATCCGCTTTGACGTCCTCCTTAAGACTGCACTTCTATTTCAGAACACGAATAAACCCAGGCCAAAGTATGGACAGAGAGTCTCAGCTCTTTTCCCAGGCATGCATGGCAGTTCCTGGCTGAAATTTAGGTATCCAAAGGCTGTGGTCTGAGTTACCAAACTCTCCCCCTGCTACTCTGCTGCCTAGGAGAACCCCTTACCATGTGAGGCTTGTTTCTTGCCGCCCTGGTTTTTCCTCAGTGTTCTTTTTATGCAAAGGCTGAGATCTGCCCACAAACATCACATGAGCAGCAGGACTCCATCATTGTGAATGATGGTTGGCAATCTCCTGCTCATGAGTTTGCCTGTTCCAGGGGAGCTCTAGCCTTGTTGGAACTGGCCAACATCGTGGCTTCTGTCACCTTGAATTTGTGAAGACATTGCAGAGCATACCTTTCCACCTCAGTTTCTGACCTAGCCTAGGGAGCAGACCACATTCAGTCCTTCTCTGGTCTCTATTGTTTTAAATGGATGTTTTACCTGTAGGAATGTCTGTGCAACATGTAAGTGCAGTGCCCACACAGACCAGGAGACGGCGTTGTATCCTCTCAAACTGGATTTATAGTCATAAGCCATGATGTCTGTGTAGAGAATGAAAATGAATCCTGGGGCCTCTGGAAGAGCACCAGTGTTCTTAACGGCTAAGCCAGTTCAGACCAGTTCCTCCATTCTCTGTATTAATCTTCCTATTTGCAATGAGAAATGCCAAGAATGTTACGGATAGGCTCAGCGCTGTAGGGAGGGCAAGAAAATGACAAGAAAGCTTGTCATGAAAATAACTGGGTTTGGGTTTACTCTGCAACTAGCTAACCTTTATACTCAATGGCCTAATCAAAGGGCAATAAGCTCACTGATGATATAAACAGCATAAATATCCCCTAGAATGTTATCATGTTGTACACGAGCCCTACTGCGGGCTGAGCCAAGGCCCTAAATTGAATGCTTTCTTCCTTTCTTCCTCTCTATGTTGGTTTGTATATGATTGGCCCAGGGAGTGCTATTGAGAGGTGTGGCCTTATTGGAATGGGTGTGGCCTTGTGGGTGTGGCCTTTAGTACCCTCATCCTAGCTGCCTGGGAGCCAGTATTCTGCTAGCAGCCTTCAGATGTAGACAAGAATGTGGATTTGGGAACTTTGGTTTGGAAAGCAGTGGAATGCTTTAAATGGGACTTAATGGGCTCTCTTAGTAGGAATATGGAAGACTTTGTTACTGAGTGTGATTTGAATCGTGTGGATCTGGCCCAAGAGGTTTCAGTGGAGAATTTCAATATGTGGCCTAGAGATGATTTTTGTGGTATTGAAGACCTTCACTCAGGGGAGACCCTCTCTCAAGTCTTGGGATGACATGACCACCCACAAACTCGCAAGGCACCAAATCTGGATGCAATCAGCAGAGGTTTAATCGGGGATATAAACAGCTAGCTGCTGGTCAATTTGTCTGTTCACGCAGGAGCTGAATTGACAAAGACAGCTGATCTGAGAAGGGTTTTTTAAAGGGGAAAACCACAAACCAGGGTGGGGAGGGGACGAGGGGGTTGCTAAGGAGACATAGTGGAAAATTCCAGAGGAACTCAACCTATGTGAGTTAGGGTCATGTGAAAAACACTCTGTATACCTATTCTTCTCAAAAATGTGGTCCTGCCCTGTCATTGCGGCCTTGCCCTGAAATTGTGGTTACCAGCTTCCTGGTTCCACCTAGCTGACTTGCATTCTTTTCTTCTCTTTTTGTGGTTAGCCAGTTCCCGTAACTAGCCTGTTCACATTCTTAGCTTGCTCCACATTCTTAGCTTGGTTCAGAGAGAATTTTTTATGCCCTTTTAAAGAAAATACCTAAGGAAGAATCTATAGATCATTTTATAAAATGAACTTCATAGTTTTTCACTCTACAGTATTTTGGTGAAGAATGTAGCTACTTTTTGCTCTTGTCTGAAAAGACTGCCTGAGGCTAAGATGAAGAGAGTCAGATTAATTACATTCACAAAAGAAGTCTCAGAAACTCCCATCATAGACTTTGTTTTCTGGATGTCTCATGAAGAGCATTTAAAAAAAGCATAGCAAGCTGAGAAAGAAAAAATATAAAATATATGGTTCAAGTATTAAAGGAGCACCAGGAAGTAAAATGGAGCTGAATCCTATGTTCTAGGGGATAGCAGATTAAGGGAGTAGGACTTTGGGGCAAGATCCTACGCAGCTAAATTTTAAATCCAGGCATGGTGGTACACACCTTTAATTCCTGGAAATAAAGCCAAGCAGATCTCTGAGTTAAAGGCCAGCCTAGAATAGAGCAAGTTCTAGGTGAAGAAAAACTTAAATCCAGGCTTGGTAGATCACATCTTTAATCCTAGTGCATAAGAGACAGGCATGTAGATCTCTGAGTTCAAAGTCAGTCAACACAGCAAGTTATAGGACAGCCAAGCTTAGGCAGTGAAGAAGTCAGAAAACAGAAAGCTGGTGATAATGTCATAGAACAAGGAGGCCATGTTTCAGCTCCTGCGAGCATCAGAACTCAGCAGCTTTGGCCATGTGGCTCTGACTTTAGAGATCAGAACAGAAGGGACTGCTGGGACAATCAATGCTGGCTAGCTGGAGCTAAGAAATTAGTGGTGAGTAAGAAGAGACCAACATCACTGAGGTGAAATCTTCTGGGAAGTGTTTTCTGAGAGCACAAAGAAGCTGTGTTCCAGAGATAGCCAAGGTTGTACCTCATGCTGCAGCTGTACTTGTAATGTGTAAGAATCACCCAGGTGGTACTGGTTTTGAAGGTATGAAGGGGTCATTGAGAGCAGCTGAGGCTTGGCACTGTGAGAGGTCATGGAAGGCCATTAGTGAAGGTGCAGCCTCAGTTGCAGTTGATGGCCCAGGACTGAAGGAGTCATGCAAAGGAGTTGAGGCTTGGCACCATGAAGAGAGCCTATGGAGGCTATTGGTGAAGCCTAGTTGCAGCAGAAGACACCAGTGTATTGGAGATGCCAGTACCATGGGATGATCACCAAGAACAGCAGTGGCAGTGGAGTGGATCAATCTGAGCTTAGAGTGCTACAGAGGGTAGAGCTGGAGAAGTGATGTCAGTCCTTTGGAAGAGCCCAGAAGATCATGTGTGAATCCCAGACATTGAAACAAGAAGCTGTTACATTGAAGTTGCCTTGGAGACCCCACTATTTTCAAGATTCCAGACTCATAGGATACCTGCTAAGGCATGCTGCTAACAGGGAGTGGAACCAGTCCAGGAAAAGAAGTTTGTTGCCATCAACAAAGATGAAAAAAGGAGTTGGAGATCTGAAAACTACTTTGATATCAGACATGGAGATTCAGTGTTTGGAGTTTGCCCAGCTGGTTTCCTTTCTTGCTTTGGGGATTACAGTTAAGTGATTAGATGAATCTCAGAAGAGATTTGGACTTTTGACATTGTTGATTCTGCTATAGCCTAAGGGGACTTTGGAAGTTGGACTATATGTACTTTTTAAATTATTCTATGGCTAGATATGGTTCCCACAGGCTCCTGTGTTTGAACAAACCTATGAGGGTCAGGGAGTGGAATGTGTTGGTTTGAATATGCTTGGCCCAGGGAGTGGCACTATTAAGAGATACAACACTGGGCAGACATGCTTAAATAGCTATTCTATGGCTCAAAGTCTCCCTGAGTGAGTGAGAGGCAAGGGAACACATAGAACACATTTAGCACTTTGCCTTTCTTTGAAGACTGCATTTCCAACCTTATTACTTCCATTTTAAAATCTACAGTAACGGCAAAGCTTTGCAGTTTGAGATATGCACATCTAACTGGTAGAAATGTTTTAAAATCAGTTAGAGTGAATCTTGGGAACAGACGTGACCTAGCAAGATAAGGACTCTTAGAGAAATAAAAAGCAACGTCACTGCAAGTGGCCTCCTCATAGCCTGGCTCTGGAGGCAGTTCCAGAAACGACTTGAGCATGCACAATAACTCTGAGCTAGGTAAACCTGACCAAGCCCGCTCAGTCAACAGGTTCTCCAGTGCAGGAGTGAGAATTAAAGCAAAAGAGACGGTTAGGCAAAATTGCAGCATGACCCCAGCCAGTTCTGATGCTGAAGGCTGAGGCAAGTTTGTTTAATCCCACATTTTTTTTAAACCCTTTTAATTACATGCAAGTATTTAGGTCAGTTTTAGGTTGAGGAACCAACAATACAATAGAAACAAACAGTCAAGGAACAAACAGGGCAATATACAAAGTTCCGTGATCACCCTGTGATCGCTGTTTCTAAGGGCTCATCAGGATGACAAAAATATCTGAGCCTACTTCCCTGTCCTAGCCCATAGTCATATTCATGCCTGAGGCCTACTTCTTTGTTCTAGCCTAAGACTTGGATTCCTGTCCTGCCTGAACTTACTTCTCTGTTTTAGCCTAAAATTAGATTCCTGCCTGAACTTACTTCCTTGTCATGGCCCAATGTCAGATTCCTGCCTAAAGCCCATTTCCTTGTCCTTGGCCAATGTCATATTCCTGCCAAGCAGCCCCAAAAGCTCTCCACATAAACCCATCTCAACGGGACTTATCAGAAGGATTACGCTCATTTCAATGGACAAAAAAATTAGCATGCTAATTTTCTGCATTTTTAATATTGTGTAGTAAGGTTATGTGATTTTTAAAAAACATAACTGGGGAGAATATCTGATAACATTATTCTAATATAAAGTGAATGTAACCTTCTTTTCCTTATTTATTTCTGATATTAAAACTATCTGGAGACAGGAAGCCCAGAGTTGCAATGGTGGCTCAGAAGTTGCCAAGGACTTAAGCTTCTGTTACCTTTCTGTATCTATTGGTGTATTGTTTCCAGCTTCAAAATCACCATGTTGCCCCAAACACATTACCCCAAATGGCTGCTGCCATAGCTTCAATCACATTACAGACTTCAAGGAAAAGGGGTCCGACAAGACTGGCTCAGCATGCAAAGTACTTGTCAGACGAGCCTGATGGTCTGAGATCGAACTCCTGGACACGGCAAGGTAGAGAGTCCCTACTCTGGAGTTATCTCTCTGGCCTCTGCATGTGCACCATGGCATGTGTGCATGCCCTCCCCCTTCTCTTTCTTACACACACACACACACACACACACACACACACACACACACACACACTATCAGTTCCTTTCCTGTTGCTATGTTTGAATACCGAGACAAAAAAAAAATGGTTTAGAGGAGAAAGTTTATTTTGGCTTACAGTTCCAGAGATAGAGTCCACTGTGGAGATGGAGGCTGGCTTCATAGCGAGAAAGCAGAGCAAGACCAGGAAGTGAGGTCAGACTTTAAAACCTCAAAGCCTGCCCCTCCCACTGATGTGCTTGCTCTAGCAAGGCTCGATCTTTCAAACATAACCTTCCCAAATAGTGTTACCAAGGGCTCAAACACATGAGCTTATGGGGGACATTTCATACTTGGATCACAATAACACATATACAGTTCAGGGAATGGTGCTGCCCATAGTGGGCCTTGGATTGTCCCATTTCAAAGAACAGAACCAAGACAATCCTCACAGTCATGCTTACAGCACAACCTGACCTAGACAATCCCTCATTGTAACTTCCCAGGTGATTCTAGATTGTATCAAATTGACAAAGTCACTGTCGAACAAACTTTCCACACTGTTGGCCCACACCTTCTTCACTTCTTAAAGGACAGAACTCTTCTCTGATTGATCATGTCCCTTGGAGCTAAGAGAGTTCTCCCTTTGTTTGCTACACTTAACTGTACTTAACTTAATGTAAGGAAATTGGCATGTGAAACCCTTTCTCCTTGCCTGCAGCAAACTGAGGAGTGATTATTTGGGCATTCTGAGGTCTGGAAGCAGCAGGTTAGCAGGAGATGCTTTATGAATTGGGTCGAAAGCTTTGTTACTTTATTACAGTCTTTTTTGATCATATCATTTAATTGGACATTAAAATAGAGAGCATTATTTGTATCTCTGTCATCTTCATTAGCTAGCATCTGGGTTGACCTTGGATGATGACATGATAAAACAGTGAGAGGAATGGGTGACATTCTTCTGCTGTCATTTTGGAGAGCCAAGGATTCTTACTTGTCCTCCCAAAGAGTGGCTTTATTTTTAGCCCCCTGCAGCGTTGCAGATAGATGTCCTGTCGGCTTCTACAAGGCAGCTCAGACAACCCAGACATATCCAGTTATAGCAAGAAATTCTTTTTGTACTGGCTTAAAAGCACCACATACTACCGCATCAAGGATGAGGTGTCCTCTGTCTTAGTGAGGAGCCACGTGGGGTAAATGCCATGTTTCCGCAGCACGTACTGGATTCCTTGGTGCTTTTTCTATGAAGGCATTTGGTTCTGCTAAGTTGCTTTATGCTTGCGTGGAGGACTATTGGGCTCTAGTGCTTACAGGGAGAAGAGACATAGATAAAAATACCTTAAGAAATGAGGCCCTGGGGCGGGGGGGAGGCAAGGATGTTTCAGCACTTGGGTGAGCTGTACAGTGGAGTCTGGGATTTAGGAGAAAGGGAAGACCCCAGTGTAGCTTTCCATTCTCAAATCCCAATGGACTCTGCACTAGGTGTGCTCATCAAGACAGCTCAGAGCTTTGCTAGGGTTGTGACTTGGACATAGGTTTTGAATTTCCCCTTTACTTTATAACCATTTGTTGGCATTTGTGCAACAATAACTGAGGCATTTGAAGCTACAATTAGAAATAAAAGGATGATGTTTTACCTTGGGTTCTCTCCTGCCCAGATCCATCCTTAAGGGAACATTCTCCATGGTAGCATCTCCATCCTTTCCTTTTTTTATTTTTTATTTTTAGCATCTCCATCCATTTCCTCAGGAGCCTTCAGGGACCTTATTTATCATTGCCTCTCACATGGCCTCTCATTCTTCATGAGCCAAGAAAGAAGGTACACATAAGGAGGTTTCTTCTGATTTCATGTGTGCTATGGTTGGCTCTTTAGTCAATAGCCTGTGGTGCCATTGGCCATGATGGGTGGAACCTTGGAAAGCAGAGCCTTGTGGGAGGAAGTGAGATCATTAGAGATGTAGCTTTGAGTGGAATATTGGAAACCTGGGCCTCCCTATTTTTGTCTCTTGGCATCCTGGTGCCTCTGTATGCTTCCATCACAGTGTGATGTCTTATCAGCAGCCCAAAAGTCAGTAAGATCAACTGACCATGGGCTGAAACCTGTAAGGCAAAGTAAATCTTTTATTCTTCAGTTTTCAACATCTTCCTCTGTGTGTGTGTGTGTGTGTGTGTGTGTGTTATGTTTACATGTATGAATGAAGTCATGTGCACACCAAAGTGCTTATGTGGATGTTAAAGAAAAATCTCCAGCATTGGTCCCTATCTTCTTTCTACCTTGGTTTTAGATAGAGTCTCATCTGTGCTGCATATGCCAGGCTAGCGAGCCCATGAGCATCTAGAGATTCTCCTGCCAATGCCTCCTGTTCATCTTAGGAACACCGAGATCATAGGTGCATGCTATCAATCCAGGTTTTATGTGGGCTCTGGAGGTCCAAATTCAGTTCTTCATTACTTCTGAGGCATCACTGAGACATCTCCCAATCCTTTAAATTTTTTTAAAAGTGTACTGTGTGTGTAGGCCTGAATATATGTGTACCACACACGCAGTGCCCAATGAGGCCAGAAGAGGGCACCATATACCCTGGAACTGGAGGTGCAAAGTCTTATGAGCCCCTTGTCATGAGTGCTGAGAACTGAATCCAGATCCTTTGCAAGAAGACCAAGCATTCTTAGCCTCTGAGGCATTTCTCCAGCCCCAACTTTTTATTTTTTTATACATCCCTGTATTTCAGGTGTTTGTTACAACATCAGAAAACTGACATCATGTTTCAGCACAGATAAGAACATTTATCTATCAGGAGGAAGTGTGTGATAATACAGCTGGTGTGTAAAAGTATTAAATATCATAAATATACACTTTTAAAAAATTCATTTTTCTCCTCATCCTTTTCTTTGTGTATGTGTGAATGTGCATGCATGTGTGTATATCACATGAATGTGGAGATGCCCACGTAGGCATCAGACCCCTGGGGCTGGACAGGCGGTTGTAAGTCGATGGATGTAGGTGTTGGGAGCTAAATTTGGGTCCTCTGCAAGAGCAGCGACTGTTGTTTCACCAGCCTCATGGTGATGCCTTTTAGATATCTTTTAAAGTCTGTCAAGGAATGCCAATAGTGGACAGTATCCAGTTAAGATAGTCTTTGGCAACTTCAAGCTAGGAAGTCATCCATGGTGGACTCAGAACTACCTTAGAAATTATTACTGCAAAGGGTCTCATTTTACCTCTTCTGTTTATTTCCTCTAAAAGGCATTTTTGGCATAAAATTGTCATATGCATTTGGATTTAATATCACAGTGAAGAGGACATCATGGCACTAACCACATCCATCACCAAGTTTGTCAGAAGTCTTGACAGGAACTGGAAAGATTCTAAGGTCATGGATTGGTCCCGAGATGCTGAGGGGATCAAAGACTAGTCTAGCCTTTAATAATCATTTGGGAAGGAAATCTGTTTTCAAAAATAATTTATTCAAATACTTTATGCCAAAATAACTCTAAAAAGTATGTTTTTGAGTTGTCCCCAAGCAAATATGCACTTAACTACATGAACGCATCTATTACTTCATAGTTTTTTTATTATAGACTTTTTATCCACATGAGTGTTAAAGAAACTACAACAGAGTTAAATACCATTTTTGATAACATGATTATATTCTTAATTACACTCAATATTAAACTGTAAAATATTTCCAGAGGAATACAATCTTCATACAGCAGGCAAAGTACCAGAGAAGAAGGGGGTCAGGTGTGTCTGTCCAGCTTGCTATGAAAAGCAGGCTTGTCTAAACATAAGTCCCCATTCCCAGGATTGTTCTTCTGTCGTCTTTCCACTATGACTCACTTCTGGAAAAGCAAAGGACAATCGTATGGCGCTGCGGAGACCACACGAACATTTCCCCACTCAGCACTTCCTCCCCTCTGGGATCAGCTATGCTTTCAAAACACAAATATTCAAACTTTGGTTCCACCAAAGATGTGACAAGCATGGACTGCTCTGGTTGGCTCCCCCCTCCCCCCTCCTGGTGAATGGCTG
This sequence comes from Grammomys surdaster, assembly GCF_004785775.1. Taxonomy (NCBI): domain Eukaryota; kingdom Metazoa; phylum Chordata; class Mammalia; order Rodentia; family Muridae; genus Grammomys; species Grammomys surdaster. Next base: position 1,784,604 of record NW_021605455.1, on the reverse strand, counting down.
CCACAGTCTATTTTACATGGTTGCCCATGCTAACTCGAGGTCACTTGTCCTTGGCTTCTCTCGAACCTGGTTCTGATGCCCAAGCCCTTTCAGTTTGCAGTTCTTCTTTCTGCAGGTCCGAAGTGCTCAGTGGTAGGCTGTATCTTACAGAACAAGAGTAAGTGGGTCTGTCGCCTGGGGTGAAACAAAAGCACAGACAACCTAAGAAAACAAGAACACTTAGAGTGATGGAGAAGATATTTTTATTACAGTTTTAATACATTTCAAATGTGTGTGTGTGTGTCTGTGTGTGTGTGTTGTATATGCACATGTATAGGTTGTTGTGTGTATATGCACACTGGAGTACATGTGTGTCTATGAGTATGTATGTGGAAGTCACAGGTCAATGTCAGTGTCGTCCTACATTACTCTCCACTCTAGTTTTTGAGGCAGTGTCTCTCACTGAACCTGGGGTCCCTGATTTGGCTAGGCTGGATGGCCAGTGAGCTCTGGGGATACCCCTGTCTCTGCTCTACCAGTGCTGGGGTTTCAGAAACACATAGCTGCATGATTGACCATCATCCAAACTTAGACCTGTATGCTTGTGAAGCAAACACTTTGCAGACCCTGGATACATTTTTTTTTAATAAAAAAATGTAAGTATGCTTAGTATCTTTGTTTGTACTTATTTGTGTGCTATGTTAGATCTCTGCTGACTTTGAAACAAGCTAGAACTGTTAGTGTGCTGCTCTGCCTTGCCTGCTTCACAGGAAAGGCTGGATTTAGAAACTCCAGTTTGTTGTTGGGCAAGAATTAAGCCAGCCTGCCATGAAAGAACAGACACAGTCCATGCTCCCTCGCCTGCTGGATTTGGTTGGATGCCCTAAGACATGCTATTTTGATTATCTATATTATTATTTTGTCTTATGATGTCAGCGAAGCTGTAGAAAAAGGCTAAAGGATTTGTAATTCAATGTCAATAAGAGCATCAGTTCGGCACATTCATAGCTGATGGCAAGAGGTGAAGCAGGCCACAGCTTCAGGTCAGAGATCAGAGAAGCACAGATAAAGTTCAGAGTCTCGGGCCACACAGCAGATAGTGTGCTCATGTCTCTGCTCTTCATAAAGGATGGAGAAACAACTGGCTGTATCTCAATGGGTGACTTAGGATTAAATAAGACAATTGACATAAGGTGCTGAGGACAGTGGGGGCCCATGGCTATTCTCAGTACAGGTCCTAAGACCCTTTGTCCTCTACCCTCTGATAAGCATCTTCCTCTTTCTTCATCTTTGGCCATACCTTTCAACATCTTCTGCAAGGTTTTTCTCATTGTTTTTAAAGTTCTTTCTTTCTCTTTCTTTTTTTCTTTCTTTTTTTTTTCAAGCAAAGTGGAAACACTAGGAATTTAGCATAGATGTAGATATTCTCAGTGTGGGGGAAGAAGTCACATTTTCAAACCCTCTAGAAATGTCTCAAGTAGCAGTTAGAGACAGAAAGAATGCAAACAGAGGCAGAAAAAAGGTGGGTCATCTTCTGTGCCTCGGTCTTACATGCTTGCGATTTGGTTTTTAATATAAGTAGCTTTAGGGCCTGGAGAGCCAGCTTAGTAAACATGTACCGCTCTTGTGGAGGACAGGAGTTTGATTCCCAGCAGTCATGCTTCGTTGATTTCACCTGCCTGTGACTCCAGCTCCAGGGGATCTGACACTTTCCTCTAGGTCCTGTGGACACCTGTACTCATGCATACCCTGCCCCCTCCCCACATAATTTAAAATAAAATAAAACTTGAAAAATAAAAGCAGCCTTTTAGGATAGAAGAAAGAATGCAGCAGACACCTGGGACTCAAGAGTGTTCCCCAGGGCTGCAGAACCGGAAGAGACCTCACCCTTTTATAATGTCTAGATAAAGCAAAGCCAAGGCTGTAGTGTGGGATTACACTGTGTAATGTTTAGAGTCCTGCCTGTTCCTCAGCAGCTCTAGTGTCCAAGGAAATCAAACAGACTGTAAATCCTGTTCTCAGTTGTCAGCTATGTGGCCTCCCTAAGCTTCAGTGTTTGAATCTGTGAAATGGGAGCTGGAATGGGATCTACTGTACAGTCTTACAACATCTACCTTACAGAGCTGTGAACCACAAAGGTAATAGAGCAAAATCCATGTGGTTCTGGATCTGGCACAGTTACTGCTAAAGTAAACTGTAACTGAGACATTCTATGATGCGTTTCCCACTTAGGTAAAACAACTTAATTATTTCCTGGTAAAGACATGGGTGTTTTAGCCAGTTACCTGAATGACACTTGGAAAAGTATGAAGGTAATTTTTTTTTAAAAAGTGATAATTAGATCAATGTTGACATTGTAATATTTTCTATTTGGTGTAGAGATTGCAGGCAGGTTATGCTGAAGTGTGTAGACAGTAGCTGGTCAGAGCAATAGCTACAGACAAGGAAGAATACCAGAAAGTGATTCTGAAGTTAAAAATGGGCCCAGGGGCTAGAGAGATGGGCTCAGTGGTTGAGAGTACTTAATTGCTTGTCCAGAGGACAGGGTTCACTTTCCAGCAGTGAGAAGGCTCACAATCATCTGTAACTCCAATTCCAGGATGGCACTTTTGACCTCTGTGAACTCCTGCACATACATGGTGCACATACATACAGGATACACACACACACACACACACACACACACACACACACACACACACACACACACACATTCTCTCTCTCTCAAATAAAATAGGAAATATTTAGAAGAGTCCAGGTAAGTATCCACCTGTAACCCTTGGATATGTTTCTTAACTCTTTTTGTTGCTTTCCTGAGCTTGCAATACAACAGACTAGCCAAGCAGAACAATGTCTAATCTAATGGGGCTTGTTTTAGTAGATGCTTTAGAGATAAATAAACTAAACTACCCTGTACACAGCTGGTTTCTAAACAAATAGAATTCATTGCCCCAAAGGGGACTGTGCCTAGGTTGAAGAAAGACTTTAAATAAATCCACTGATAATGAATATACTAAGGGTGAGTCAAGAGTGCTCAGTGCTTGTGCTTTAATTGTGAGGTTGGTGTTAATAGGACTACTTTGGCTCTTCCGATGAAATTACAGTTACTGTGCTGGCCTGGGTAGATGCTTTAATTTGACACGCCATGGAATTTCTTATGTTCTAACAGAGGGCCAAAGAAGATTTGTGGAGCAGTGATATGTGGCAGTAGTTGCTGAGCTTATTAAATGGATTGCCTGTGGTTTTGAAAAGCTTCCTCCCCTTAATATTCATATTGGAATCCACTGGGTGGTATGAATACTGCCTTAAGGGTCACTCTTGCATAAGATGCTAATGCATCAGGCCCTAATTTGGAAACCTGTGGTCACTCAGGAAGATACCCCCCCACACACACCCACATCTCTCTCTCTTGGTGTAACGATTTTTATCTTGTAATCTCTCTTGGGGTAACTCCTCACAGGCTCTACACACTGAAAGCCCGAGACTGCCTCTAACAACATGGTCGTGATTCTCTGCTTGGCTGAGTTAGCTAAGCAGTTAAGTAACCGCTAATCTTCCCAAAGCACCGGGGTCTACTTAGAGAAATCCCTGTTGTCTGCAAGGATGGAAACAAAATCAGCATGGGGGAAGCATTAGTTACTAAGCATAAATCAATCTCATTTCCACAGTGACACAGCCATGTGCTACGTGGTTGGCAGAGATTTCACAACGATGAGTGTCACCAGGTAGGTGCAAGGTGGGCTTTTGTGACAAGCAGGGAAGACAGGATGGGAGGGAAAGGAAGAAAGACTCATTGACGTTCCTACACTTGTAGCAAGCCACCCTCTAATGGATGAATCTCACAAACACCGAGTCAAATGTTCAATGCAGTATCTTTTACGAGAGGCTCACAAATATGCAACAGTAGCTCATATTGGGGGCAGGACATGGGAGAAACTGGCTGGGAGCAAAGCAAGACTGTCGTCAAATGCTTGAAACTTAAAAGCAAACTTATCCTGTAAATATTGATGCCGTTTTGACTGAAGACTTCACCATAATTTAATTTAATTTGTAGGCTTTGCCAAATGAGTGTTACACAAAGGTTGTTTTTAAACATTCTAATTTTTTTTCCCGTGATTTGACGAAAATTAGTTTGGCATTTTCAATACTTACTACCCCACTCATTTGGGTTGTTCTTGTCTTGATTACCTTGATACCCTGATTTAAGATGGAATCTGAATAACATAAAAGATTCTCATTCACTTTACTAGTACCAACTTTGTCTACCACAAAATGGGCAAAAATCATTAAGTTAACATCAGACAGTAAAAATATTTCAGTTGAGAGCCAAACTCACACAAACATTTGAGTTTAGCTTTGTGGAGCTAGCATAGGATACTATGCTCTGATCTCTGCTGAGAACAAGATGTTCAGGATGGAGTAGACAACACTGTCTCAGGCTGTGGGCCTTGGCACCTCTTCCTAGCTTGGCAACACAGACACAAAATGTCACATCTCCTCTCTCTGTATTTCATTTACCAATGTACAAAATGAAGAGACAGCGTAGGAGTGATTCCACAGGATTTGGAGAGACAGATGAAGTGCAGCATTATCATTACCAAACAAATACTGAAATACACTCCTGATAGAGATGGCGGCAAGGCCAGTCATGCGCACATGGTAGATACACAATGTGCAAAAGAGAAGCATGGGCGAGAGAAAGGACAATGAACCTCCTTTGTCCCTCCCAAATGGATTCCAGCGAGTGAAAAACACAATTCTGAGGGGGGATGTCTCACATCTTCTGAAGGGAATGGATAAAGTGCACTTCTTGCCCAGGATCAGGAGGAAATGCTACCCGGAGGCTTGGGGGATGGCTTGGTGCGTGAAGTACTCGCTGTGAAAATAGGAAGACCTGAACTGGGATCCTCGGTACCCAGAGAAAGCCTGGGTCTGGCCCATGTCTGTAACCCAAGCGCTGGGGTGAGGGGATGGTAGAGACTGGTGGATCATGGTGGCTTGCTGTCGCTAGTCTAGCTGACGTGGTGACTTCCAGTACCAGTGAAGATACCGAATCAAACAGTAAAATGGGGTGCAATATAGGAAGACAACCCAGCATTGACTTCACACTTCCACACTCTGCATGGACAAGTGTTTCTGCATACATACATACATACATACATACACACACACACATATGTGTGCATGCATGCACGCAAGGGCACGCACACACAGACTCGGCTGCATGCACACACCCATGCACACATATCCTGGACTTGCCCTGATTTTGAATTTCCGACCCTTAGGTCATCCTAACCTATTTTCATAGAAACAATCGTGTTTTAATTTTTTGCAGTCTTACAACTCTAATTAACAAGTGTGTCTTCCTCAAAAGGCTCCAAAGGCTGCTTCTGAAATTCTTAGGCATGCTTTGACTATAATCAGAGAATTCTCACTGTCTGCTTTCCTTTAAGTTTAGATTTTTGTCTTTTAAATTGTTGCTAGTGTGACCTTGAGGCTGGTTTCATTCAAGAGAACTATTTTGGTTTAGGGAGAGGCGGGTTCACTATTCCCTGGACAGAAAGTCTCCACAGCCTATATTACTCCTCAGTTCATGTCTCCGTGGGTAGTGAGTCACTCATGGAGAGTTGGACTCAGGGAGACTGTGGGCAACATCAGTGAGAGATGATACACTGCCATTGTTTCAGAAGGGCAGATAGATACCCCCCCCACACACACCCCACAGAGAAAGAAAGGTCAGAATAGAATGATTCTTGTTTCTAAAGATTGGATAGAGATGTTTTTTACATGAAGGAGTTTGCCATGACATTTCTAGGAAGTCAGAGCCTGGGATTACAAACACATTTGGTATACTGACTTAAACACTGAATACAACTTTCTCAATCCCTCAGTCTATTACAGACACCTCAATAATGAACACCCCAGCACTGGCAGGAAGGATTATCGAGAAAACCAGTCAACTCTGCTGGAGATCTCACCTTTTAGCTTTTGCTGAGATGGGCACCAAGCTTCTCTTTCCTGATCAAACTTGCTGCATAGGGGATCTGTAAGACAGAAACAAGCAAGGTCATCAAGCTGGAGACAGATGCTTAGTGGAGACCCTCCACCCCCTTAACAATGCCAGTGGATCTTCCCTGCAGAGAAGAAAGCTCCCTCTGCTCAGCAGTGTGAGGCTGCTGGGGTAAAGCATTGGAAAGGCTACCTACAGGCAGTCACAAACCAGACTGTTGCTACAGATAATCACTGAGGTTAATATGAGGCATTTTGTTTTTAAAAGGTATTAATAGTATGATATTACTATTATTATTTGAAAAGTGAATTACAATGTTGAAATAGGTCCAAGCTCACGAAAGATGAATGTGATTACAAACTAGCTCAAGGTAATCAGTTTAATTAGAGTGATTTCTTTATAAAACATGCTACCATTGTGAATCACAAAGAAGACTAAGCATAAATTATTACTGTGGGTAAATTCTCAATTACTGATGAGAAGAACTAGAAATAGCCACACTGAATGGGAGACACGGTTCATTCTATCTGGAGGGACTTGAGAGTGAATCTGGATAGTGGGTTGTGAATGGAAGCCCAGCACATTTGATATGCAACTTTTCATTAGAAAATCCGAATGGCTGAGAGCAGACACATACATTATTTACATTTGCTTTTCTACTGACCTGGGTCAAGCAACCCTGTCATTGTGTTATTCTAACCCTGGTCAAGCAACTCTGTCATTGTGTTACCTGCCTGCATCATTATGAGGTTAAACGTAGGACTCTAAATTTGCATCTATGTTACATTTGAAGAAACAGTATATCCAGCCCTTTTTTTTGATATCTTATTTATTTTTATTTTGTGTGCATGATTGTTTGTGTGTATATCAACTTCATACAGTGCTGTGGAAGGCAGGGGGTGTCAGATTCCATGGGAATGGTTATAGACTATATTGTAAGCTACCATGTGGGTGCTGGGAATTGAACCTGGGTCCTTTGGAAGAGCAGCCAGTGATCTTAACAGCTGAGCCATCTCTCCAGCCTCAATACTCAGTATTTTAGAATGTAATCCAAAATATGGCTGTTACATACAAGTAGTAACAGGAAGAATACAATCATTTTCCTTCGCTTAGATAATACTTTTCTCCCCCTTCATCTTTCTTCCTTCTTTTCTTTATAGCTCAGATTGAATTAAACTTGTGATCCTCCTGCCTCAGCCTCCCAAGTATTAGAATTGTAGGTGTACCACTGTGCTTGGCTATGGAATATTTTGATATTTCGTTAATGTATCTCTTCACTCCCAGCCTTTTATTGGGTATTGGTTTTACTCTCTCCATTCACTCACTGGTCCACACATGAACCTTTATCAATGGAAAGAGACTGTGAGATGACAAGGCTGAAATTGACTGAGATAAACAGGGCCATCTTGCTATAAAACTGGTCACTTGAATCGGGCAGTGCTCTAATGGACAAAAAGAAGATAAAAACAAGCACCTCGCCATTTTGAAACACAAAGACATCTGAAGAAGCGCAAGCAGCAGCATTGAAATTAGTGAATCACGCAACAGTATAAAGTGTTCAGTGCTCCAATCCCATACTGTAGGATGTGGGCTCAGATCATCTAGGTAGCTATGACAAGGGCGGGCAGTTAGGTGGGGGACTACGCTAGTCACCTCTTCTCATGGGAGGTTATGTCATATCTGCTATTCAGAGACACCCTTGAATGGAGGTTTCCCATTCTGGTGTAGGCTGAAAATACCAATGGACATGGGTGATCTCTCTTGTAAGCTGCATAATATGAAAGTATTGAATGGAATTTTATCACTTAGGATGTCGAGATCTGACATAAACCTCCGAGTGAGATAAGTTACAATAAGATGTGCTCATTCCATTTTCCTGTTTACGAAGGGTATTTAAAACGATGATAGATACTACAGGACTTTGTAGGTGCGTGTTATGTGCCAGGCAGTGTAGGAGAGAAATTCATAGCATCCTTGACCACTCACCAATGTGAATAAACCACATGCTAACCCAGAGAAAACTGCAGGAATGATGCCACTGTCAGCCTAGTCTCTTCTCTCCCGGTTTGCTTCCCCTCCCTCTACTCTCCTCCTTTCCCTCCCGCGCTCACATTTATCTAGCTAGGAAAGAGGGGGCCTATCTCCAAACAACAGCATCACAGTCTCAGAGCACGAGGCTAGACCTTAAATGGCCACAGAGAGTTGTCCTCGTACAAATACAGGGTTTCATGTCTGCATCTTTGGAGCAAGGATAAAATAAAATCCAGGCAATGAAAGGACAAAGAGCAAGCGCATCTGGCCCCGAATCATGAATGATTAATAAAGGTTATCTATCACATAGCCTACTTATTCCTTAAAACTGTACTAGTTTACGGAGTCTAAGACACACTTTACCCTGGACATTTTTACATCTCTGAAATTGGATGTATGATGATTCATGGTATATTAGAATTATAGTTGGAAGCTTTTTTTTTTTCTCTATGAGTCTTTAGGCAATGGTACCTTGTTCAGCTGATGGTTTCTCAGACTCTATAGAACATAACACTAGATTTACAGATGCCAGCAAACATTCCTGACTTGGGATCTTCGTATTCTAGAGGATCTGTTTAAGCTACTCAGTCCCGTGGCAGCCTGCTGTAGGACTTAAGCTGCTCAGTCCCGTGGCAGCCTGCTGTAGGACTTAGAGAAGCTCTCCTTTCATTTTGACCAGTGCAGAAATCACGAGGCTTGGATAGAGAACTTTGAAACATTATATAACGTATATCTTATCCAGTTGACCCTAAGAGGTCAAAAGCATTGATATCTCACCAAAAAAAAGAGATAGCTTTCTAGTTTGTGCCAAGGGACAGTTGGTTTGAGCTCAGACACTCGGGTGAGTCAATGTCTCGAAGCTAGAAACATGAGCAGAACGCCCTAGGATGGAAGGACAATGGAGTCATTGTTAAGACACAGGGCACTTGATCACTAGTGAAAGAAGATGCATAGCGGTCAAAGTCTCTCTACTGCTATAGAGTCTTAAGGAAGTTTCTATGAAGTTCAGATTTTCATCAAGCCCAAAGGCTTACAGGGACCTCCTTAACACACACACGTAACCACAAAAGCCAAGCTTCCTAATGTCTCTGGGAATCTTTTTTTTTTGTAAAAATAAAAGACAGGACCAGTTCTATCTGCCTTTTATGGGAATTTGGTCAAACTCTCCTCCCAAGGAATACTAGACAACATCCAAGGAAGGAGGGCTCTCCTTGAGAGGCTGTATTCTCGCCCAGGAGCTGGCTCAGAAATGCTTACGGTTCCGCAGTAAAGAGCTACCATGTTCTCATCTCAGGGAAGTGGTAAGCTTATCTTATAAGTTCCCCACGAATGAAACATCAATACTAAATTTATTGCTTGAATGTTATTTTAATTGAAGGCTTTCAGTGGGGGTACTTCCGTTTCCCTAGCTGCCTGTGGCTGCAGCTTTCTAGAACAACAGCAGAGGGCGCTTCAAGACTGGCACATGTGTTGTATCTCTAAGCCTGGTAGTAGCTGTCAGGAAGGTTCAGGGGCTAAGTCTGGGTCTAGCCCTGGGTTGATGGGTTGCTCTGTACTGGTGGTTGACAGCATCCTTGAAGAAATCCAGGTTTGAAGGGCATACCTTAGGCAAACCTACAGTGATTGCTTATATAGATGTACTTTCTTAAAGAACGATTGTCAAATTAACAATGAAAAAGAAATCTCATCAAGTTCTTGCTATAAATTATTACATTTTCCAGGACTTCAGTCTATTTCAACTAAAAGGTTATGTTCTGAGTAAAATATCTTCACTTTGTTTCCAACCCTAATAGACAATAGCTTTTACTTTTTAAAATTGAACACATTCTCCTGAAGGTCCTGTGTCTTTTATTATGCTAAACACTTAACATTTTCACAAATTTGTTAAATTTTAAGAGTTTTGCATGTGGTTCTTAAGTAGAGAAATGTCTGCTTTTTTGTAGAAATAAATCTGGCTTCATGGAGAAAACACTTCAAGCATTTGAAAACTCAGAACAGGAATGGCAGAATTTTTTTTCACACAAGTAATAGAAAACTCAATTTTTAAGTTTTATTTTAAGAGTTAGCTTGCAGCCATTTATAAATGTTAAGTAACCTAATTCTGCATGTGCTTTAACTAGCATCACAATATGATTTATAAATTTACACATTGATTTATAAATGTGCAAGGAGACGCCATCTTTTGACTGTGTAGCCATTACAAGTTTGTACTCAACAAAACTGGAATAAGAAGACACAGAAATTATAGTCATAGAGGATCTAAAAATGTAGGAACCAAAGAAATTCATAATTTTCTTTTTATGGCAATGATACCCAAGATGCTTTCCATGGAAGCATTTTGAATAGGAACACTGTGTAACAATACAGAAGAAATGAGCTGTGCATCTACAGGAACCATTACCAAATAGGATGGTTTTAATATATTTTTAATTCTCCAGGATTGCAAGATAAGCTAGGTTACTTCATCTGAAGAAAAGAATGTGTATTCTGTGATTCTGTGGTATGGAGACTTTGAATATAAAATGGCCACAGCGATTTACTTCGTTACCAGGAGGCAAAGTTCAAAATCTTATTTACAGACAGAGAGATCATTCCACTAAAACCGGGAGAGCAAATGAAAGTGTGACACTTGGTCACTCCCTGATAATCTTCGGAGATTCTCTGAAGACATCCCCCTCAGGTTTTTTACATAAATAAGGAACCAGGTAAGTTATTGTGCAAACAACATCAAGCCCATTGTCTCGTTTCTAAAGTAGGTAGAAGAATTCCAAAATAGGTCCTTCCTGTCCCAAATCAACTCTGACACCAGACTTATTCGGTTTCACTATAACAGACATTATTTTGAGAAGGACTATTCTGCTGGTCACTCTTACTGGTGAAACACCACACAATTTCTGGGTGAATTCATGTTTATTCTTCATGTGACTGTGGATTATAATATTCCCAGCAGGTTCAGCCTTATAGAAACTCATTTTTGAGAGGAGAACCGACATTCAGGGGATGGGATTTGGGTCCAAGTTGGTAGACCTTACGGTGTGTTTGCTAGTTACAGGGAAGTAATAGCACTGGAGCGCTCCATAATTCACCAGTGTTCTTTCCTGTACTGGTGTAAGAGAACACATGAGGACATCAGGACCGACCCGGGAAAAAATGAGAAAGATGAAAAAGACAGGGTGCATTGTGTGGGGTTTGGGGAGGACTTGGGGTGATTGGTGAATCAAAATGTTTGTTAAATGTGTTGAAGGCTGGGTTCTGGGGGGAGCACGATAGTCCCGGGTGTTTTATTGTAGCGGACCCAAAAGAGAGGAAGAAGGAAAAACAAGCCATGTTTGTTTTGTTGATTTTTATGTTGTTTGCATGTAAATGTCTGTAAATTTCAGGAATTATTTACAGACAGAAAGATCTGTAAAAAGAAAGATCTGTAAAGATCTGTATCTAAAGAGGGGTGTATGTGTATGTGTCTGTGTGTCTCTGTTTGTGTGTGTCTGTGTTGTGGGGTTGTGTTTTAGCTCTCCAAGACTGTTTCATTCACCCTAGGAGCATTTTACTGCCTAGTGGGGCATGAGGTAATAACACTTGCTGTGTTTAGTAATATCAACTTGTATCTTTCATGCATCTAGAAAGACCCGGGACATTGTCTCTTCTAGCAACAGCTCATGCTATTATATGGATACATCCTTCTTTCCCCTGTTACTAAAGAACCTGTCAAAGGAAATTAAGAAGTTAAAATTAAGCACCTAGCTTTAGAAGCTGCCTTGCAATGAGCTCCCAACTCCTTTCCTATAGCCTATTTTGCTCTATTTGTGGTCATCTGGAAATCTGAGTTCTTGTTTGTTTCTTGTTGATGGTAATTTCAATGGTTTGTTTTTGTTTTTGTTTTTGTTTTTGTTTTTGTTTTTTTTGGTTTTTCAAGACAGGGTTTCTCTGTATAGCCCGGGCTGTCCTGGAACTCACTCTGTAGACCAGGCTGGCCTCGAACTCAGAAATCTGCCTGCCTCTGCCTCCCAAGTGCTAGGATTAAAGGTGTGAGCCACCACTGCCTGGTAATTTCAGTTTTAAAGGCCAGAAAAAAAGGACACCTTCTGTTAATTAAGTCAGGTCTTAACATTCTGTCTCCCTGCTTCCAATCCTATCTTTATGTTCTTCCTTGAGGGAGAAAACAATAAGTGTATTCACTGTAAGGAATTTTAGCTCTTACCGGCTGAAATCAAAGGCTGAGAAGAGTCGTATGTTTGTTTTCACGCTCTGTATGCAATGTTTAGATATAAACAAAACCAACACACACACACACACACACACACCACCACCACCACCACCATTAAAACAACAACAATAACAAAACCCTCCACAAGAACAACACTCTGAACAAAATCTGGTACAGAGGTTTTCTAATCCTGTAGTTATTAGTGGGACCAGAGACGTCACAGTGGTAATGTCACAGTTCTTATAAACTCCACTTCTTGCTCAGATCTGCAAGCAGAAGATGTTGTGAATCTAAGATTGCTTTAACCACTTTCAGGGATCTTTGTGAACATGGGGATGCTTTCTTCTTCCATACAAAGAAAACATTAGCCACCATCTTTCTCAAATAATCCCGACAGAGAACTACATATTTGGCTCTTAAGACAAGACACTTCAGACATGGTCAGTGATCTGAGGTTAAAAAAAGATCAACTAAGAACAACATCAAATGACCAAAATTATGACAACTGCTTCCAAAAAATCACCATAAATCTTTATCCAGTTGCTTAAAAATAATCTCAAAAATATTGAGTATAAATTATTTTCCCTATCGCTTGCTCTTTGGAAAATGAAGAAGCTTGGGAGAATGATTTAAAAACCTAGGGCTTATTCTAAATATGTCTGCACAAAGTGGAACAGTGAAGCATTCAGAAAACAAAACCTCAAAACAAGATCCTTCTGTCTCTCTGCATTCTCCTGACTGCTGCTTCCTTTTAAAGGGATCACTTTGAGGCTAGGACAGAGAAGAATGCTTCCTATGGAAATGATTTGCTTCTTTTCATCAACCCTTGAGTGCCTGTAATTGGTTAATTGTGTGTGTACTCCACTCTATTGACCGCGGAGGGCCTGGCTGGTGAAGGATGCAGAGGGCAGAAGCTAGTGTCCCCTTCTGTGAATTCCCATCTCTTCCCTGCATGGTGCCTGTGAATTTGTGCACGGAAAGAAAGCCGGGTACCTCTGCTTTGCCCACAGAGGCAATGCACACATCTGTGTATTAACACATGGGAGGTAGTTACAGTCAGAAGAAACATACTGACACATCTGTTTACTCTGAGCCTACGTAAATCCCTTGGTAATTAGCATCTCAACCAGCTGAGAGGTAAGTGGACCAAAGGATTGCTGGCAAAACACAGTGGGGCATGCACTGAGGGCTTTGAAAACAAATCAGGGATGTTTATAAACAGAGATACATCTTACGATTTGTAACTGTTGCACCATCTCTTCTCGGTAAGCCAGTTCCCTTTTCATCTGATCCTGAAAGTTATCTGGAGAAGAAAGAAACAAAAGGAAACTGATGAAGGTGCAAAATCCAGGTTTAGGGTGTATTTGATCCTTCAAATCCTAGACTCCTGGTATGAGGGTTGAATCAACCTTAGAACATCAACAACATGACCCTGAACCTGTAATAAACAAAATGGAGTGTCTTCTTCTGCCGGCACAGCAGCGTCTATCTGTATCAGCGAGAGAGCAGAGCTTCTGAAACTCTTACTACTCAAGAACTGATTTCATCTGAGAAACATATGTGTGACCCAGGTATGTAGGTATATAAAATAGGTATACAAGACAAACATTGATTGATATATCAATCCATAAAGGAGTTTGTTTTAAAAACAGTTCTCTAGCATACTCAGAGAATATGAGTATTCTCATATACTATGAGAATATGCCTAACTTAACTTTACGTAAAGAGTTAAATGTTGGCAGATTATTTGATAATACAGGCTATCTTCAGCATTTGTCAGAGGTGACTGATAGCCTGATCTTGTAATTATCAGTACCGAGAATGTGGTTTTGTATAGATGTGTACCACAAAATGGCAGAAGTATGCTTAGGGCCATTTCTGAGATTGTTGGAAATTCTATTCTAATCCAAAACCAAAATTAATTTATTGATTCTTTCATGAAAACTCCAGTCAACAGCTCAAACAGCGATTAAACAAACAAACAAACAAACAAAAACGAGCATTCTAACACAATGTAGTTAAAAGATAAATTAAATTGATTTTTTTTTTTGAGACAGGATTTCTCTGTGTAATAGCCCAGGATGTCATGGACCTGCTTTGAGATCAGACTGGCCTGGAACTCACAGAGATCCACCTGCCTCTGCCTCCCGAGTGATGGGGTTAAAGGTGTGTGCCACCACACCTGGCTAAACTGATCCTTACATGCTGAAGAATGATGATAGACATAAAAAGTAGGTGTTCCAGGTCCTTGAGAAATGTCACAAGTTAAGAGAACTAGCTGAAAGGAAAACAGATAGAAAAAGATGCTTCATGTGTTGCCAAGGACAGGAATGCTTGAAGCTGGATATTAAGAGATTTTCAATAACACAAAGAGACAATAATAGTCCTGTGCAAAGACTTAGCTGCAATACCGCCTTTGTCTGGAACTCTAGACAAGACATGGTATCCAACTTGCTTATTTCCCATTCTTTTTTAAAAAAAGATACTGTTTAAAAATTTCATTCCTGTTCACTGTATTTATACCATTTCTCCTCTAATTCCTTCCACACAGCCCCATTACCTCTCAAATTCTTTGATATATATATTCTTCAATAGTCTTCTCAGTATGTATACATTTTTATGAATATTTAACATGTATACACACTTCCTTTAATATATCTTTAACACACACATAAATGAATGGATACATGAAAACAACCTGCTGACTCTGTTTTGTGTGTCTCACACATATATGGTTTCAGGGCTGACCACTTGGTATTAACTAATTAGTGGACCCATCTTAAAAAGATATACTATATTTTTAGTAGAAAGACCGAAATACTAAAATGTCAATTGTCTTTTTGGGGGGTTGGCTATGTAATAAGATTATGAGTGACTTCTTCTCTTCCCTTTGTATTTCCGTCTACATTTTTCTGTGATAAGTATGCAGATGACTTTTGAGATCAAAAGACTACCAATTGAAAAACGAAAAAGCATTTTTAATTTTTGTTATATTCAATAACTGGTGAGGGTATAACTGGAGATGAAAGGTCACCAGGCTCACTCCTCTAATGAGAGGCAGCTGGGAAAGGTGCTGCAGAGCAATCTGCCAGCCAACATGGCGGTAGGGCTCCACATGGCAGTTGAGAATACTTTGAAAGCACACTTTCCCAAACAGCAACTGTGTACAGCATGCATTCCTGGGACCATGAATAAGAACTCCCATCTGGTACATCTGGCTCCCGGAGGCCCTACTCACAGAGCAGTAGTCATGTGGCCCACCATTACCATTCTATCACTGATTGCAAGCAACTCTGGGGACCTCTGAACTGTCCGTGTTTGGGAATTCTCTCCCACTTTCAGCTCCAGAGGAGGCCACGAAAAGAGACAGGAATGAAGGAGGAGAGCCACCGAGTGTAAAATGAATCCTAATAGTCACAGATAGGTGACACCGACAATAGCCTTCATCTAGATGACACTGAGTTTGTTTTCAGTAAGAAGCATTCATGGAATTGTGTAGGTACTCGGTGGGCAAAGGTTGTCCTGTGATCTGAGTTCAGTCCCAAGAAACCATCTAAAAATGCTAGACATGGCTTCACAGATACGTAATCCTGTGATCGGGAGACAGAGGTAGGGGTATCTCTGGTGCTACGTCCCCAACTAGCCTAGTCTAATTGGTGAGGGCCAAGAAAGACCCTGTCTCAAAGGAGAGAGCTTTCCTGAGGAATGACCCCAGACTGTCTTCTGGTTTCCACGGCATGCATCTATGTGCATGTGTTCCTGTGTACACATTTGTCCACTTCTGACAAACATACACATCAAAAAAGAAAACTAAGTAACCAGAAAATACATCTGAAGAGTGATACTTTATGAGAATCTAAACTGAGGGCACTTTAGATGAACCCTAACATTCACAAAGCTCTGCTCATTAATACACTCCTATGTGACTGACTAGACTGTCGATGCTCTTCTCTGAAAGGCTACAGGTTTCTCTTTAAACCCACAGAATCCAAGACTAACTCATTAACTCAGCAGAGCCTTTGCCGATCTGATATCATCCTTCATGGTCAATGTTAATTTCAAATACAACATCAACACACAGGTCAACCGCTTCCTAAGAGCAGTCTGTATCCACAATGTACCAGTGTTGAAAGTGACCACAGAGGAATGCTTGGGAGGGGAACAGCAGCATGAGTGGGTGGAAGTCATCACAGAACACTAGAGAGATACATCCAGGTGTACTCTACAAAAGAGTGTCAGTGCCATTGTGGGAAGGGCTCCCGGTGGTGGAGACACTTGAACTGTGTCACAGATCAGGGAAGAGGAGCTGAGCAGGGGAGGCCAAGGGAACTAGAGGGACAGGAAAGGAAGAGAAAGGGTGGTCTCTGCGGCCACCAGAGCAGAGAGAGGAAGAGGTGAAAATGTTCAGAGGCAGAGGGTGCCAGGTAAGGGCTTTCACCAGACAGGAGTTAATGTAGACATTTAAATAAGCCGCGGGCGAGTGGGCAGAGGACAGATTCCTAGATGCAAAACTTGATGTTAAAGATGTCATTTTAGGGGGATGATGTGGGCTGGAGCAGAGAAGAGTGGGGGTGGACACTATAGCTTCCATTGACTGCTGTACAGTTGGAAAACAGGCCCGGGAATGTGCCTCCTGCAAGCAAGGGTACATGCTGCTGGCAAACCTGCAGGCCTCCCTTGAACCCCTATTCTCAGCCTGCCTTCCTGCCTGGTGCTGGGGTCCTGTCCTCCTCCTGTGTTTCCCCAGGATGGTCAGGCAGGCATGCTCATGAATTTTTGTTCTGGAAAACCCTTCAACACAGGTAGAGGTTAGCTGCCTCCGCCACCCCCAGACTTCTGCCTTCTACTAAGGATTCGGTTCCTCTGCCCCCAGGATGTGGGTCCCTCCCCCCTTTACTTCTTTCTTCTTCCCCTTTATTTGCTTCTTTCCTCTCCTTCCTCCCATTCTTTCTCCCCATGTTCTTTTCCTCCCCCTCCTTTTCCTCCTTTCTCCTCCACCCTCATACTATACCTGCTTGCTATCTGTGTCCAGAGCTCATGTTTGTGGCTCTGCTCAGCCCTCAGAACCGTGCAAAGACGTCACAGTCCAATGTTTCCTTGCAGCTCAGAGCTGAGTCTCCCTCCTCATTCCTACATCATCTGTCAGACTACAGATGACAGCTATTGAACACCTAACTTAAACAGAGTTCACGAACAGCGTTTTGCCTAGATTGTGTCACTTCGTGCCTTTATCCTGAGGGACAGGAATTATCTGCCCCAGTTGGCAGTTTCCAGGTCAGGCAATTAGGGAGGAGAAGTTTGCTCAGGTCTGATAGGTTTTAGAACTTGAATTCCTAATGGCCACACCCTATAGCTCTGCAACTGTGTGTCAGTGAGTGCTCTAAAATCCCTGAATTTTGCCTGAGACTGTGAAGGTCTGTCCACCTATGTAAAAAGTTTTCAGACCTCTTGGAGTCCCCTGGGCTTCCTCTAGGTGTGGCTTTCCAGAGCTCAGGTTTTCTCTTCCCATGAAGGAAGGCTGAGTCTGCATGCTGGCCTACATAACGTGTATTTACTAGTTTCATCGTGTGAAACTGTCTTTTTTGGTATGTCTAAATCAAGCATTATTCAAAGTTGAGTATAAGTCCACCACTTCTTTGGCAGGTGGATGGAGCAGGTTGCAGATTTCCAAAACTGGAAAATATTGTTTATTGAAATACTTCATATGTGTGGCAGTCAAAGGCTGGCTCATGTCAACTCAGATCAAAGAGACTACTAGATTCTAGGTTTGTTCGTTGCAGTGTTTTCATTTTCTGTGCAGTGGTGGGGACTGAACTCAGGGATGAGTTATGTCCTAGCCTAGTCTAACACTGTTTTAATGTACATGATTTATGTTAGAGTAAGGACAAGTATATACATTACTGTGAATTACTTGAGCCCTTAAATGACTATTAATTAGCCATTACTAGTAGAACAAATGATGACCACACTGGTCTACAGGGAATTGAGAGGGCTCTCTGGGGCTTAACTGGACTAGAACCCACCCTGCTAGATCTAAAAGCAGAGTGATCCCTCAACTCCACCACCAGGTCAGCTTATCTACATGGGAACAAATCATTTGTCCCTCTCTGCTGTGAGACCACAGACTACGACCTTCCTGAAGCTGGAGCTTTATACAGCTCGGGTTTTGTGATGTGCAGATTACATGAGACATGCTAGCATTCGAAAGCAGTGTCTCAGGAAAAATTTAAATTTGCATAATTTAAAAAACACTGGGGTTGGAGAGATTGCTCAGCGGTTAAGAGTATGTACTGCTCATGCAGAGGACCAGAGTCTGATTCCCAGTATCCATCTTGGGCAGCTTATAACTGTCCATTAACATCAACTCCAGGACATCTCTGGCTCCCTTAGATACCTGCATTCAAGTGCACATACCCACACACAGACACACACAGACACACACTCACACACACTCACACACACTCATACACACTCACACATATGCACCCACTCACACACAGACACACTCTCACACACATACACACACACACACACTCATACACATACACACTCATACACATACACACACATCCTCACACACACAGATAGATACACACACACTCACACACATGCACACACTCACACACATACACTCCCACACTCATACACACAATCACACACACACACTCTCACACATACACTCACATATACACTCACTCACACTCATACACACTCACACACACTC
>NW_021605455.1:1751375-1765646 GCF_004785775.1 Grammomys surdaster | reverse complement strand
CACTCACATATACACTCACTCACACTCATACACACTCACACACACTCACACACACATACACACACTTTTACACACATACACACCCTCACACACAGATAGACACACATACACTCACACACACATTCACATACACACATACACATCACACACACTCATATAATACACACACATACACATACTCACACACACACACACAATTTAAAATAAAATAAATCTTGAAAATTTGTTTGCATGTTATTTCCTTTGTTACTTTCATTTTTCTGAAGAGGAAAATACAACTAAAAAAACAAAAAGAACCTCCTAGAAGCCTGAGAAACACTTCCATGATGCATTTGTTCCTATGCTATCCCACTATGGCAGGTGAATTTTGCAATTTTACATGGACACCTACCATGAAGCCTTTCTGAAATTCTATGACTCTGGGAGCAAAGTGATAACCTGATTTTCTGCTTCACCTTGGAATGACATGTCACATTAAAATATATTGATGGTATAAAATTATCAAAATTAAATTGATTTAATTATGGCAATGCCCCTTAACTCTGAGTTTTGATTTCTTCAATTCTGTTAATATGAGGAGGTCAAGTGTAGCCTAACAACGTTAGGTGAAAAATTCTAGAAACAAGCAATTCATAAATTTTAATAAGGTTTATTATAATATAGATGATCATAATTGTTCTATTTTTGTCCTTGGTTGTTATTACTAATCTCTCAGATTGAACTTTATTGTATGAATGTGAATAGAGAGGAAAAAGAATACAGGGGGCAGGGCTTGAAACTATCTGCAAGTTTGGTGCACCCACTGGGTGCTACCTGCCTTATCTCCTCAAGATCAGACAGTCTTGGACACCAGCCTGTTTAAATCTTCCTGCTGATACATCTCTCCCACGTCAGTAGCTAACCAGAGCTATCTAAGAATAAAGGGTACCTGTACCTTTGTTTTTCTTACTTCAGGAACTAATAAATACCAAGGAATTATTGTATATTTAAATATATAATCTGGACATACTTCAATATGTGTACACATTTCATACTGAATTGAGTGTTTACATACATATTTTAAAATGCACATATATGTATAAATATATATGTATAACACATATAAATCCATATACTAGAACATAACTTGTAAATGCTCTTGTGGGAAATCTTATCTTTGTTTTGTTTTTTTCTTTTTCCAGACAGGGTTCCTCTGTATAGCCCAGGCTGTCCTGAAACAAACACTAAGGACCAGGCTGGCCTCGAACTCAGAAATCTGCCTGCCTCTGCCTCCAAGTGCTGGGATTAAAGTCGTGCGCCACCACTGCCCGGCTGGGAAATCTTATCTTTGAGTTAATTTGAAGCACAGATAAGGGATTCTCGGGTAAGATTACTACAGCAGGGTGTGGGCAGGCTGTGTGGGCTTTGTACTTAGCCGATTCTGGCTTAAACTCACTCTTGAATCTAACAATAGAGATTCTAACAGACATCACATACAGAATGAATGAAAAGGGCTCCTTACTGAAAACGGGGAAGGATGCGTTTCCTTTTAACACTTGGAATTCTTGCTCCAGTCGCCTCCGTAAATCTATTTGCTCAAACAAAACCTTCTGAAGTTCCTCTAATAGGGGGGAAAAAAGAAGAGCCGTTTTACTAATCTTTACAAATAACTCTCTAGAGAACTGTTATATCTGGCAATTTGTTATTATAAGACAAAATATTTTACCAGTTTAAAAAGTCTTGCATAGACATAGGATAGATTTTGTGCAGAAATCCATGAATATAAATCAATGTAATATATTATTTTAAAGTATTATATTACAGTGTCATGTATTGATTGATATGTATGCATTAATCTCAATTATATCCACCCAATGGTCCATATATTATTCATATGTTGCTTGTCAAGCTTAAAATATGGTGCAGAACAAAAATATCTTCTTATTATCTCTGTATTCTTTAAAAGCCAAGAGAAGTATACAGCTTCCAAACTTGTCTTTACCTTTCCCCATGTTTTCTACATCCTTTTTGAGCGAATGAGGTGAATTGATTTCTTGTGTGTGTTCACCTTAAAAAAAATAAAGGAAAAATATTAGTTTTCATGGACTATTATCCCTGAGTTTTTCATTTGTTTTTCACCTCTAGAAAAGGAGGTTATTATCTAACAGAAGTGGACGTTAGAAATTCACAGGAGTCCATGCTGTTCTTGAGAATGGGTACCACTCCTTCAAATCACAGAAGTACTCTAGAACACGAGGGTAGAGCCTGTCTGGCTCTAGAACACCAGCATCACTCAAGAGAGGAGGCCTGCTCTCCCTGGAAGGCCCTTCAGACTGCCAGGGAGAGGAGTTTTCTAAACTTTTGGTATCCCCAAAATCTGTAACGGTGAAAAAGGAAGGAGGTCTTGTCTTAGGGTAACAGTCATGCCTGGAGGATCTCCTGGCCTTTGATAGCCAGCTGAAAGAGATGTATTCTACAACAGAGATGGTGATCTGTTAGTTTGTAAATATTTACTTACTCAGCGATACTTTTTAACTTCTCATCTGAAATAACTCACCACCATAACTCATCCCTACCCATAAAACTGACCGTGGGAACAGAGGTCAGAGCCCAGAAGCTAAGCACAGCGTTGCAAGCACTAGGCCTCTGCCTCAACCCTAGCACCCAAACTGAACTAAATAAGCCAGCTGTCTATATTAAGAATAAAGGTTAGACTGTTGCTCCTGTTTTGCTGCATGCTAACTGGAACAATGACAAATGAAATGATATATTTATCTACAGTAAATTATGTCTTGGTGAACCGGAGAGCCAAAACACATCAAAGGTTTAACCCATTCATTCAACTAACTAGATGACTGCATTTTCAAATCTCAAGTTAGTTTCTGCAATAGCCACGTGGAGTGATTAAGCTTCTGTTTTTGTCTAAAGAGATGAGATAGTACAGGTAATGGTTCTCGAGAAGATTTTATGAATTCCCCCACTGGTTCCCAGAGGCAGCACAGGGCCTTGCCCTCTCTTCTTCACTGACTAGGTCAGGCACTGTGGGTGGCAAGGGCTCTATCTCTTCTCTACATCCATCCAGCACCTCACAGGGCTGGACATACAACAAACACCCAGTGGAGTGTCTTCTGTTGTTACTGAAGGAATCCCAGGAGGACATAAATCCTAAGTCATGGCTCCAGCCAGAGTGTATCACTTCAATTCTCTGCTTGCTATTTATTCATTTCCCTCAGAAAGAAATAGAGTGCAATAGTCCCCAGGCACTTGTTGGAATACTGTGAGATCTCACGCCAAGCTAAAATTTCTATAAATGAAGAAACAGGGTCTCTTCCCAAAGCATCAATCTGTACTATGGACAGACATCTGTATTCCACATGCTGATTGTGTGAAGTGTGTGAAAGGCTCACACAAGTGTACATTTTTCTGTTTAAGGACTTACATGTAACACACACACATTCAAATTTCCTAAATATATGCATACTTGGGGCGGGGCCTAATCTACCTTTCACTCTCCATGTTCCTTACTGGCAGGCATTCTCTAACAAGTCGAGTACATTCACAGGACTTCATTTGGCTTCATCTTGAACTTGACCTCTCTCTATAGTCTCAATGTACTCTTGAACCACAACGGTGAGGTTTTCTTTTCCTTATAGTGAGGAAAATGCCCGTGAAGTATCCCAGTTGTGGACCTCAGTAGAACCTCTGAGGACTTTGATCCTCTACTAGGAGAGGATCCCCTGACCAGTACAGAAGTTCCCTACTGATGTAATACTGAATCCCAGCAGAGAAGGGCAAGCAGGTAGGTCCGTGCTTCAGAGCATCCTCACATATGGTGAGAGGCTTTCTCAATCTAACGTTCAGAGAATGACTTAGAGGAGCCGTGAGAGTGCTTCCAGGAGAGCTCTTACCATGTTGTGGATCAGACTTTTTGACTCATTGATACATCTTGAGAACTGTCTATTTTGTGTTACATTTCAATTGGATGAATAGATTTTAAAATTAAGATATATAAAATGACATTCCTTTCTCCTCTATAATTACTAACATTATATGCATAGAGTACCCCTAAAACAATAGCTAATAAATGGAAACGGATGGGCTGCAGGGAAATCTACTGGTGACGTTAACAATGGGCCGTTCTTTCCATCAGCTCTGGAGGGTTTATTAACATTTTGCATTAGTGTCTCTGACAAATAGACATTTTGCTGCGATTTCTGAGCAAAAAATGGCCAGTGTAGAGCTTAGAAGATATAAACGTCCCTTTTCCACTGAGGGTTTTTTTTTTGGTGTGTCTGTGTGTGTGTGTGTGCGCGTGTGTGTGTGTCTAGGTATCAGATAAATAAGGACACAGAAGTAGTTTCAGCTGTGCTTTGTGTATCTCTTACTGGACTTCTGCTTTTTGCATTCTTGCTAATCTGTGGGAACCAGATTGTTAATGGTGGTTAAAAATGACCTCTGGGAGCCTGGATGTGTGTTCACTATTACTGCTAATGTTTTCCATCTGTTTTTTTTTTTTACGGCAGTCTAATACTAGATGAAATAAATGTGATTTAGTTGACAATGAGCTTCCAGTTTTTATAAATATTCCGTCAGGTTAGACGCATTTCGATTCTCAAAATGAATGAACGGCTTTGGAGGTATCCCCAAATTAAAGCGCTCACCTTCTTTCCATTATATTCTTCTTTTAAAAAATATTTACAAGCAGAGAGGGTGGGGGAAACTTAGAGATCTCGGTGGCTTAGGGGCAGAAAACAGCGTTGCACACGCTGGAGGAGGCATGTCTTTCCTAGAGGCCTGGTCTCTAGCAAACACATCAGAAGGTAGAAGAAAATCAGAAGTGGTTTGGAGTGGGAAAGGAATGAAAAAATCCAAGTATAAATGTGTTGGCAGCGGGATGAGACGCAAAGCTGATGTTCCTCAGGGGTGTGTCACCTTCTCACGGAACCTTCACGATCCATGAATCATGCTCACCCCAGTGTAGAGGCAGCAGTGCTCCATGCAGAACAAACCTCATGGCAACCAGATGCAACCAAAAGCCAAGGCCTGGCCACATGCTTTTGCTTTCCCATTCTCTCTGGTTCCTCTGGCCCCGGTGGCCTCATGTTCTAGATGTCCCTTGGCACCCTTGGTTTTGCCCATGCTCAGCCATCAGAAGACAGGCAAGAGGGATGGATGTGAGGATGTACCATGTTATGGCATATGTAAGTAGTTAAGTGTCAAACAAGCAGGAACTAAAACTCACGAACACACAAAGAATCAGGCAGTGAATTCCCTAGCACAACCTTTATAGGCTTAAGATGGATCAATTTCTCTTGACTATTGTGGCATACTCTTGTTCACGAACCTGAAATGGATTTCCTGATCTTCACAGGGGAAAAAGACTCCATTCTATGTTCCTTTGGAGTTTCCAGGTCTTCTAACCTGGGTTCCCGCTGCCTTACCACCTTGGCTCATCTGTCTTTACAGCCAACACAAATCCTTCACGGTGTTCAGGCCCGTGTTTCTCACTGGGAATTGTTTTGCCTTGTATTATCTGCCTTGCCTGGGGTACCTGACCCTTTCCCCACTTTCTATTCCATTTGAGACATCCAGTGGCATTCCAATACGCCATTTAAGTCTTTCTGGCATGGACCGAGCATTTCTAAAGCTCCAACCTTTATTTATTGAAGCCCTATTCTTTGAGATGATAGTTTGAGGCAGTTCAGCCAATGGGGTTGATTGGGTCTTCAGGATGGAACTCTTATGCATGGGGTCAGTGCCATGGGTGGAGTTTGGTTCCATCATGTCCTGTGTGGCCAGGAAACAGCTGCCTATGCATCTCCTAAGAAGCCCCCATCAGACTCTGAGTCTGCTGCTATCTTGATCTTTGACTTCACAGCTTCCAGAGCTTGGAGAAATAAATACTGTCAGGTGTTTTTGTTCTAGCATCCTAAAAGGACTAAGACACGGCTTCCATGAACAAGTCTCAGTTTCTGCAAGTGCCAATGATTACCCCCTTCCTGGCCTAAAGTTCTATCTTTCTTTTACCCTTTTGCTTCCTGCCTAGGAGATTTGCTTTCCGAAGGCAGCATCAACACCACCCTACCCCAAGGCAGGTACAAATACATCCCACAAATGCCTGCTGTACTAATTGACTCTAGTTTGTGAAAGAAACACCAACCACTGCTATTGTAAATCTCCAGTTGTCATGAGGGCCTTTAAACTAAATCTTATAGTTAAACTCTTATATGTGGAAAAGTACATTTCAATTTGTTTTATAGTCAGGTGAAATCAGGCTAACTATATTTTCTGTCTACTGGGAAGTTTGTGATGTCCCAATTAAAAAATAAGTTTTTTTTTTCTTGTCTGAGATTTCCAAAGTTTCCATGTAAAAACACTTAGTCTAAATTCTACCTAAAACACAGGAAAATATTAGTTAATATATATGTCTGCCATGG
Organism: Grammomys surdaster; assembly: GCF_004785775.1. Classification (NCBI taxonomy): domain Eukaryota; kingdom Metazoa; phylum Chordata; class Mammalia; order Rodentia; family Muridae; genus Grammomys; species Grammomys surdaster. Next base: position 1,759,230 of record NW_021605455.1, on the reverse strand, counting down.
CTTCCAGTAAAAATGTCACCTATATTAGAACTCATTCATTTTATTACAATAATTATTTTATTATAAAATGTTCATTTTTCTATATATGTTAATGATTTGTTTCTACTTTACTTGCTAGGGATGAAACCTAGGGCCACACTCATGTTAGGCACACTTGTTTCCCCAGTGGCAAGAGCCACACAAATAGATGAGATGGTCATAGGACAGGGAGAGAAGCTAATGAAGTAGATGTCACTGGAACTCTCCCTGGCAGCTAGCTTCCACAGTGTTGGAAGGGGGACATTTCATCAGTGGCGTTACCCATATTGGACTCACGTGGCCACACTGGCTAAGATGTCTCTACTGGTGTAGTGGTAACAAGACTTTACAGAGGCAACGGATCGCTCTCTTTATTGGACTTGAGGCCTGATTCACAGGCAAGAATTCAGGTTGGTATTGTAAACGTGGTCTAAACCTATGTCTAGGAAACTCGTTGGCCCCAGAGGAAGAACGTATTGGGGTTGTCATGTTATCAACTCTCTTCTAAACACGTATGCTTATGTCCATAGATTTGTGCTGTTTCCAGCCTTGGTCGGAGAAGCTTCTTACTGAAGTGGGTAGTGTGATCTTCAAACCTCAAATGATAGGTGCTCTCCTAGAGATGGGGCCCTGCCTGCATCAAACACACCCATAGATGGGCACTGTCCTCACCAAACACACCCATAGATGGGCACTGTCCTCACCAAACACAGCCATAGATGGGTACTGCCCCCATCAAGCACACCCATAGATAGAACACTGCCCACATTGAACACTTTCCGCACTCAAGCCCCTAAGAACATCGAGCAGTCAGAGCTGGGTAGAATATTGAGAGCTGGAGGACTTGGAAGGAGGGCTGTCTTCTGGAGGTGACATGCCAATTGCACACACAAGCTCATAGAAGCTGTGGTTATCTGAGCAAGATCAGTGCAAGATCAAGCCAGTTAAAAGCTCCAGCATGGATTAGGGAGGGGATTCCCACCCTAGCTGAGTAGATATTGGCAGTTAATGGCTGTGGGTAAGGAAGAGTCGCGTTCCTTTAGGAGCGTGGCTACTGGTCGGTTCCCCAAGTCCCAGTGGATGATCCTATTGAACTCACTGGGTTGAAAATAGCAACAAGCAAATAAATAATCATAAAAGGTGGACATGAAGTTGGAGACAGGGGCAGATATGATGGAAGATTCTGGAAGGGGGTTATGAGGAGTGGATATATTCAAGGAACATTGGATACATGTATGGAAAATTTCAAAGAATAAGTTTGAATTCAATAAATAAGATTTAAATACTAGAACCTTGGTGTTCAGGTTATGTACCCTAGAATGCAGGGTGTCTTATCTGCATGGGGCACAATATCAAACGCCAAGTCTTAAAGTAAGGAGTAAGAGATGGCTTTCACCTATCCTTTCTACTGAAAGGCCTTCCCCACTCCTTGGTGTCCTATTCCTTGAGTTAGCTCTCTCTTCAACCTCTTCCTTGAGCACACAGCAGTGCTCACAGGGTCTGCCAGGCAGCCGCCCCAGCAGCTAGCACACTGCTCCTCCCAATACTGTTACTGAGAACACTTGGTAGAAATCTGGAGAACACATTTGCTTGGGCAGAAAGCAAGCAAGCATCCCCCCTGAAGGTCACTTCTGAGTAGATAAACATATTTTGAATTGGTTCGGTGTCAGCATATGAGATCCATGTGTACTCTCACATTCAGATGACTCTGTTTGGCAGACAAATGCTTCAATAGCCCTGGGGAACTGACACACTCCTGGCTAGGTTCTGATACAGGGGAACAGACATCTAACACACTCAGAGGTGCAGCTGGGCCCTGTATGGTATTTCAAGCACACTGCTACAGCCTCTCCAGCTGGATAGAGACTCTACCTTCTTGTCTCCTGGAACCCTAACAGAGTGGGTTGGCATTAACCAAACAGGCCAGTTGAATTCTTAAAAACATGTATTTTGATAACTGGCCTTAGCTTTGTAATCTAGCTTAGTTCTTTTCTGCACCTTTTCTCTTTTCCTTATAATGTATCTTGGAGGTACAAGTTAGACTGAGTCAAAATTAATATACAACTGGAATGATCGAAAATTTAGCACACGTGGCGTATAGGGTTTTTAAAGAGCACTTTGTGTTCAGACATAAGAAATCAATTACAGAGGCTAGGACGATCACTTAACAGGTGAACTATGAAGACTGAAGTTTGAGTCTCATGCACCCACTTAAACAGGTAGATGTCATGGCCTGCCTGTATCCCAAGACATAGATGAGATTCCTTGAACCCACGGGCTAGCTAGACTCACTGCTAAGGAAGCCAGTTTGGGGTTCAAATGAGAATGAGACCCTGCTACCCTGCCTTGTTTAAGACAGACAAGGATTGAGGGAGAGGCTCAGTGTTGATGTCTAGTCTACAGATGCACATGCACGCATGGGCACCCACGTGTACAAAGACATAGACATTCACACACAAACTTCACAACAGATACTACAACATCAATGACATAGGAAGCAAAGTTAAACAACTTCCTTCTCTGTTAGTAGGATAGAGTCCCGCTAGTTTCTTGGCATTGTGACTACATTAAACTACTTCTCTGTGATGCCTGACACTTGTGTAAGGAAACAGAAAGAGAGGCAAAAAGGTCACCAAAGAGGGAATGCTACAGAACAGGCTAGCTGAACACTTGCTCCATTAATGAAAACAAAGAGAAACCGCTGGAGTCTGTGATGCCAGGGAGGTTACAATGAGAACCAGTAATGGCACACTTCCTGATTGAGCCCCAAAATGTAATGTTTGAGCTGGGTGTGGCTACACATGTGTGTGGACCCCAGCACTCAGGATGAAAAGTTAGGAGGACCAAGAGTTTGAGGATACTCTAACTATATGTGAGAACTTGGCTCAAAGAACAAATATATATACATATATATATATTTCTGTATGTATATAGTCATATATACACACACACACACATATATATACATATATACATATATATATATACATATACATATACATACATACACACACACACACACACACACACACATATATATATATGACTAATGACTCTGGAGTCCATTCAAGGTTTCTCTTGAGTTTTACAATTGAGTTCATGCTATGTGAGTTAATGCTATGTAATATTTTTGTTTCCTTTACATTTATTTATTTATTTATTTTATTTAGTGTATGTACGTGTGAGTGGTTGGGAGCATGTGTGAATATGACACATGCATATAGAGATTGGTGAACAACTTGCAGAAGTTGATTTTCTCTGTCTACCATCTTGACAGCCCTACTTTTTTTTTCTAGAAAGCTTTTCAATATTTTCTATCTCATATAAAAATTTTAAAAATTATTAGCACAAAGAAAAAACTTTTCATAAATAGAAGGTAGATGTCTGAAATACAGGGATAACTTAATTCTGGGTGCATATATTGAACAGCTTCAAGATATGTTATCTGAAAGTAATGTTCATAATAAATTAGAAGTTTTATCAAATTCTATAGGCAGACCAACTTGGATACAAACTTACCCAAAGTTCCCTTAAAGTAAGAGAATTAAAACTCAGGCCCACTATTTTGGCTTTTAAGAATTTCTCTTCTTTTGCTTTTTTTTTTTTTTAAATCATAAGCATGTTCTAAAATCAAATGGAATAATAAATCAGAATGCTTCATCTGCTATATATTCATGAGAAGTGTAACTGCTTCTTACTATTCTTGGAAATCCATCCACAGCATATTAAGTACACTAGAGAATCGTACCCGTGGAAATAAAATTGATTTTAAAACTTCTATACATCTAACAAGATGCAGCCCAGCCGTGCTCAGAGTCCGCAGGTGCAGGCTGCGTTTCTATGAGGGATTGGAAGGCAGATGACGCCTTTTTTCCTCATTTCCTTGACCTGAGATAGCTCTGAGCTGTCTCACCAGCTTGCCCGGCTTCATTCAATTTCAAATCACTTAACTTCGCGGAAGTTATTCAAAGTGGAGATGCGAAGCCCACTCTGGGATTGCAAGTGAAATCCTGTCATCTACAGTTTTGAGTTGGTAATACTTTTACCAAGCCACTGCCCATTTAATTCTGTGTGGCTTGGCGTGCTTTTGAAGTTCTGCTGCTTTCGGGGGAATTTTGGTTGCTGAAGACTATCTTGCTTGGCCCCTCGAATTATACACAGTATGACATCTACTGTGCATAGTGCTTTTCCAGACAGGATTTAAAAACCTCAGTTATAATTGTCAAAAAATAGCTTATCAATATGCCTGAAAGCTTGGAATAAATGTGCTACTGAACCAAATAAGGAACAGCTACTCCACAGACATAACTGCCGAGGAGAACTAGACTTTATATTAAGGACCAGTTAACAAAATAACTGCCACCAAGGATAAGCATGTCTGTATCTATACATAACCACTGAAACTTCCTGGTAATTATATTCATGATTACCACGAGAATGAAAAATTCATATAAAAGCAAAAGACAAAAAAAAAAACAAAAACAAAAACAAACCCAAAAAACAAACGAACAAACAAAAACCCACACATCCATCTGATTTACCAGGAAAATCTGTTTTGTTCTTCTTATACAAAGGAATTAAATATTGTAATGTCCGTCTTCAAAGAAATCATATTGAGCTAAGTGCAGGATAAAGGAACATAGCTTTGTAAGCCCCACTAGATGGTGTTATGTTTTCTACTTGGGTTTTGTTTTGAGGCAAGTTCTCACTATACAGTGTGGGCCTGGGTTGAAATTTCTGGTCCTCATGTCGCAGCCTCCTAAGTGCTAGGATTATGGGTGTGGCTTGTGATGTGGGGTTAGAGGCAGTGTGGACTTGTTCCTGTGAGGCAATGCCCTTCATTCTAGTCTATCACTTGCATCTATTCTGCATCCATATGTATTCCAATCATACACGTGATGCAGTCTGGCTAGTTTGTCTCCTGCTCTTCGTTGGCAGCAACCAAAGGTCAGAGACTGGCCTTGCTTTTAATCTCGGAACCTCCAGAGTTTAAGTGAACTCCCTAGCATGCTGTGGGCATCCTCAGCTAGGTGAGGAGAAGATGATTGAAGCACATGGACTCCTGCCGTCAGGATAGTCAACAGTCCTTATGTGGAGAGAAATCTCTGCAGGGAGGAGGAGGAGGCACTGGGGGCTACCACAGCAGCAAGCCACGTGTGCTCATGATCTCTTTGACTTGGTTTACTCTTTGACACTGCTAAATGAATAGAATCTGGTAATGGTTAAATAAATTAGAAAATAATAAAACACAGGTGCCAATTCTGAGACTTTCCTCAACTGCCGTTCAGTACGAAGACCACAGGCTAATCTGTTTTTATACGAGTACTGGACAGCTGAAGGTATAGCCTGCTAAGTGCCACAAACCCCAACCTCTTCAACTCTCTGAGGTTTTAAACTGTACATACAAAGTCGGGAGCAGAGGTGCCCTCTGCTGTAGTGTCCACAATTCAGGAAGTTGAGGCAGGTGGCTTGCTTAAGCCCATGGACTTGAGATCAGACTGGGGAATATGGGAGACTCCATCTCAAAACGGATTAAGTGATTGATGGACTGAAGAACACTTTCAATGGAATCACAAAGATCAACTTCTTGTGGCCCGATGTTCTAGCATCAATTCAACCACGTTCATGGAAGGTTGTATATTCTAAAGTGTTTCCATCCTTCCTACATTCTTCCCTTCTCCCATTGAGTACAAGATAATAATATCATGTGACCTACTGCCTCCGTACATCCCTGAATAATATGGGGCAGAGATTGCAATATGGAAAATCGATATGGAGCAAGCTTCTCTGGGAATCTGTATCAGATTAATTATTCTGAGAAAGAGAATAACACTGTTTCAACAGCATGCACAGGTGTTATTACCAACATGACTATTGATGCTGCCCTGGGCTCCTGGTATCACCGAATGCTTACGTGGACATGGATCCTGTCTGCACCACTGGCTGTTCACATGGGTGTGGATCCTGTCTGTACCACTGAGTGTTCACGTGGGTATGGATCCTGTCTGCGCTTTCACTTGTGTCCTCTTAGCATATGTATTTTGCATTTTTAAGCTAAACAACAGTGGATCGAATGTTTTTTATCCACTCTGGATTTCACTCTCGTGGTTCTGAGGGTGTGTCTGGGTTTACTGGTCTGAATGGATATGAGGACATGAGACCCCTTTCAGGTAAGTCCAGAAACTTCTATCCAACTTCCATCCAAGGCAAAGGAAGGTGAGAGAAAGGAATTCAGCTTTTAAGAAATTCAGAGACTGTGAGCGTGAGTTACGTGAAGATCCTGTAACCCTAAGGGACTCGCTTGGTCTTAATACATGCACATTCTGATCCATTAGCACTTCTTGGATTTCTAACTCACAAGTCTTTATAAAAATCATGGATACAAGTTGCTAAGTGCAACGTAAGAAGTTAAGTTTCCTAAAGAGAAATCATCTCAGATTGTAGAACTTGGATCCTCCATTAAATCCCTGTAAACTACTTTAAACATCAGATTATCCCCAGAGTTTTATGCAAATCATTGCTACCTCTTGGAAAGCTATGCACATTTTACATTTTTATAGCATATATAATTCCTTTTTATCTCCTTCAAAAATTATACCTAAAGCAGAGGAAGAGTCGAGCAGAGCAGACTTAGAATAATTAGTGCTTAGTAGCTACAGCGCGTCATCTACCGTGAATCATTCTCTAAAGGATCATCGACAATGATATTAAATACATGTACCTTGTAATCTGTGTCACAGAATCACCAGTGGCCAACTCTGGAGTCAAAACTTCCAAACATAGGCAGTCAAAACAGTCTGATCAACTAATGCACACAAGTATAATGTGTTAACTTTAACAAGCCTCACTAAGTTAAAGCTAAACTGATTAAAAAAGGAAATGGAAAATGGGGGCCGTATCCTGCCCCTGAAAGGGTTGAGTTGTTATAAAGTACACGGCCCACGGCCCTTTGCCAGACCTCCAGGCTTCATGGAGCCTACTTACAAAGTGAGAGGTTATATACAAAATAAGATGAATCAAATAAAAAATCCCCCCAAATTAAATAAGTAATTAATTCCAGCACTAGGATATGGCAGCAGCTTTTAAACTCTCTCTGAGTGTCCTCGTTTGGATAGAGAGATGCAGGTCCTCTTTAAGTGCTCCCTGCTCCTACAGCTCAGACCTAGCAAGGTTCCTATGCGGTTCAGCTGTTGAAACACCCTCACTTAATTTGCAATCACCAGAGTCCACATAGACTCACCATGTGTAGTCTCCTGGCATGGAAGAAATTGGGCTACTTTTAAATCTATTTTTAGCTGTACAGTGCTGTTAAATACCATTTGATCTGGGGCTGAGGAATGTTACGAAGATTGTTTCATATCTATGAATAGTGTTTCCAGTGGCTGTTAATTTCTACACATATCAAATACACAAAAGCAATTGACTGTCTAGATATGTCTGGGAAATGGCAAGATATTACAGAATCAATGGAATAGAATTATAAATGCTTCTTGTGTGTGTGTGCACACACACACACACACACACACACACACATACAAACCAATTAGAAATTCCTTGGTAGCAATTCTTTTCATTTCAAGCTTCAATTTTGAGGAATATCACACTAGGGAGGAGGTGGTTCCCAGGCAAATATCCTTGCCTTTCTGATTTTAGATTGTAACAGAAAAATCTACACTTAACAATTTTGTCATATTAGACATTTAGAGAAAATTGTAGAAGGTAATTTTATAGTTTTTTTCAAATAGCATGAGGTTTCAATGCTGGGAACCAATAATAATAATTTAAAATGTGCTAACAGGTAAAGCCAGGATATATAAGATGGCAATATTACGTATGC